>NC_054600.1:4546250-4858125 GCF_004785595.1 Juglans microcarpa x Juglans regia
CACAACAAACGATATAAACAAGTACTAAACAACTTGTCGCTTGCAAGTATTAAGCCACTATTGATAATGTACAAAAAGAACCTATCAAAAAAGAAAATAATGCACAGAAAGAGCGAGATGCTAGAGCTATCGTCAACATCTGGAGGTAGTACAGTACAACCTGACAGAACGAGAGGACTGTGCTAAACATAAAGGTTCTCTCTGGAAAATATCCCCTTGTTGAGCCATGAATGTCTTAGTGGTGGTGCTTCTTCTCAAAAAGGCCATCTGGACCTGGATCCCACAAAAGAAACATATCAGATAAAAATACGAGCCTGTGATTAACAGAAATAATAATAAGATATAACGATATTTTATATTTAGGAAAGAAAACTCAGTGTTGATCCTTCTTTTAATCAACTCCATAGCCTCAAAAAGACTAGTCAATTATAAGCTTCCCTAAAATAATTTATAAAGCCCAATTTCACCAAGTAGCCAATGCGAGACTTCACACCCATTACTACCTTTAGATCCTACTCACTCTCTGTTGCTTATTCATATTCCCAATGTGGGATTGGGGCCGTACACATTGAACCAAAACTTAGGGGTTTAGTGGGTTTGGCAATGAGAAATATGATTAACCCTACTGCTCAACCACCCCCCTCCCCCAATCAAAGAAGAAAAAAAAATGCTTTAGGTTTCTTACACACCAAAAAGAGAAAAAAAATCCGATACCCAGCCCAAATCCGATACACGCCATCATAGCTTTTCTTGCAGGGATATAGTACAATCATGTTATGCATGGCCATAGTCACATATTGCTCTCAGCGGTTGCACCTCTTTCAGTGCTTGCGTATCTCAAAAGAAAAATTATGGATACCTGAAATCCCACACATCGCAACCAACTTGACCTTGTAACTAGCAGATCATTACAGATGAGATGCCATTGGCTTCCATTTGGATGACCACAATGCATCTCATGACTTTGATTTAATTAAAAGTAGTTTATCCACCTCCCAATCTACTAGAGAAGGCTGCTCATCACTCAAGTTACTGTTGATGAAATGTCAACCTCAAAAAGTTGTTTTGCCAAATGAAGCAACTGAGAGCAAACAGCTCAATACTACAAGAAGGTGACCAAAACAAAGATGCATCTAATAAAACAACCAAGTCATAGCATCCCATAATTAACATCAAACAGAGGGAAAAACTAAGCAGATGCAACAACATTAACACTAAAATTAAAATATTGGCTCTTATTTGTTTTTTTCTCATAAAAAAAAATTGTTTGCCACTGAAAACAATAAACTGATTTAGTAATCCCGTGTACTTGGATTTTTGCCTATCCTTATGAACAATAAAATCTTATTTACCAATAAAAATAAATAAACTGATTTAGTAATGAAGTTAGAAAACATACCCCATGGAAACTCTTTGTTGCGAATGTGCAAATATGGGTATGGCTGCAAACATAGACATAACAATAGAAAATTGGATAATGTCACATGAAAAAAGGAATTGAGATTGAATGTAAAATGAATTGGAAAAATCCGATAAAACCATTGCACAAAGTAACTAGCAGAACCTTCAAGTTGTAACTAATAATTCTGTTTCCATGTTTAATGTAAAAATTTTTCAGGCATCTTCCATGGATCAGATGTAACAACAACAATCAGAGAAGTCTGATGGGTAAAACAGAGAGCTTACAGGAGGCTCTTCATAGTGTGGATGGCCCTTTGATAGGTTATAAATGGTCAAAACAGTACATGTTGCAATGCCAACATATGTTATCTTTTCCCATTTTTCTGCCTCGCCTGTAAAGATTACATAAGTTGAAAGCGATTAGAATAAATAACAAAACTGAAAAAAGGTCATTAAATATGGAAAAAATTTCTCATTAGTCACTATTAACTATCCCACACCCCACACCTGATGAAAAATAAATTCATACCTTATGAAAAATACACATATACCTTATGAAAAAAAAAAACTATAAATAAATAGTGTGAAAGTGAATAATAACTGATATATAGAATGCCTCTTAAATATATTGATTTTAAAGCTATATGTTGCCTTACCAAAGCAATTGGAATGACAAGAAATTAATGTTCACCCATTTTCAGCTGCATGTATTATCAACAGTCAAATAAAGCACGCACGAAACCAACAATACAAGAAAAACTAGACCCTAATATCAAAAATGCTATCCCAAAATAAAAAAGAACCTTAATTTATTTCGAATTGAAATAGCAATTCGGAATCTTAGAATATCCGACCCTAACAGTATAAAATAAAATTTTTTTTTCCGAATTTCATAATAAGAGGAACTCAGCTAAACTATAATTTTATTCGCAATCTCAATTCCTTTCTTTTTCCCTAATTGCCTCGACAAATGATATTTGGGTCCAAAAACATTAGGCAGAAAAAACCCAAACCTTCTTAAATCCGATACACCATACTCGAAACCTAATTACAATCCCCGATTTTGAAGTACAATTAATAAAACCTTTGATCGGGAGAATCGTTCCGCTAGCCAAAACCTAGAAAATCAAAATCCCTGATATTGAACATAACTCAGAAATGAATTCGAATGCAAAGGGATGAATCAGAATTGAGTGAGAGAGAGAGAGGATTCACGAGCGTCGTCGTGGCGGGCAGAGGAGGAAAAGTTGCGCTTGACAGGGGCAGAAGGTCGAGAGCCACCGCGCAAAGCGGTTCGAAGAAGACCGCATCTGACCATAGCCATCGCCATTTCTTAAGCTACATTCGCTGTTTCGGTTTTGAATTCGGAAACCCTTTTTCTAGCTGTCACCGACTCACCATTCAGCTTGAACAGTGGAGAGGCCGTGGCAAGTGCGAACAGGAAGGGAGCCATCCGGCAGACAGTTCTTCTAGGTACAAGCGGGTTGGTGGACGAATTGGCGGACGAAGCTCACGTGGAACTGCTGTTGTCAGAGTTATTTGAAAAAAAAAAAAAATAGGAAGAAAGAAAGAAAACGAAGAGAAGACGACTTCCCTTCGTCCGTCTCCCCTCCTCCAAATCCCATATTAGCACCCCAAGATTCGCTGGTGGTGCTCTCTCGTTCCTCCCTCTACTGCAGCTTGGCCAGTCTCCTCCGCGCGCGACCCACATTCGAGATTTTACCGAGGACCACAGTCTTTGTCGTCAAATCTTTGCCGTCATCTTCTAGAAGAACCACAGTCTGCAAGGGTAAGGTGTCGTGTTTGCTTTCTTTGATCGGAGCGGTTTGGCTTATGTTCATTTCCCTCATCTCTACTGCTGTCCACTCCTTTTATCCCTATCACTGGGTGTTCCCCTGCATAGCCGACTACTTGTGAGTTCTGTTAGTTCCATCACTGGGTGGTGTATGTCCTTTTCCATGGAAATACACATATAAAGCTTAATTGACTCCGGATGTTTGATATAAATTTCAAGACACACGTTGAATAAAATACTACAGGGGATTACAAAACTGATTATGGGGGTTGAAAATAAAATTTGGATCAATGAGGTGTCTTGGGATGGCTTGAATTGGAATGCTTCCATACATAATGTTGGAAGCAGTTTATTTAACTATAATGTGCGCAATTGAATTGACACTTCTCTAGGTACCAATAAGTGGATGTCGTTTTATGACCAATGAGATCTTCCCTTCAGATCAAGAAGGGTAGACTGTCGATTGGCTTTCTACTCTGTTATGTGTGTTGTGTTGTTGCTTTGCGTTTCGGCTGTTGGGCTGTGGAAGCTACTTACTTTCTTGCCTTTCTTTGTATGAATGGGTGCAAGTGGTGTAGAGAGGTCCCAATTGCTATTCCGAAAAGCAGGCCAGCCTTCTTTTATAGCCAGAGTTGGTGTCCAATTAACATATCATGCTTCTAGTTCTTCAACAACTACCACACCCGCCTTTGAAAAGTCCCAAATAATTAGGATTAAAGACTTAAGGCTAAGTTAATTTACATATAAACAATTTGTATGGAAAAGCAATTGGAGGCCTAGAATTACTCACTACGACATGCTAACTTCGCAACTTTACTATTACTTTTTTAACAAAAATATATATATTTTAGAAAAAAAAAGTAACAAACAATTGGGGATTCACTTTTCTTTTTCCATGCATAAATACATAACAAAAATTAAAGATGCAAGTAAAAGACATGGAAATGCACCAGTCGTAGTAGTACCTTATCATCACAACTGGGTGACATTATCTATATCTATGTGATGATGTGTTGAAAGTTGGTGGTGATTCAAAACCTGAAAAATTAGGTCATGGCTCAATAACTTAAACGATATTGTTGGATATTGGAACCCACATTCCTTCCTTCCTTCCTTCCTTATCTTGCTCCATTTCCCTCCCTTTGGCACATGGAACGAACATTTTCATTACTGGGCTGATGGCTCAGCATCTTTCTCGTTCACATGCGCTGTCTTCCATGCTCGTTCACATGCATGCCATTAATTGACATTCAAGCCTTTTAATTTGTGTTGGTGCTTCTTGGTGAAGCTGCTCTGGAGGCATGCCAATTTTATCTTGGGCTTCTGTTCTCTTTGCTTCTATGAGTGTTTTTCAACTTCTCTAGATGATTTTTATTGTTCTAAAATATTGATAAATAATCTCTAGATGGAGAAAGGGAAAGAGCACACATCTCCTACAACACTTCCTACCACAAATCCATCAACAAATCCATCAACTCAGGTATTCAGAATATTATTTAAAATTCATTTGTTTGCTCATTATCATGACATGGTTGACATCTTAGATGATACCAAGACCATTTTATACATATTTGTCAACACCTCCTAACATAAATCCATCAATCAGTCTAGCAACCCAAGTATTTTGAATATTAATTTGACACCATAGTTATATTAATGTCTATATTTATTACTACATCTTTGGTTAATTGTCATTATTGATCTATATGCTAGGTGAGACCAATGTCCTCGTATACGGATTTCTCAAGCTATATGCATGAGGGCCATGCACCAATGCCACATGCTTTCTTACCTCGTCCCGATGCCAACCCATCTCCATGGACTTGTCAGGTGATGAGTTCATTCTTTAAGTAGTGTGTGTATTTTTCAAAATGCTTCTATTGATTTAAATATGGGTTTTTATTGTTGTAAACTACAGGAAAATCTTACATCGGGATTTCAGTCATCAGTTAGCTCTCTAATTGGTTTAAACTCTGCAAGCTCAAGCCATGAGGAACCCAGTCAAGAGCCAACACTTGATTCGGGGGAGGTTGAAACTTTTTATACTCCTTCTGAATCCAAAGATAACGATGAGTCCGGGACACAAAATACAGTGCATACTGAGGGAGCCGATATCATTGAGGAGCCAAAGTTGGGGATGGTGTTTAAATCTGAAGAAGAGTTAGTTTCTTATTATAAAAGATATGGTAAACAATGTGGTTTTGGGATAATGACACAAAGGAGTCATAGGTTTGAGGATGGGAGGCTCAGATATGTCACGCTGGGTTGTGCTCGTGGTGGGAAGGCCCGAAACCGGACGTCAAATGTTGCGAGGCCACGTCCGACATCAAAGACAGATTGTAAAGCAAAGATAAATGCTACATTCATTGAAGGAGTGTTGAAGGTGTTGACTGTTCACAATTCCCACAATCACGGCCTAAGTCCACAAAAGTCAAGGTTCTTTCGCTGCAATAGAGAAGTGAGTGAGTCTGTTAAGAGAGTGTTAGATTCAAATAATCAGGCTAACATCAGAATGAACAAGAGTTTCGTCTCTCTTGTGCAAGAAGCGGGTGGGTTTGAGAACCTGCCATTCAGTGAAAAAGACTGTTGTAATTACATTGATGAGGCACGCCACCTTCAACTTGGGAAAGGTGGCGCTGGAGCCCTCTGTGAGTATTTTGCTAAAATGCAATACAAGAATGATGGATTTTTTTCACTAATGGATATGGATGATGATGGGAGATTGAGGAATGTTTTCTGGGCAGATGCACGAAGTAGGGCAGCCTACAAATATTTTGGTGATGTCGTCACATTCGACACCACATATTTGAGAAACAGATATGGGGTGCCATTTGCACCGTTTGTTGGTGTAAACCACCATGGCCAATCAATCCTTTTGGGGGCAGGATTGATTTCTAGTGAAGATACAGAAACGTTTACATGGTTGTTTCAGACTTGGTTGAACTGTATGGATGGCGAAGCTCCGAAAGCTATTATTACAGATCAAGATAGAGCTATAAAAAATGCGATTGCACTCATCTTTCCAAATAGCAGACACAGATTTTGCTTATGGCACATACTAAACAAAGTATCTGAAAAACTCGGTTCACATGGTGCATACAAAACTGGGTTGAAAAGTCATTTGCTAAAGTGTGTTTATGACTCTCAAACAATAGAGGAGTTTGAGAAATGTTGGGAAGTGTTAATTACGACATACAACTTGCAGGATAATGCTTGGTTGCAGAGTTTATACGCTGAGCGTACGTATTGGGCACCGGCATTCTTGAAAGAAATTTTTTGGGCTGGAATGAGTACAACCCAACGAAGTGAGAGCATGAATGCTTTTTTTGACAGCTATGTTCATACTAGGACAAACTTAAAAGAGTTTGTTGATCAGTTCGATAATATTTTGAGGAAGAAGATTGAGAATGAAAATGAGGCGGACTTCCACTCATTCAACGTCACAATTCCCGTCGTCTCTGTCTCTCCACTTGAAAAGATATTTCAGAACATATACACTAACTCTAAATTTAGAGAAGTTCAGAAAGAAGTAGTAGGGATGCTTGGTTGTCTTCCAACTCTACACAGTCAGGATGGTGTAATTGCAACGTACCATGTAGAAGATGAAGTCTGTGTTGATGATCTCATTAAGGAGGTGACCCAAAAGGTGTACTTTAATGAGGCTAAATGCGAGGTGAAATGCTCATGCTCCTTGTTCGAGATGAGAGGGATATTGTGTAGGCATGCATTATCCATTATGAGAGTTAAAAAAGTCCGTTCGGTGCCAGAAAAGTATATATTAGATCGATGGAGGAAAGACATAAAAAGGACATACACTCTTATACAAAGTAGTTATGACATAGTTGATGCGAGGCCAGAAGTGAGCAGATATTCACGTATTATGAAAGTATGTTACGACGTTGCCACAAATGCAGCATCATGTGATGAGCATGCTAAAGATATGATAGATAAATTATATGCAATGAACGACGTCTACCGCACCAACAAGTCGCCCCATCAAACTTGTTCCAATGTTGCAGTTACATTGGGTTGAAAGTGTAATTGATCTTGTTTAAGTACTTTACGCTCAAGTGTGGAGTTACAATTTTAACTGTTAGATTATGTTCACAAATGCAACTTGGGATGGGACACAACCAGAGCTTTATGGAGTTGTAGATGGGGAATCTGATTTTCAATCCCAATGATAATGTCTATATAGAGCTTTTCTTTGGACTACAGGTATTATTAGGACATGCTCTTTTTTTTTTTTTTTTTTGAGTGGAACTTTAATGAAAAATTATTTTAGTCCCTCATATATATTTCTCTGTTTATTCTACAGAAATAATGATGTTGAACCGAGGGGGGATTGGACAGCACTGTGGACACATGCAGGACTGAAGATTTATGGAAATATTTTCATTTGATGGTTTTGTCTTTTGTTGGTGTATTTGTTTACACTCAAGTTAGAAAAGTACAATACATTGTTTATGTTTAAGTTTGGAAACTGAACTGGTGTATTTCATTCCATAGTTGAGATTTTGAGTTATAAGTGTTAATTAATACTTGTGAATTAGGAAGTATGTTACAGGTATATGCAATGGAATGAGGTGTTGCTTGGGCAACCCAAACTACATTTTGTTAAAGTTAAATTAGGGACTTGAATGAGGTTTTGATTATATGAAATGAGTGTAGGAATTTTCAATGTAATTTGTGGATGGTCTCCTTTTGCCATGCAGTTTGCCATGATCAGTCTATTTTTGCAATTGAATCTCTCATTTATAAATACCAAGAGTACTAATGCGCATGCATCATTTTAGAATAATCGATCTATGACACTCATGACCAAGGTAAAAATAATAATTTTCTCAGAAAGATCACACTTTTCAACTTGATACAATGAAATTATATATAAGAGTACAAATGCGCATGAATCGTTTACAAGAAAGTTCACAACTAGTTGGTTGAGGTTATACACAACAAAGGCCACAAAAATATATATAAAGTTCCCTTCAGTAATATGGTTTCATTGTGACCGTATGAAATACAATGAAATTAATATAGAAATAATCCAATACACATGAAGTAGTGTGCATTCACACTGAATGTCTACTTGTTGCCTTTGAATATCAAATTGGTCGTTGTGAACTCTCAACTCCCTCTTTACAATCACTTCCTCTCTTTTTCGAAGTTCTTCCTTAACAACTCAATTTCTATTTTCACAATTTTTTTTTCTCTTTCCTCATTGTTATCTATCCATTTGAAATAGTTGCAGTGTAATAACTCCTGATTATAAACAAACAAACGACATGTATATAAAATATCAAACTTTTGTAGAAACACAAATGCACGTCAAAGTAATAAAAAAAATATCTACCTCTGAATTGTACTTTGAACACCCAAAAAATGATCGCCCCAAATTTCTTGGCATATTCAGTGTTCTAAGTGAAGCGTGCTTCCCACAGGTGCACATTGGGTTGTTCGTCAAAGTACGATTAAGGAGAGAAGATGAAGATGCTGACGATGATGATGACATCCTAATAAAAAAGCGGGCTTCAACTAACATGTTTACAGTGTACAGCCCAAAAACAATATCAACAAACCAACCAAAAAATACCAAAAATATATGCCAACCAAATGCACACGTTAACCAACTCAATATATAATCTTTTTAACAAGAGATATACCTTTGTTCAACCACATCAGCATATTACCAAAAATTTGCAACAATTCAAAAATAGATCAGTTCTATATACAATCTAATTTTATGGCTTTTTAGTTTCTTGCACATGGATTCATAAAACTTATTAGGAAGCTCTTGATACATTTCTCTACTCAAACAAAATATGTAAGTTTTCCCATCACTAACTTAGAAATAAAACAGATTTAACATAGAAATAAAACAGAGTATAGGAAGAGGAGATCAAGATGCATGGAAGGAATGTTGAAAATCAAGAACTCACATAGACACAATCTCAGAATTATTTTCAAAACAGTTTAATAAACATTGGCTTCCGAAATCAAGCTCAAAATCATTTTTAAAACAGTTTCAAAAACATCCACAGTATCGAGATACGACCTAATCTGACTTATGAAAAACATGCACATTCTAATATAATGCAAACAATATTGCAACATCATCTACTAAACCAATGGACACGTTTTGGGATTAAGACAAGTTCAAACCAAATATAATTTGGTTTTGGGATTAAGACACATTTTCAATTTTTTCAGTAATTAAGAAACACAAATCTCGTACAAAGACGGTAGATACATACCAAAACTAACTTTTGAAATCTAGTTTTTTATCTCATACCTAGGCCTGTATTTACTTAGGTATGTATGATAAAAAAAACTAAGTTTTAAAACCAGATTATGATAGGTATGATCAAAATTAATTTGGTTTCAAAAGTTATGATCGAAGTAAATGCCTACACAATAAGTAATCATAGGTATGTATGATCATACCTACCAAGACACGATACAATAAAACCTAAGAACCAGATTTGGAGATCTGAATTCAAAACCTAACTTTTGAAAACCACAAAATCAAAATATATCCACAACACAAAATTAATCAACTGCATAATTATTGAAACTGCTACTGAGAGAGAGAGAGAGAGAGAGAGAGAGAGAGAGAGAGAGAGAGAGAGAGAGACAGATATCAGCGATTGAGAACGAATACACGTTCGCCTTGATGAAAAATCATAGAAAAGAGAACAACGGCTTAGGATTAGGGCTCGAACCAAAAAATAGGGATTAAACGAAAGAAGAAGAGGACGCCGACTTTAGGGCTCATAACAAAAATGTGAGCTTTTAGGTGGAAGAGAGAATGAGAATCGACAACCTGAAGAGAAGAGAATAGAGAAGTCTAGGTAAAGAGAAGGCACGCGAAGAAGAGAAACAGAGAAGAGAGAATGCAAAACTGTGCGTTTCTTCAGAAATTTTCATATAAGTTCAGATCCTGCCTAAAACTCATTCACATCAAGTAAAACCAAAACGAGCCGTTTCATTAAACCATTTCATGTCAGCTTCAATCGGTGCATTTCGATGCGCAAATTCGCTTGAAAGAAGAGTTTTCCTCTGACAGAAGTGTAGTCTGAAAAGGGGTGGCGACACGACACTCAATCCAAAACTAACGCGATACAAAATTATCTAGTGTGGATTTGATGTTAATGAGTTCGGATAAAAACGGATTAGCCGTTAATACATAATTTATAAATGGGTCATTAACAAGCCAATCCACTTAACACAAAACCAACCATTATGACCCGTTTAAATTTTTACTCACAATCACAATTTTTTTTTATTGAATTGTAATATTAGTATTTTTCAATATACTTATATTTTTATTATTGGAATTGTAATTCTGAATTTATACTCATTTGTTAATATTTAGATTGTAATATTTTTTTATTATAAGTTAAAATTTGAAAAATATGGAGCTTAATGTTAGAGCTCAACTCATATACAAGCTAAGCTCAAGCCGAGTTGTAAGATATTTGAGCCAAGTTTAGACGGTTTCAACTTGCTTAAACTCAACTCGAATGCAACCAACCATACATGCTGCTTGAGTTTTTGAACTTGGGTGAAGTTAAATTTATCAATCATATGCGTTTCTCTCCTTGAGTTATTGTTGAAATCTAAGAGCTTTAAATTAAAGATACGATACATAAATAGGCTGACTATAGTATTTATTGCTAGTCTCATAAATTTTTCAGGAAATAATAAATATTTAATAAATTAATATCCTTTGTTAATAAATATTCAATGTCTTTTGTTAATAAATATTTAATAAATACACGCTAGTTGAGTTTTTGAGTTCCTTTGTTAAATTTATCAATTATATGCATTTCTCTCCTCGAGTTATTGTTAAAATCTAAGAGCTTTAAATTAAAGATACGATACATCAATAGGCTGATTATAGTATTTATTCCTACTCTCATAAAATTTATAGGAAATAATAAATCTTTAATAAATGTCCTAAAGTGAATCATCAAGTTAAGTTCTTGCAGTTTTGATAAGAAGTTGAGTAGATTTGTTGTGTATTTTAAACCGTTTATAATATTAATTTTTATAACAAAAATACAATTCTAATATGAAACGGGTATCTGAAAAATCAAATCCATGAATTGCAATAAAGGCAAGTCTCCAAAACCATTGCTCTTGACAGAAGTGATATTGATGGTAGCTACAGGTCTCCAAAATCATTTCTAAATAGTATTCATATCGCAGAACCAGCAACCAAACAGGTTTTTTTTTGTTACACTAAGCCCCTGTTTGGATAGTGAGATGAGACGGATATCTGTTTGGGATGAGATGATTTCTCAATCCAAATGGGACCTAAACATGCTTTTGTTCTTTCATAAGACATAAAGGCAATTAATTGCATACTTCAGTCTGATTCCAGAATCCAGATATATAGGTCAACAATCAATCTCACACATGCACTGCAACCTTTGTTGGGTTTTTATCGTTCAGAAGGCTGTATGAATACTAATTTTGCTTATACAGAACCAGCTGAGAGCCTGAGCCTTTCTAATGGAAAAAACTGAATCAGAGAGAGGGGTAAATACTGACATAACTTGACAACGAGATGGCCAAATGCAAATTCAGGAATCACTCGAGTCTATGAAACAATAAATTGCTAGAAATAAGAGAAGCTAGTGTCTCAATCGCTTCTCTAGATTTGAAAAACCTTCAAATACCAGAGAAAATGTAGCTCCGACCCTTGACACGATCATTTTATATCTGAGGTTCTTAATAGTGCCTGACATTGTGTTTCAGCCCTTTTTTTCTTTTCACTACAATGTATAACCGAATATAGAGGCTTCTTAATTCCTTGGTCTGTAACCAAGGGTTTATTTTTGTCACAAGACATTCTTCAACAATCACCTTGGTTAAATAGAGTATGAGATAATATTACTATAAAAATTACTATAAAAATTGTCACAGCAAAAGACATTTTGAAGATTTTTTTCTCATAGTCATGCGTTTTATTACTGGCAACATCTTACATAAAGACGCAGAGAGGAAGAGAGTGACTCGATGATATCATATAAATCTCAAAACCCATGACAAAATACTGCTAATCCAGACTCTCTTCCGTCAACTTATTCAGAATAACAGAGATTAATGGCCTATGGTGCAGCCTTTGGGTCGGAGACTGGGAAATCAGAAGCTCCACCAGAGTTGGCAGCAACAGATGGTGCAGAACCCTGGGCCAGACGTTCCGCCATGTTCTTGAGTACTTTTCCCCTAAGTTCTGCCATTGCAGCATGCTGGATCTTCAGCTCCTCAAAGCTGAGTTCCTCAATTGGAGTAACAAACCAGCTGCTTACCTGGCCTTCCTTCTTCATCTGCTCTAGTTTCTCCCCTCGTTTCTTTTCAGCTTCCAATTGCTCAAGCAGATCAGAATATTGCTTCTTCAGGTCACAAAGGACTCTCTCTTGGTGAGCCTCTGCTTCCAGAATTGACACAGCATCTGGCTTCCCACGGCGGCCAAGCATGTTTATTACATCCTCAACAGAGTGATGACCAGAGGAGAACACCTTCCCACCAGGAGAGAAGATGATATCGTCGGTCTCAACAGCACATATGGTACAAAGTTCACCCGCCTTCTTGAAGAGGCCAGATCGTCGTTTTGAGAAAGAAACCTGCTGAGCACTTGCTCCTTGCATCGTCTTCTTTTGAGTCTTTTTGCAGCCCATGTTCATCATACTTCCACTTTACAGAAGTACTTGAAGAGCGATGTGTCTTGAGAAATTCTGAGGGATGCTGGATTTATAGGGCTTTGATGCCTTAACCAACCCTCAAACCTATTTAATTCTCATTTCTGACCAGTTGTCCACATTTCTTTCCATTTATTATCTCTGTGATATGAAATTATGAGAGAATCTTATCATTCCTGTGGATGAATAATGACAGTTCCAAATATCGTATGTTCTTAATTCGCAAGGGGAAAAGTATAATTGAATGTTAGCAAGTAGGCTAGAATATGAGTTAATTCCTCAATAAGCCTACAAAGTTATTTAAAGAGATGAGTAATGCCAATCCATTTATTGAAACTTCTCATTTACTATTTTGGAAGTCTCGAGCATAACAAATGGTTCAGAAAAATGATGTTTGCAGTCCTAGGATATGCAAGCCCCGTGCACACCCTTTGAAAAAAGTGGGTGAATCTGGGACCCACATGAAAAAATTATTTTTTTAACGGTGGACCCCACTTTTTTCAAAAGGAGTGCGCGGGGCTTGTACACTCTATGACTATATCTAGCATTACTCGATCTTTTTATAGGTAAAGTTAAATTTTATAGATAATAGTAATATATTAATATGCACCAAGTACACGGGACATATACAAGAGAAAGCACCTAGTTAAGAACTAAAAAAGATAAAAGAAAGACATGGAGACTTGTAAGTGTGAAAAAAAGACGAGAATATAAAAAAAGACATGGAGACTTATAATTATGAAAAAATAGTTAGTCCAAGAAAATCAATAGCTATTGGTCACAAAAACAAAGTATGAAAAAAAGACTTCTAATTTAATCCATTGATTACAAATGGCTGATAAATTAGAATGTATAATAGTTAAGATTACAGGGATACTAATAAAGTGGTCCAACTCATCCTAGGACACAAAAAAACCGTGAAAACAGTTCATATACAGTAATTTAACGCTTCATGTTCATCTTGAACAACCAGACTTGTGAAATTCCTTAATGAAAAAAGTTATTTTATTATGAGCTTTAAAAAAGGTAAGAAAATAAAAACCAGAAAAAGATAGGTAATCTTTCTTGCCTCCAGTAATTATCTAGAGTTGTTTTGATGTTTCTATACCCAGGTACCTGAAAAGAAAACCTAAGCACTGGCAAACCACGTGCCATCAGATTGTGATATGGAATTAGCAAGGCAAGTTTCATGTCAATCAAGCAGTGGTTAGCCCGAAATTCTTAAGGATTTGCAATCACCTGAAACTAATTTTTCAAAGATTATAAATTCCTTTCCTTGCTTGGAAAAACCTTCCAAACAAATGGTCCTGGAGTTCCTTAAGGCCTTAACCTCCTCTTATAACTCATATTTTCTAGCCCCTCAACTTCTGAAACGGGTAAAAATGTATTATTCACTGCCCCCACCAGTGTAAGGATCCATGAAGTTTTTGTGGTGGTCTCCAATGTACCAACGTATATGAGTTGGATCCAAGTTCGTTTTGGTTAGATTTCCTTCACCCTGGAAACAATGTCTGTGGACCAGCACTTTGCCAGAAAATAATATATATATATATCTTTGAAGAATTATGCCAGAAAATAATATATATATATCTTTCAAGAATTATTGTATAGAGAACAAGCACAGCCTAGGTTTATAAACAGACAATATATGCGTGGAATTTCAACAAACCCTGAAGGTTAAACTTTAGTGTTGTTTTCCATGTTGGTTCATTTACTGACTTTGATTAAGTTGTTAAATATAATGAAGAACCATTTCTGCCTCAGATTTATTGACTCCATACTTACAAATAGAGCAAGAGGAGAGACAGAGAGCTTTTTTTCCTTTCAAAAAATAAATTATACTGATAAGAAGGCGCTTGTTAGTTTTTTTAAAACACGTCCAGTATGACTACACCCAAGGATTAACAACCTACTTGGTATCCTAAGTTCGAGATGACAGATTCGAACTAGATGAGTTGGGATATTTTAGCCTTCTTATATAACCTGAGGCTTTTATTAAGGCCAATCTAACTTTTTTTCCCTTGGACTAAGCTGACTGGACCAACATAAATTGGCCTCATACAATACAATTTCTACTCTCCGCACATTATTGTATCTCTTTTACCTTTAGAGCCATTATCCAATCTTCACCAATTTGCATCACATTTGCTGGGGCTGAAGAACTCACCTTTTTTAAGAAGAGAACAAAGTTATCAAAGTTTTCTGATAGTACCAAGGAAAGAAAGAGCGGTGCTGTTCGCAAGTAAAGTCATCTAAGGGGCCATCCTTTGAAGTTCATTCTCGTTATTTCTTCCAAATTATAAAACTAGGATAGATTCAATGTGAAGAGGTTATGTATGAAATACGCCAACTCCATTATATCAAATGCCATACATTAACTCATTATCAAATGCACAACAAAAAGAAGGATGATGCAAAGATAGTAAAATTAAAACTTTTAATGTTGCACATTACACCTTCATTAAAACCCAACTGTCAAGATTGTGCCACGTTACCTATTTTCGTTAATTTTAAAGGTTAGAATTGAATGAGAATGCGAAGTGTAAATATTTTATAGTGTAAATATTTTATAGTTGGAATGTCTAATGTGTCGGTTTTGGTAACTTGGGGCTTTAAGTGTAAAACCCTAACAGTGTGAGTCCACAATGTGCATTTTCTCCAAATGGTTATACTAATGGCTAAAACAATATGCCTAAACAATCTACGTCACATCAACAAACAAGGCCAGCATGCAAGCCTAGAGATGACTTGTATGTGAGTGTGCATCAGAGTTTATGCTTTCTTGCACAAGAACATTAATGGGGAGTCAAATTTTCAGTAGTTACTGTAACCAGCATCAATGACTTCAGGAAGGTCCCTCTAGGAATTGGAAAGACGCGACATGTCCGTCTCCAAAGTCAGATCTTCTTTTGTTGAGGCCACCTCTCTCACTAAAACCAGAACTAAACCATAAGGTGGGCTACCATGGGATTTTAATTTACAAAGTGGAAGCCTGAAATACTCTGTCCCAATATCATCAACACAACTAGCCAAATCATTTCAGTGCCATTGTTATGTTTATGTAGTCCATGGTTGACGCCAAATCAAAGGCTTTATAAATGACAAGGACACCTATCTTATGTATTTAAGGAAAATGATTAGAAGGGAGCACTTGTGATCAGATTTGACTTACATATTTGAACTCGTATCAATTTAAGTTTAGTCAAATTGCAACTTCCTCCAATACTTCAGAATTCAAAAAGAGACAAATGGCACATATCAGCATCTTTCCTTGGGCTGATTTTGTTTTCCATGGTCAGTATCGGTCGACTGCATTTTGCTTATCGTTACCTCTGCCATTTTTGAATTAGCAAGTCTAGCAGTCAAACCATTCAATTCAATACTCTCCAACGAAAATAATTGTGAAGCTTATTCTTCTTCTGAATGATTTTGCTTTCTTCTATATTCCGCCTCGTTTGTGAGCTCTTCTTTCAGTTATTGCTAAAAAATTATATTAAACGTCATATCTCTTCTAACATTATAATGATCCTGATAGGCGAAAGAATATAATTTCTCAGCCCGGCTGAGTCGTAATTTTTCAATAAAAATGACATCTTCTCGTAATTGTGGCCCAGTCAACAAACAAATAAACTCAAAAACGAAAAGTTCTTATGAAGAGATCACGTATCACAAGAAAGTCCAGAAAACACAAGAGCAACCTGGAATCAAACTCGACCCACCGTAAAGAACTAAAAGAAAAACAACAATAAACATAGATTATGAATTCAAAGAAAAAAGTAATTAGGACGTAGAAAATAGTTTCATACGATCTATGTAACTACGTTATAAGCAGCGTAAAGCTTACATGAAATCGGAGATGTCAAAAGCATTCGCCAAGCCAGTAATCAAATTAAGCGACTTCCAAGGATCCCAGTAAGAAGAAGCCATTGGTAAGTTAGGCAACGGCAAGCAGGCATTCTGCTTGGTCGGTTCGTGTTCCATATTATGAGCTGCTTTCGGGCAAAACCAATCTCTCTCTCTCTCTCTCAATTCGGATATTTTCCTGAATCTGATAAAGAGTACCTCAAATTTGCTAAGGTCCGGGCCGCCCTACAGCGCTGTCAAAAACGAGCTACAGATAAGAGTTTTAGAGACGAGAACTAAACGACGTGTAGTTTAGAGTCTTTGCCCAAACTTTCAATAGTAATAGAAATAAAAATAATAATAAGAAAATTAAAAAATTAAAAAATTAAAGCAGTTATGTGATGTAGTCTTAGGTAGGGATGATTGGTAGAATTTTTCTGTAAATAATAATCATAGTAATATATGCATTGTATTATTTACCCAAAATTCGGCAAAATATGCTACATTTTTTTAAGAAAAATGATAGTATGTCCCATAATTTTGCCCTTTTATTTTGATCGTTTATGTATTTTTTTCATAATGATTAAGGAAATAACTATTAATGTATTGATGTGTTTTTTTATTTTTTAAAAATATTTAAAAATATTTAAAGATATTTAAAAAATGTGCAAAAAAGAAAAATAAAAAGTGGCATTTGGCCTAGGGGCAACCGCTGGGTAGCAGAGTAGCAATATCCTTGAAAGCTTTTACACTACACACCATTCACGTTGTATAATTTTATTTGAAAGATAAATTTTAAAATTTAAATCTTACAAATCAAATCATGTTATGTGAGTAATGTGTAGTGTAAAAACCTCTAAATAGCATTACTCAATATAAAACCAATCATTAGATGTGTCTAATTAAAAAGTGAACTAACAAGATTAATCTATTTATTCAATTGTCATTAGTCTTGCTCATTTATTTGTCTTCCAATTAAAACTTTCTAATATGGACAATAATTTGAGAATATTTTTTTTATGTTGAGTATTTTGAACAAATAATGTTACATAATTATCTGAAAAAATTTATTGTTCAAATGACCTTTTTGACGTAGCACTACCATGTAATGCCATATGATTTATTAAAAAAACTAAACAAGTTTAAAAATATAAAAACAAAAAGGATAGAGAGAATCTAGAAGTTCAGTTTTCATCCTTTTATATTTTTGGACACTCTTTTAATTTGAATATTTTTTTTATTTTAATAAAAAAAATAGTGATGTTACGTCAAGAATGTCATCTGAATGATAAATAAGTTTCAGATGACTAAATAGCAATACTTCTTGTATCCCGGAACCATTAGTCCTTCTATTAAATAACCACTAAATCCATCTTTTGTTACACCAATTTGAAAGGGTCGTTAGAACGGTTGATGTGACACTATATGGCAACGTACCACTACCATACTTGATATAATGTTAGGATCATGACCATTATCATGTAATTGTGTCATTAAAGTAATATTAACTTTATATAATAAATATTTCATTAAAATAAATTTATAAAATAATTATAAAAGAGTTATAAATTTATTACTTTCCTACCTTACCTATTATATTTATAATTTTCCAAATATAAATAATGCAAGCAATAAAAATCCAAATTGAATACTGTCACTGAATAAAATAGCATGTATAAGTGTCATTATTATCACTTTCCAACCTATGTGATACAAACTTGCCATCCATGCCTTGACAGCCAAGCATCTAATTATATACTTTTTACCATTTTGTTCCAAGATCTTAATGCATTATAAAATGATAATTAGAAAAGGTTGAATTTATGTTTTTTTTCAAATAATATTTCTACAACATAACATTTTTTTTTTAACTTCCTTTTATCAAGTATGCTACAAAATATAGACTAAACATTGATATTATATATAAAAAAATGTTGAATACTGCACTTTTATTCCATTTTTATTCTATTGTGATGGCGGAACATTATCCTTAAAGTATTAAGTCTCATTTGGTTACGCAGTTCAAATGAAAAGAGATGAAATGTTTTATTGAAAGTTAAATAAAATTTTATTCTATTGTGATGGCGGAACATTATCCTTAAAGTATTAAACCTCATTTGATTATGCAGTTCAAATGAGAAGAGATGAAATGTTTTATTGAAAGTTGAATAAAATATTATTATAATATTATTTTTATTTTGAGATTTGAAAATTTTAAATTATTTATTATATTTTTTGTGAAAATTTGAAAAAATTGTAATAATTATATAATATGAGATAAGATAAGATGGTTTAATTTTGTGTAACCAAACCAATCTTATTTGTTATTTTAAATAATAAGAATTACTTGTTGACGAATAATGTTATATCAATACAGCATAATAAAAATAGAGAAATTCTATTTGCAGTCCCCACTTAGAGACTGTATGTGCATACCCTTTATTAAATGAGAAAAAATATAATTTTCGGAGGGATATTTTTGTAATTTTAAAAAATTTTAAAGATAAAATTTCTTAAACTTGTATTGCAGTCTCTAAATAGAGATTGTACGTAGCATTACTCATAAAAATAAGACGAAAGTGTAATATATAACAGCACTCTTCTACAAACCAAAGTGCTAAGAAAAGAGGAATTGGTAGGCTTGCCATCTAATTCCTGCACAGCACAGAATTAGGGGTTCCAGTGATTTTGCATTGGGATTATCTTCGGAACCTCGGACAGAAAAACAATGATGGTAACAAGGAGCCTCCAAAACGATTTCTAAATAGCATTCATACCGCAGAACTGGCAACCAAAAAGGTTTTTTGTTACACTAAGCATGCCATTGTTATTTCAACAAAGGCAATTAATGGCAAACCTCAGACTGATTCCAGATAGGCCAACAAACTTATGCTGGATTTCCATCGTTCAGAAAGCTGAATGAATACTAATTTTGCTTATACAGATGCTGAGCCTTTTTTTCTTTTTTATGGAAAACCAGAATCACAAAGAAAAGTAAATAATGTAACAATTTGACAACGAGATGGCAAATGCAAATTCAATTAGTCTATGAAATTATTAATTCATAGTACTCAGAGAAGCTAGGAGCTCATCCATTTCTCTAGATCTGAATGACCTTCAAATACAATAGAACATGTATCACTGCCATTTTCATATTTAAGGTTCAGAGCAGTGCCTGATTCTGTTTCACCCCTTTTATCTTTTCACTACAATGAGCAGCAACATTAGGCCAAAAACGAGTACCCAAGTGCCCATAATAGAACGTAGAGTTTTCATAGTGCCTTGGTCTGTAACCAAAGGTTAATTTTTGTCACAAGACATTCTTCCACAATCACCTTGGTTGAAATAGAGTATGAGATCATATTACCACCCCATTGTCACAGCAAAAGGCATTTTAAAGATTTTTTTCATGGGTTTTGTTATCGGAAAAGGAACATCTTACATAAAGAAGATGTAGAGAGGAAGAGAGTGACTAAATGACATCATATAAATCTGAAAACCCATAACAAAAGTTCGCTAATCCAGACTCTCCTCCATCAACTTATTCAGAATAACAGAGATTAATGGCCTACAGCGCAGCCTTTGGGTCAGTGACTGGGAAAACAGAACTTCCACCAGAGTTGGCAGCAACAGATGGAGCAGAACCCTGTGCCAGACGCTCCTCTAATTCCTTGAGTACTTTTCCCTTAAGTTCTGCCATTGCAGCACTCTTGACCTTCAGCTCCTCAAGGCTGAGTTCATCAATTGGAGCATAAAACCAGCTGCATCCCTGGCATTCCATCCTCATCTGCTCTAGTTTCTCCCCTCGTTTCTTTTCAGCTTCCAATTGCCTAAGCAGATCAGAATACTGCTTCTTCAGGTCACAAAGGACTCTCTCTTGGTGAGCCTCCGCTTCCAGAAGTGTAGCAGCATCTGGCTTCCCACATTGGCCAAGCATGTTTATAACATCCTCAGCAGAGGGATGACCAGAGGAGAACACCTTCCCACCAGGAGAGAAGATGATATTGGCAGTCTCAACCACATGTAAGGTACAAAGTTCACTGGCCTTCTTGAAGAGGCCAGATCGTCTTTTTGAGAAAGAAACTAACAGAGCATTTGCTCCTTTCGTCATCTTCTTCTGAGTCTTTTTCCAGCCCATGTTCATCATTCTTGTACTTTGCAAAAGTACTTGAAGAGCAATGGGCCTTGAGAAATTCTGAGGAACACTGGACTTATAGGGCTTTGATGCCTTAACCAACACTCACCTATTTATTTCTCATTTCTGGCCGGTCACCCCCATTTCTTTCCATTTATTACCTCTGTGATATGAATTTATGAGAGAATCCTATCATTCCTGTGAACAGATAACGATAGTTTCAAATATCGTATGTTCTTAATTTACAAGGAGAAAAGTATAATTGCCTGTTAGTAACTAGGTTAGAAATAAAGTTAATTCCGCAATAGGCCTACAAAGTTATTTAAAGAGATGAGTAATGCCCATTTATTGAAGCTCCTCATTTAATATCTTGAATGTTTTGAGCATAAAAAATGGTTCATAAATCTTTTTATAGGTAAAGTTAATTTTTATTAATAATAGTACTATGCGTATCCAAGTACACAGGACGTATACAAAAGAAAGCGCCATTTTAAGAAATAGAAACAGACACAAGAAAGTCGTGGAGAATTAGTTCATTAAAATCTATAGCTATTTCCCATAGAAACAAAGAATTCAAGGAGATTTCTAAGTTCATCCATTGATTTCAAATGGGTCATAAATTAGAATATACAATACTTATGAATGCAGGGAGACCCTACTAAAGTGGTCCAACTCCTCCTTTAACCCAAAACACAAACATGACAAGAGTTTATATACAGTAATTTTGATGCTCCATGTTCTTTGTGCGCAAATCTATAGCCAGACTTGAGAAATTCCTTAATGAAATATGTAATCTAGTTATGAGCTTTAAAAAAGGTAAGAAAATAAAAATCATAATAAGATAGATAATATCTCTTTCCAGTAATTATTTAGATTTGTGTTGATGTTTCTACATCCTAGTACCTGAAAATAAGACCCAAGCACTGGAAAACCTACACCATCAGATTGTAATAATGAAGTAGCAAGGCTGGTTTCATGTCAATCAAGCAGTGCTCAGACCGAAGTTCTGACGGTTTGTAACCACACAAATTAATCTTTTTCAAAGATTAAAAAAACCTTTCCTTGCTTGGAAAAGCCTTCCTTTTTCCAAACTAATGGTCCTGGAGTTCCTTAAAAAGACTAGCCTGCTCTTATAACTTATAATTTATAGGCCCCTCAAATTCTGAAACTGTCAAAAAAAGTATTATTCATAGGCCCCACCAGTGTAACCATGGAATTTTTGCATCGGTCTCTCATGTACCAATGTACAAGTTTGTTTCGGTTAGAATTCCTTCAACCTGGAAAACAAGTTCCATGGACCAGCCATTTACCAGAAAATAAAAAGAAAAACTTTCAAGAAATATGATACACAAACAAACTCAGCCTAGGTTTATAAACACACCAAACCCTGAATGTTAAACTTTAGTGTCATCTTCCATGTTGATCCGTTTACCGTCTTTGATTAAGTTGTTAAACAAATTGAAGAACCATTCTGCCTCATGATTTATAATTTATTGACACCACACCTACAAACAGAAGGGAGAGGGAGAGAGAGAGAGAGAGAGAGAGCTTATTTCCTTCCAAAAACTAAAGTGTACTAATAAGAAGGCGCTTGTTAATTACTTCTAATAGAAATAAAATAAAATTCAGTATGAATAGACCTAAGGATGAACAACCTGCTGGGTGGCCTAAGTTGGAGATAACAGACGAGTTGGGATATCTTAGCCTTCTTATATAACCTGGGATATATAGCTTTCCCCTAATCTTAGCTTTCTTGTGTGGACAGCATCTTTAGGCAAGATTCTCACAAACTGATAACTTGAGGAAGAGGCGGATTATTATAGCAGATTAGTGTTGTATGTGTAGGGGAGGGAGCGAGTCGGTGGATCATCTCTTGTTACACTGTGACACAGCACGGGCTTTATGTGATGGGGTTCTGGGTAGAGCAGAGCTGGGTTGGGTCATGCCAGAGACCGTGGTGGCAGCCTTGGCCAGCTGGCCAAGTATTGGAGGGGTACATCAAATTTCAGCAGTTTGGAAGATGATTCCAATGTGCATCATGCGGTGACTATGGAAGGAACGTAATGTGCACACGTTTGAGGACAAGGAGAGATCGCTAGAGGAACTTATAGCTTTATTTTATGTACTTGGTCCAATGTTGTTGATTTCAATGGCATGGCCCTTCATGATTTCCTTGTTTCCATTGCACCCTCCTAGTCAGGGTTGTCTATTGTATATACTGGGCTAGGCCTATTCTTGGAGTAATATAATTTATTTACTTATAAAAAAAATATATATATATAACCTGAGGATTTTATTGAAGCTAAGCTGACTGTTTTATTTCTTGGACTAAGCCGACTGTACCAGTGTAAATTGGCCTCATACAATACAATTTCTTTCCTCCATACATTATTGGTGGCCTAGCTCTCTTTCACCGTAATAACCATTATCTAGTCTCCACTAACATGCTTGAAAATTGCTGGGGGCTGAAGAACTCGCCTCTTTAAGAAGAGACCAAAGTTATCAAATATTTCTAAGAATCTTGCGCTCGAAGATATTGAGCATCCCTTGATCAATCTGATAGTACCAAGGAAAACAAAGAGTGGTGCCATTTGTAATTCATCTAACTGGTCATTGTTAGTTGTTTCTTCTCATTATTTCTTCACAATTATAAAATCAGTGTCATACATAATTCATAAGCAAATGCACAATAAATAGAAGGATGATATAAGGCCTGTGAAAGAAAAAATGCTTTCCCTGAGAAGTGCATGGCTGAGAAAAATTAACAACGCAACTAAATCAGTGCCCCCACAATTTTTTTTAGTCATATCCGCTAACCACAACCAATTATGTAAAAACCATGTAAGAAAAGAAAAAATAAATAAAGCTCTGACCATGGGTTGACAGTCTATTTGTCAATTGCAAGAAAAAAGAGCCATGTTGACAATTTCAAATGATGATTAGCAGTAAGGAGAATTACATTCTGCACCCCAAATTACCACCATTTTTTTCAGCTTATACTTTAAACCATCAAAACTGACAATTTACACCCTAAATATGGCTGAACGGAAAGATCTTGTCAGAGGGTGCAAATTTTCAAAATTCAATAGTTTAGTTCATGGTGTAAATTGTAAGTTTTAATAGTTTATCATGTAAATTGAAAAAAGAAAGGTAGTTTGGGATGCAAATTGCAATTTTTCAATTTTTCCCAGTAGTAACCTTAATTCTAATACCTGTCTCTGGTTGAAATCTCTACCAGAATTTTTATGATAATAGATCATTATAAAAAGCACTACATTAACTTCTAATTCTCTATGACATCGAGCAATTTTGTAGACCAAACACCTATGAAGTCAATAGGGATAGCTACTTCTAGAACATTTCTTACCTTTATATGTCATAAACTTCATATGGGTGGATAGTCAGTAAGCTCACCTAAATCAATGCTTTGTTAGGTACTATAGAATTTTGCTATAGGGCTGTAAACTACACTCGTATGAATTTTGCTTCTCTTACCATTTTTAACTTATAAGAAAAACCCTATTAGTAGTTAAGACATCTGCACTCATCAATCAATTTAGGACAGTGAAATCCCCATAGAACAAACTTTCCAAGCCAGTACGCAAATATATTGTTGTGCTCAGTAAGTCATAGGAGAAGCATTGTGATTAAAGAAAAATAATTAATTCATTATTCATTAATTATCTGCCTATATTTCGTCATCAAAAAATTATCAGCCTATACTAGTTAATTGCGCAATTTAACTAAGTAGCTAACCAATCAAGGAATTGTGATTATGATCCCTTGTTTACTATTTTAGGTGTTTTCAATTTATACTTTGTATGCATAACATATTGCTTTATTGAGTGTTTTAATCTTTTTCTGATTTCAAGAAGTGTATGAAAAGTGGGGACAGAGCAAGGAGTTCTCAAAGAAATTACATTTTTCATTGATGTTTTAATTATGATGTTGTTGAGTCAACTTAAGACGTGCAATTAGAATAAGTTGCAATAACAAAGTTTGAGAAATTAAAATGTTAAATACTTAAATAGTTATTGAACTCACCACATTATTTTTTTTTCCACTTTCCAAAATTTTCATCATTGCCATATTTATTTGTAACTAAAGCGATAAGAACCGCTAATTGGAAACCGGGAGGCATTTCAGAAAATCAATGGAGTACATGGTAGACACACTATGGTTTGCTTTAATTCCCATTAATTCCTTGATAAAGATGTGATACCCCATATGATATGGATAAGGGTAGGCGGTGTATGGGATCCCACATTGCTTGAGAATGAGAAGTTTTTGCTCTTTATAAGGTTATAATAGAGCTCCAATTGTATCATTGACTAGTCCTTTTGAAGTATAAGGCAATATGGTTTGGGCCTTCCATTGGGGCATTACAAAAGATAACTACAAATTGTTTAATCTATTATTTAGAATATAAGACCTATAAACGGTTACGGGAAAATATACCTTGCACCCTCAAACTACCAGGGGTTTTACACTTGCACCCCCAAACTACCAAAAACTGACACATTGCATCCTCCAATAAGATGCAACTGACTATCAAAATTGTGTCACGTCACCTGTTTTTCATCACTTCTAGCAGTTAGAATTGAATGAGAGTGCAAAGTGTAAGTTTTTGGTAATTGGTGCGTGTAATGTGCCAATTTTTGCAATCTGGGACACAAAGTGCCCAACCCCAGAGAGTTTGAGCGCAAAATTATTTTTCCAAATGATTACAATAATGACTGAAGCAATATGCCTAAACAAATTACTTTAAATCAACAAAATGGCCAGCATGCAAACCTAAAGATGACTTGAATGAGAGTGTGCATTAGAGTATATGCCTTCTTGCACATGGACATTAAGTGGAGATCAAGTTTTAAATATTTACTATATCCAGCACCAAGAACTTCAGGAAGGTCCCTTGAGGAATTGGAAACACACAACATCATGTGCTTCTCTAAAGTCGGATCTAGGCCATGACTCTTACTAAAAACAGAAGTTATGCCATAAGGCACCATGGGATTTTAATTTACAAAGTGGAAACCTGAAGTACTTTGTTCCAAAATCATTAACATGATTTAATATGCCATATCATTTCATACACGAGGTGCCATTGTTATGTTTATGTAATCCATTGTTAACACCAAATCAAAGGATAAATGACAACGAAAACCTCTCTTATGTTTGCTCATCGGATCAAAACAAAGTCATTCCAAATGCAACTTCTGCCAATTCATCAGAATTCAAAAGGAGACAAATGGTACAAATCAGCGTCATTCCTTGGTCTGATTTTTGCTTTTCCATGTGTCCGTATTAGTCGACTGACTTTTTTGCTTATCATTGCCTCAACCATTTAGAACTCGCAAGTGCAGCACTGAAAAGCTTCAAAGTAGATTAAACTACATATCTCTTCTTCTAACTTTATAATGGTCCTAATGGGCGTAAAAATATAATTCCTCACTACACATAAGACATAAACCCAGAAAAAAAAAAAAACGCTTTATCCACGTGTGTTTGAATGCAGTATGATATAAGGAGTAACACTTCTTTTAATATGCTTTTAATCCTTAAACGTTAAAAATCGTAAGAAGAAATTACATATCTAAAGAAAATCCAGAAAAAACAAGAGCAACCACAAATCAAACTCGACCCAACAAAAAAAAAAAAAAAACAATAATTAATATGGATCATGAATAAGAGAAAAAGTAATCAAGAAGAAGAAAATAGTTTTATACGATCTACGGAACTACGTTATAAGCAAAGCAGCGTAAAGCTTACATGAAATCGAAGGTGGCAAAAGCATTCGCCAAGCGAGTAATCATATTAGGCGGCTTCCAAGGAACACAGAAAGAAGAAACCATTGATAAGTGAGGCAACGGCAGGCTGGAGGCATCCTGCTCGGTTGGTTCGTGTTCCATACCAATTGAGCTGCTTTCGTGCAAAATCCCTCTCCCTCTCTCCGAGCAACACACAGACAAAAATGAAACGACGTGTAGTTTAAATGATCTTTTCACCTTTATTTTAATTGATTAAAATGTTTTCGTCCAAGATTTCAATAATAACAGTAATAATAGATGCATCGTATTATATACCCCAAGATTTGGCAAAATATGCTTCATTTGCCAAATTATTGACCGGAATTTGTCCACTCCATCACGTAAATATATGTTTATATAGTCTGTTGTATCAACACACTATTTATTATGAAATCTATTATAGTTTTTTTTTTGAATGAAAATTTATTATATTTTTTTTTTTTTTGAAAATTTATTATAGTTATAACCATATTATGAGACGCAATTTAATATTATGTTAAGTCTATAACAAATAAATTTTCAAATAGAATATTCTTTCATATTTATAGAGACATATTTACTACTGTTTTACTATCCAGTTATTTTTTTCCTTTTTCTACTTGAATCTAGATTAAAAATCTCAGAATATAACCTTATTGCATAATTTAAAAGAAAATAAATTCAATCAACCAACGCATTTATGTAAATTAATTAAAAATAAATTTAATTTTATAAAAATTGACATTCTTTTACTCTTTATTTTTATAAAAGTTGACTCAAAGAGTAAAAGAATATTAATTTTTATAAAATTAAATTAATTTTTTCTTATATTATGATTACGTTGATTGATTGAATTTATTTTCTTTTAAATTATACAAAAAGGTTATGTTCTTAGATTTTTCATCCAAATTTAAAGAGCAAAAAGAAAAAATATATATGAATAATAAAGTAATAGTAAAAAAAGTGTAAGGGTATCATTTTCCTTTTATAACTCCGGTATTAAGTTTTAAAAAAATGAAACAAAAATGTTTTATTACATGAGCGTGTCAATAAAAGAGTAAAGAGTTGTTGTGTTTATAAAATAATCAAATGTGTCTAATTAAAAAGTGAACTGATGAGATCAGTTTTCTTATTCATCACAATTGATCTCGTTCGTTCATTTGCTTTAACATGACACATTCGGGTTTTTTTTTATTAGATAAAAGTTAAACTCTAAAAGCAAAAATTGGTTCGGATTCACAATCCATCTCAATTCATTTCACTATTATTCATCAATTTTAACTCATAAATTTCACTATTATTCACAATCTATCTCTCTACTATTCACAATTCATCTCAACTCATCTTCAAATCCAAATGAGACTCACTGTAAGACAAGGCCCGCAATAACTGGACTCATTTTGAATTGCATGCCCCTCTATATTTTTTTAAGAATAATTTTATTTAAAGACTTTCACACCACATATTATTCACGTGATATAATTTAATATAATAAAAAATAAAAAATATTTACAACTATAAATTGTGCAATCGCCGCATAATTATTTTAAAAAAAGTGAATAAAATATGGTACCCATATAAAAAAAATTAATTAATTTTTTAATAATAGACTCTACTCTTTTTCAAAACAATTACGCGATAAATAGACTTCACTAATTTTCCCAACATAAGTAATAATTAGAGAAAGAAAAGAAAAAGAAAAAGACATGCAGAGAAACAAAGTAATACAAAAGTAGAAGCTTTGTGGTTATACATACGTACGTGCATCTTCTGGTCTCAAGTCTCAAATAATCGTGATGACAAGTTTGACAGAAAAGAAAACAACCAAACAACTATTTTTCTCTGGTCGGTGTTATTTATTAGACCTTAACGCATATCTACCACCCGAAAGTTCTTTGGACATTCTCTGGCAAAAAACCAAAGCCAACCTTGTCACCCGACTTCTTTCTGCAGGTGACAAAGACAAATTCCTGACAACTCTTCTTTGGCCTCTTTGTTAGTGTTTGTCTTCGTTGAAGACTAAGCACAAGACTCCATATATGATATATCATCCCACTTGACACCCACAGCTTAAGAGTCAGACAACGACTAAATTTTATTGCTTTGAAATTAATCTGTGGCTTTTATTCAGGGATTCGAATCCATATTTCATATTTTATAAACCAAGGATAAAATTAATCTTATACCATTTGTTTGTCATTGTAGGGTATAAATTCGGGGTCAAGATCCTCCCATATAAAGCTTTTAGGGTTAGTGTAGATCTCAAACTCATTTCAACTCATCATTATAATTTTTTTAAATCTCAATACAAAATATAATAAATAATTCAATTTTTTCAAATCTCAAAATAATAATAATATTACAAAATAATATTCTAACAATATCTTATCAACACAACTCAACTCAACTCAATTCAGTTCAACATCTAAACGCAACCTAATCAGCATTAAATACTCAGTGAATACTATATGATCCACTTCATATGTCTATCTTTCTTATTTGAAAGTTAAGACAATCAAGATCGACATATATTTACTTTGTTACCACTATTTACATTATGTGGCGTGTTTGAGAGAAAAGGATATGTCAAAGTCTTTCAGATTTTATTGTTGGGTTAAGCAACTAATTAATCAGGCTATGTAAACATAAGCAAGTACTTGTAAACATAAGCAAGTCTTTTTTGAATCTTTCCAAATATTCCACGTGTGGAAACATCATATGTGAAAACACTTTCATTGTAAATAGCTTATTTCCTAAGAAAGCAAGAAGCCAACATTAACGTATATATGCTTACACAAACTGATGTCTTGCAAATTGATAAGTGTTCTTTGTGTGTACACACAAGCACAATTGCTTTGAATTTGGAAAAGCTTAACCCTTTTGGATTTGGAGAATGCTGCCAGTTGGATATGATTCATCATTTTATGCATGCAGACACCTCATGTTCATATATTTTGTTGCTTGCAGAGTAAGTAAATGATCTTGTCTCTTTTCTCTAAAATAAGAATTCTTTGTGCTTGCAATGGATCGGAGGTTGTTCTTTTATCCATAGAAAAACTATGGGTCTTTGATCCCACACCCCACACTTGACGTGTGGGGTTTTATTTTTATTTCTTTTCTTTTCTTTTTTTTTAACAAGTTATAAAACAAAACTTGAGGAGAGTTAAGGAGAGAGAGGTCGGAGAGAGAGGCCGAGGAGAGCTTGATAAGAGAGAGAGGTCAAAGACAAAGAGAGAGTTACTGAGGAGAGCTTGAGGAGGGAGAGAGAAAGAGGTTGAAGGTGATAGCGATGAATCTGACATAAAGTTGGGAGAGAGAAAGAGGTTGAAAGTGATAACGAGGAATCTGACATAAAGTTGAGAAAAATAAAAAATGTGAAGCGTAAAGTAAAATAGTGGCTGACGTATAGTAGGGCTCTTATTCATGTAGTTGTTGTAAGGGCTAAATCAAAACAAGAGGACAAACTTCCAATATTGTAGCAATAAAGTTTGCTAAAAGCCTAGAATGGTAAAAACACACCACCTCCATGATTATTAGTAAATAGGCTTAGCATACTGGATTAATTATGAACATATTATATTATATACTTACAGCTATACCGATTGTTACCTCTCATTCTATTTATAATCATGGCCGTCCATTCTGGGTCAACCCAATAATTAATGCCCATCAAAATTCAAGACAGGTAATTTGCATCCATAGAATTAATTGTCTACCCACGCAACTTTGACCAGAAAAAACAAAAAAGAGAAGTATATACTAATATCCGTCTTATTTCAGCTTAAAAAATCTATATACAATATAAATTTAATGTCAATACATGTCTATATGATGACTATTGGGGATCAAAAAATAAATATTTTTGTGTCAATGACTCAGAAATCACAGAACCAAGAATTGTTTGGCAACTTGGAAAAGGAGGGGGGGCCAAAAGGTAATCACACCTTAAGAGAGTGCAACAGCATTAGCTGCTTCAAACTCTGCTTTTGATGGTCTTCTTCCACCTTAGAACAACTGTTTGGATGTTGAAGAGCTTGAAATTCCGTAAGGGTTTTTCCCTCTAGAAGGTCATTCTTCTCATGATCATCATCTTGAAGATCAAGCGAGTACACCACATCTTCCTTGCTCCATCCCGCACGTAGTAAGACCGTAGACAACATCCTCATGTGAGATGCCATACCCTCTTTACTCCTCACCATACCCACACTCTTCCTCTCATCACCACCGTCCATCATCATCATCATCTCCATAACCTCGTCTTCCTTCCACCCTCCATCCCTCAACCTCCATGAGACCTCCTCCAAACACCCCCCCAAATCCCCACTCCTCCACCACCGCGTGCAGCCACTCGCCGCCACGTCCGTCCAGAACTCAATTCTTCTTGCCTTCTTTGCAGCCCACGCCGGGGCCTTGATCCCTGACCTCGTCGAAATGTTCAAGAATTCAGATTCTTGGAAGAGCCGGGCAACATCGAAGCTAAACACACGAACATCTCCACCATTAACGTAAAACACCGGATTTCCAGCCATGTTGGGCTTCGAAGGAAGATAGAAATGTCGGTATATGGGAACGAGAGCCGGAGCTTTGTCCAAGAACTCCTTGGCCAAAGCCAGGGCTTCGTCAGTGTCGTCAGGCCGATCGACCCCCCAAGACTCGCACCAGAAGCTTCTCTGAGAGACTCTTTTAAGGATTCCCAATGAAGGGAGGTCGAGGAGGATACGGAGCTGTTGGGTTGAGGAGGAGCGCCAGTTTGGGAAGCCGGGGGCGACGGGGAGTCCTTCTTGGAGAATGGAGCGGAGGTCCGGGGGAAAGGAGAAACCGAAGATTGACTCGACGGAGGTGAACTCGGAGTCGGAGAGACCTTCAAAGACGGGGATGTTAGACGACTTGAGGTGTTCCATGAGGCTCTTGGAGTAGGCAGCAAAAGAAAAGCAGGCTAGCTTGGACTTGGGGGGCTTGTTCATCGTCATGGTGCTTGTGGGGTTCGGTTTCTGCAATCGAGTTAGTGTTGTGGTAGCCATAGGGAGAGGCTCAGAAGTTTTAAGTTCGAACTGAAAGAATAACAATGGAAAATGTATGAGGTCGTTAGGATTCTGAACGGGTTTGAAGGGGGGAAGAGGAAGAAGAAGATGAAGCAGACAGACAGTTCCTAAAGTTCTGGTTGGAGCGAAGAAATCGTCGGACTGAAATCCATGATCGGCTTTGAATTCTTGTGTGTTTGTGTTTCCATACTTTTGCTTGTGGTTTAAATACGTAGAGATCCCTATGGAAAGATAGAGTCTTTGACTCTTTAGCACGCGATACGGGATGGTCCGACGACGGATTCCTTGAAGCGTGTGACATGTGTGATGATAGCTGCCGATATTGAAAATAAAATTCAAAGAAAAAAATGAAAATGATTTATACAGATTTTTAGGTGCGTAAAATTTACTCTTTTGTCAATAAAATTTTTGCATTATTCATAAAATAAAATAGAAATAATTTTTAATAAATATTTGTGTAACTTTTTAATTTGGGATATTTTTATTTCTCTTGTATTAAAAAATAGAATTATTAAATTTTATGTTTAAGAAATCAACTCTTACATTATGAGATTAAAGTGTAATATTTTCTTTTGTTATATGTTTAATCCTAAAATTCATGTGCTAGCTTGTTCTGTTCTCATATAATTTTATGCTTCTTTTTCCTTTTTTTTTTTTTTATGATAAAAAAAAACTTGGAATATGAAAAAGAATATTCAGAAAACAAAAAATTAATGAAGGAAGAGAATGCAACTAATAGCACAGCTTAAACTTTTAAGGAGATAAATCCACACGTGTCATAATAAAGGATGGCAAGAAATTTATAGTCTAACCTTTTATTTATAACTCACACGTGTCATTAGTCACAAAAAATCAAATAAAGGAAAAAATTAGATTACATCAGCTTTTGTTCCTCAAAAAATTAGTGATAAACAATCTGTAATTGGTTCTTTTACAAAGAAAATGATATTAATTACTTGGTTTATGTGGCATTTTATCTTCGGAGAGGAAAGAGGCAAATTTTGTAAAATTAATTTTAACTCATTGGAAAAAAGCTTATAGCAAACCCTTAATGAGTTTTTCCAAAATTAATTAATAAATAAATAATAAGCGCAAAAGGCATTTATTTGTTTGCAAAGTTGTAGTTCTTATGGTATTATTGTAAACACCAAATCTTAAAATTCTGGAAAAAAAAATACTTTTAAATCTTAATTTATCCTATTTATTGTTTATGGATAAATTTAATTCTTACTTTTTTATTGGGGGTGTAAATTTTTCGGTTCAGGTCGAAAAATCTGACCAGATCTATATGGAATTTGGTCGGTTTCTATCCTAATAAATGAAAAATTTTGGGAATTGATACGGTCCCGGGGTGGGGTTTTTTCATCCCAAACCGACCTAGTTATAATTATATATTTTTAAATATTTTTTATAAATTATATATTATTGTATATAGTAATTATATAAGTGAATTATATAATCTTCATTTAATCTGTTACCATTGACAATATAAAATATATAATTATTAATATGATATCAATTAACTAATATATTATATGAATCATGATAAATCATAAATTCATAATATTATATTTAAAAATAAATGCTCTAGTATCTACACCTAATTAAAGTAATTAAGCAAATTTTTTGTAAGATACCTAAGTTGCAAGTAAGTATGAAGTATTTATGGTTAAAGAAAATTATTTATTAACCATATATAAAATGTTAAAATTTTAATATAGGACATTATGCATTAAACATCATAATACAATTTGCATACTATTAAGTACTAAGTTAGTAATTATTAATATCATAAATATAATTATAATTAACTTTTTAATAAGTTAGTTATATAATCTACATTAAAGAATTTACTTAATTTTAATTTTACTAATTTAAATAAGTTTTTGTATTAATTTATCTACAAAAAAAAAAAAAAAAGAGGACAAAATATTCCTAGCTCATATAGACCAAATTGGACCGACCGTACTGATAGCTAACGGTCCAGTCATGTCCAAAAAAAGGATTGAACTAAAATTTTCATTCCAATCCAAACCCCTCTCTCCCAAATCGGACAGACCGATTACACCTCTAATTTTCATCTTAAGATAACCCGAATCATTAAAAAAAAATAAAAAAAACTTAAAAAAAAAAAAGGCGGTTATCCAATTAAATTAAACAAAAGAAATATTATTATTATCTTTTTAACTATCATTTCTTCTTGGTCATCGTTTTTTTGGATGCTGTCATGCTGCATGCCTTACAATTGCTTCCAAATTGATGTTTCATCTGAATACTGAGTCAGTGTGTGACTAAAAGAGAAATGGCAAGACCAAATTGCCTACTTTCACTATGAATGCAGCAACACTGATGCAGACTTATTAGGCTTTAACATATAAAAACAAAAACTGTTAATAAAGACAAAAAAAACTATGTCACATGAGTTATAAAAGATATTTTATAAAAATAAACTAACAAATTGATTTAAAGTAGTTTTACAATATGATATAATACATTAAATTACGTTCATTTATAAATTTATTTTTCTGAAATCTCTTTATAAAAATAAAAAAAATAAAAATCTTTGTATTTACCAATCAAATGCCCAGTTGATTTTTCCTTGGTTCCCTCGTTTACATCAGCCACTTCTCTCATAATTCAAAAAACAAACTTAACACTTTTTTTAATATTAATCTTCGTACCGTCGGTTCACCTCAGCCTAATCACAAATGGTCTTCGTGGAAGGTGACACACTTTTTCTACAATTTCAATGTCTCTGAAAATGACATAAATGTGCTGCAAGATTTAAATGCACATTTATCTTCCTATTTCTCGTTTAGGTGTATAAAATATTGTGAAAAATATTATATATAAATTATTATTATTTTTTTTTATTTTTGGTTTGGTAGGACCCAGTACTAAACTTATCATATCCGGATTCAAAAGTCCTTAAGCATCTAGAATTTTTGGACTATAAAAAAAAAAAGGCATTTTAGAGTTTGCCATATGGCATGATTTATGGTCATGATGCATTACATATTTGGTAGGGAATAGAAGTTATTGCCAATTTTAATTTTGGTGTCCTATCTTTTGTCTTTGTCACCCTATTGAATTTATTTCCTTTGATTCCATCCATAACAGACTGCAAAGTTTATATAGTTTGTAGGTCATTAGGTAATAACAATATAGGGGTAACTATTAAGTAATGGTCACCATTAAGTAAATCAAACTCCACATAATCTATTATTAAAGAGGTTTCCAAGTAGAACTATTTGCCAATGCCAACTAAACATTTTACACTTTAACCCAAAATTATTAATTTTGTAATGTGTACCTTCCATTATTCAATCATCAAGATTGTGTCATCAAAACTATTTTCACTTATTTTATAATATTTTTTTTTATATATATAATTGCAAGATGTAGTTTGTCAATTTTGAAGATTTGGTATGCAAAGTGTAAAAAGCATATTAATTACTAACTAGAAATTATAATTTTCCTCCTAAAGATAACATAACTTGTCCTATTCACACTTGGAGAAATGTAAATATAAAAATAATAAATCACATATTAGTACGTGGTATAGGAATAATAAATAGAACTTTTCTTCACGCTATATATCTTCCCTCTTTTTTATAAAGTCAACAAGTAATTAAAGAGATACTTTATTTGCTTGACACAAAAAAAAAAAAAAAAAAAAAAAACTATAAATTTTCTAGTTCTTTGGCACAATTCATAAGTGTACCAATACCTTTTGAGGTAGGTTTAAGATTATTTGAATAAATATCGTCAAGTTTTTTCTTTAAAATAATTTACAATGTTGTTTTTTTCGGAATTATTCCCCGTCTATAACCTTGGGTATTAAGTTAGATAGAAATATGGTGTCCAACTTTAAAGCCTAATGACGTCTCCTTTGAAGGGTGACATGAATTGAGATAAAATTAATAATTTATAAATAGTAATAAAATAATTTGAATTGAGATGTTTTATAAGATTTTAAGAAATGAGAGAAAAAAAATTTTAAACAATAATATCATAAAGTTAAAATATTGTTAGAATATAATTTTTTAATATAATTTTTTATTTTAGGAATTGAAAAAATTGAATTATTTTTATGTTTTGTTTGGAAGTTTGGAAAAGTTGTAATAATTAAATAATAACTATATGAAAAAGTTGAAAATTTAAAATTGAAAAGTTTATGATGTTTGGGTTGTGGTGATTAGTTAATAACTCAACTCATCTAATTATTATAACTTTCTTAAACTTCCACACAAAATATAATAAATAATTCAACGTTTTAAAATTCAAAAATAAAAATAATATTCTGATAATATTTTATTCAACTTTCATCTCATCTTATCTCATTTCAACTAAGTATTCAAACCTTAAAACATGTGACAATAATTTGGTTATTTAAGATATTAAAAGAGCAAATTATGTGACACATGACCAAGTTTTTGTGAAACTTGAGCCTCAATGTGTTGGTTCCTTTTGGAACGACTCACAGCCACACACAATAGGTCTTTGACAGGGGTGAAATTGTAACAGACGCGAAAAAATATAGTAAAAATTAAAATTAAAATATAATTTGTATCCTCTACCATCAAAGAGTGTTCTCAATCCGTCAAAAACAAAAGGGAAACAGAACATTTAATATTATTAGATTTTGCAGATAAAATGATATGAGATGAAAGTTAAAAATTGAATAAAATATTATTAGAATATATTTTTTTACAGAGAAAAATATTTCTCATTGTATTTCTCTTCACTGTTATGCTATAAATGGGTCCTTTATATATAGATTACAATAAAAAATATTCTACAACTAGCCAATGAAAATTTACAGTTTGTTATACGGGATGGTTAGAGCATATTCGTTTGGTAGCTTCTAGAGTCTTGGAATTGTTTTTGTATTTATCTTGCTCACTTTGTTGTGGTCCCTGTGGTTCCATTTCTCATGCTAGAAGGAATAGCAGTTGGTGCCTTAACATCCCCCCTCAAGTCAAGCGACAAGGAAGTGAGGTGAAGACTTGAACATATGCTGTTGAACCGAGTTGTAGAAAGTGGTTTAGTGAGAATGTCGATGAGTTGATCTTTGCAAAAATGAAAGCCATGGTTAAGGCCTTGTTGAGCACCCAGTTACTGACAAAGTGGAAATCGATTTCTACATGCTTAGTACGAGCATAAAAGACAGGATTAGAGGACAAGTGGCTCCCAAATGATTGCAATAAAGGAAGGGAGCACGAGTGAGAAACACACCAAATTCTTGACAGAGATGTTGCAACCAAATCACCTCAACAGTTGTATTAGCCACAACTTTGAACTCTGCCTTAGTGGATGAATGGGCTATGGTCGATTGTTTCTTTGAGGACCAGGACACTAAGCTGCAACCAAGAAAAACACAGTACCCGCTTGTTGACTGAAAATCATCGGGGCATCCAGCCCAATCGGCATGAGAAAAAGTAGTAAGATTCAGTGTAGGAGACTGGGATAGTTGAAGGCCAACATGAGATGAGTGCTTTAGATATCTCAAAATGCATTTGACCACTTGCCCATGAGGGATTCGAGGAGTATGCATAAATTGACATACTTTGCTAACAGCAAACGCAAAGTCCGGCCGAGTGAATGAAAAATATTGCAAAGATCCTACAGTGCTGCAATATGGAGTTTGGTCTTCAAAGAGATTTCCAAAAATGCACTCAACTTCATAAAGGTGGACATGAGAGATTTAATTGACTTTGCTAGAAGCATTTTAGTGCGTTGTAATAAATCATTGATATATTTATGTTGTGTGAGAAGTAAGCCACCAGAGCTGAACGTAGCCTCGACGCCCAAGAAGAAATGCAATCTTTCAAGATCAGTAATGGGAAAGCCTACACGTAGAGCTGCAATAAGATCATAAATGGCCTGTAGAGATGAACCAGTTACTAGAAGGTCATCTACATAGACTAAAACAAAAATGGTAACACCTCAAAAGTCCAGAAAAACAGGGAGGAATCCGCAGCAGAAATTTTGAACCCAAAATTAGTGAGCCTGTAACTAAGGCATGAATACCACGCACGAAGAGATTGCCAAAGGCCATAAATGGCCTTATGTAACCTGCATACATGTGAAGGGAAGTGAGGATGAGAAAATCCAGGAGGTTGGGCCATAAACACAGTTTCAAGTAAAGGTCCATGCAGAACGCAGTAAAGGTCCGAGCAGAAATGCGTTATGCACATCATATTGCCGAATCGACCAGACTTGAGACACTGCCAGTGCAAGCAGTAGACGAACGGTAATTGCCTTAACCACTAGACTAAATGTTTCCTCAAAGTCAATGCCGGACTATTGAAAAAAGTCCTTAACGACTAAACGAGCCTTTCGACATTCAATGGAACCGTCGGCGAGGCGCTTAATGCAAAAAATACATTTACAAACAATTGTGTTGGAAGACTCTGAGGATGCAACCAAGGACCATGTACCATTGGTGAGGAGAGCATTGAACTCCTTTGCCATAGCCTTACGCCACTCCGGATATTTCTACACAATAGTGAAACAAGTGGGAGTTTCTAGCACGGAAGAGACATCGCTGAGAAGTGCATGAGTAGGTGGCCATTGGACAGTGCCATCGATAAACTGTCGAGGGCAAAGCGAATCAGTTTGTGACCTGGTCATCATTGAGTGCACAGGTTGCCGAGAAACCAGTGGAGAATGAGTACTTGAGGAAGACGATGGAAGAGTGGATGAAGATGGGCCTAGGATTGAAGGAGAATAAGAAGGTCTCACGTTAAAATTAAATATAGGAAGAGCAACATGTGAGGTTTGTTCGGTGGGCTTAGGATTAGATAGAGAGGCAAATGGAAATGATAGTTCGTTAAATCTAACATCCTTAGAGATGTAAGTGCGACCTATGGGAATATGGTGGCAAATAAAACCTTGATGGTCTGGACTAAGGCTAAGAAAAACACAAAGAACAACCCATTAAGGAAATTTATGGGTGTCATATGGAGTAGTCAGAGGCCAACATGCAGATCCAAAAATTCGAAGTGAATTATAATTAGGAGTTTTGTGGTGAAGTAGCAGAAAAGGTGAAGAGTGATTGAGAGAGGGAGAGGGTAAAATATTAATTAGTCGAACGGCATGAAGAAAAGCATGTGGCAAAAAATGTAATGGTGCCAAGGCATGGGCAAGAAGAGTTAAGCCGGAGTCACAATGTGACGGTGTTTTCTTTCAATAATGTCATTTTGAGTGTGCGTATGTGGACATGTTATGAAATGTATAATTCTACAATATGATAGAAAATCTGAGAATGTCCAAAATTCACCACCCCAATTAGATTGGAGTTGTTTAATTTTTATATTAAATTGAAGTTCAACTTGTGCCTTAAATTTGAGAAAGGTATCAAATGCTTGAGACTTGGATTTTAAAGGAAAAAGCCATGTATATCGAGAAAAATCATCTAGAAAGGCAATGTAAAATCGAAAACCATCATTAGATACATGTGGTGAAGGACTCCAAAGATCCGAGAAAATGAGATCAAAAGGTGCAGAAGATTTATTTTTCCGTTGTGCATCGGAAGCCTATGGGACTTGTACTTTGTGCATGCATCACAAAAAGTAGATGACATGAAGTGATCATAGTGCAAAGCATGTTGCTACAAAATAGAGCGCACGATCTTGATTGACAGATGGCTAGGATGGGAGTGTCAAAGTGGAACAAAAGAGTGTGTTGGATAATGCATGAGGCTGTGTGGATGGAGATCAGAAAGAGTAGAGGCTTTCCCGATGTGCAATCCTTGACACAGAAAGAATCAGAGAAAAATTCAAAGAAGACATTATTGTCAAGGCAAAATTGACGAACGGATATAAGATTCTTTTTTAAAGAAGGGACACAAAGTATTTTATTTAGACAAAATGTAGAGGCAGGGGAATAAAAAGAGGCTAAACCAGAATGAGAGATAGGCACTGGAGATCCATCGCCAACCCGCAATTGTTCTTCGCCAAGGTATTCGGCAGCTTTTACACTCAGGTTGGCCAGGTCACTAGTGATGTGATTTGTCACCACGATATTAGGGTACCAACTTATATCTGAGAGATAGTTGGAGGAAGAAAAATTCGTAGTGATTGGAGAAGCAGCAGTTTAAGCTTGATTGAACCTATAAACACATGTAAGGGCCGAATGGCCAAGGCAATTGCACACTTGAAAAATTAAGTGAGGATCAGTAGGGGATGAAAAACCAGTGCCGGTATTACCTGAACGACCTCGACCATGATTTGAATTATAGCGATTTCCACTGCCACGTCCTCTGGAGAAATTTTGGCCTCTTCAACAAGAACCACGACCACACTAATTTGACACAGGCTTTGCTGTAAAATGTGCAGAGGCTTCTACAATGGGAAAACTGGAGTTAAAATGGTGAGCCCAACGTGCCTCATGGGCTAGCAAATGCCCAAGTAATTCTTCAGGAGCAATCGGTTCGAGTCTAGTAGTAATAGATGACACAAGAGCGTCATAATCGGATCTAAGGCCAGCAAGGAGGTAAGGCACAAACTCAGCAAGTGGTAATGGGCGTCCAGCAACTGCCATTGTATCGGCTAAAGTTTTAGCTTAAAAAAAATAAGTAGAAATTGAGTCAGTCCCTTTCTTGAGTGATGCAAGCTGCAATTGAATTTACATTATACGAGCTCGTGAGACTGAAGCATAAGTAGACTCAAGAGAAACCCAAACAACATGGGCATTGGGCGGATTCACAACCAACTACTTGAACAATAAGAGACTTTGAGAGGGAAGAAATTAAAGCAGACATTACCAACTGGTCTTATTGAATCCATGTATTATACTCTAGATTCAGCTGGACCGGAACCGTCTATGTATTTGTAGAGACTTTGGCCTCGGAGGTATGGAACAAGCTGGACCTTCCGTAATTGGTAGTTCTCTGGTGTGAGTTTTACTGAGATGATATGGGAGAGATTTGGGAGGGCCAAGGAGGGAGAAGAGGTTGAAGAAGGATTCAGTGAGGCAGCCATAGTGGACGTTACTCCTTTGGATGCTCTAATACCATGTCGGAGTAAAATATTTCTCATTGTATTTCTCTTCATTGTTATGTTGTACAATAGGCCCTTTATATTGAGATTACAATAAAGAATATTCTACACCTAGCCAATGAAAATTTACTGTTTGTTATATGGGATGGTAAGAGCAAATTCGTTTGGTAGCTTTCAGAGTCTTGGGATTGTTTTTGTATTTATCTTTCTCACTCTACTATGAGGGTTGCGAGAGTTTTCCTGTGGTCCCATTTCTCATACTAGAAGGAATAACAGTTGATGCCTTAACATTTTTTTAATATTATTTTTGTTTTGGTATTTGAAAAAATTGAATTATTTATTTTATTTTATGTGAGAATTTTAAAAAAATTGTAATAATTAGATGAGATAAAATAAGATAAATTATGAAAGTGAACGAGGCCTTATATTTTATAAAAAAAAAAAACATGAGGTGTAGGAAAGAATTGTGTGTGCAAATTGTTCAAAAAATTGGCTCAAGGAAGCATCATTGTGGCCCTCCAAAGATTAAATTACAAGCCACAATACAAAGTACGTATCCGAAAATATTGGTAGTCCCACCAATCCAATGCGAGTTGGAATTTCCTAAATTTAGTCAAAGTAAAAATTTTCTAAATCCGACTCTGATTCTAATTTGTGTTGGCTTTGATTCGACACCAATTTTGACTTGTCGAAGTGGAGTCGGATTTGTGCTATTTTTAGGTTTCTTTTAATTTTATATTTAGCCTATTTTTAACTTTAATTTTTTTGTGAGTTTATAAATTTCAAGTTTACTAAAAATATAACCAAAACTCTTTGAACAAGATCAACAAGATGCCCTTGTTAATGGTCATTCCACGTAAGTATTTATAATAAATATGTAATTATAAAAAGTATTAGCAGTAAATATAATAGGAGCCCAACAACAAAGTAAACAAATCACAGGTTTAAAATTCAGCTACTTCCTTGTATGCCATATCAGTTGCTAATGTCTAACTAATTTATAACTTATTTCTAATGTCTAATTACGTTATTATACTTTAATAAATTAGTATTAAATGTTATTAACTTATTATAATGACTTATTAGTTATTTCTATACTAGTGTCTAGTTTGTTTATATACTAGACTTATATTATAGTGTCTAATTGCATATTACTAAACATTAGTAGTACATGTTATTATACTAGTGTCTAACTTATTTCTAACTTAATTAATCTATTTATATTATATTATATGTATATTATTTTATAATAATTAACTCATATTAGTATATTATTAAATTTAACTATATAAGTTCTAGTTATATAACTATATAATTGTACTAGTATATATGATCAATATATAGATAAATACATATTTAACATATGTACAATATTGGAGTCGGATTTGGAGTCAACATAAAGTCGGAATCGGAGCATAAAGTTGGAGTTGAAGTTAGTTCGGAAACACCTCCGACTCCATCTGAAAAACTTTAAAAAAAAAATCAACTATAATTTTGTTTTATCTGAATTGGTGTAGAATTGGTGCATAGTTAGATTTCCAAATTTTTGCTCCTAGCTATCTTTGGTGGTGGCCATGACCGCAGTCAAATCCCCCTCCAACCAAGTTGCTTAGGGAGGGAGGGAGACTCTAGCCCACTTGCCGACCACAAAGTGTTCAGAGAGTTGAGCTTGGGCCTCATTGGGAAATTGGGTGGGTTGGCCATAAGAGAGATTCTTACAATCGGCTGGATTGGACTGCCCTCGGCCAGGTGCAAAAGCAAATCCCAGCTCTTGAGAATTTAGCGCAGTTATGGCTGCAACCTTTAGGCGAAGAAATGCGAGGGATACATTAAATTTGTCTTTTTTACATTGTTTCGTGCATGATTAATGGTATTGTGCTGAAATCTGAACTAAATTCTTGTTGGTTGCATTTTCTTCGAGAGTTGCATGTCAAAGAGGAAGAGATCAGGAGGGACAGTAACAGATCCTAACGAGAAGGGCTGTAAATAAATCAGTCTATTTGATAACCCGCTTAGTGCTAGCTCGGTTAAATTCATATCGAACTCAATTTGTGAAAAAAAAAAAAATCTCATTCATGAAAACAGATACCTGCTTGATTTGTAAATGATACATACCCAACAAAACTCGACTCGACTCGGCTAAGGCTCGTTAAGATCCGCTCGTTTATGCTCGAGTCGACTCGATTAAAACTCATTCATATATTAATAAATATATATATACACCTATGTATATATACATATATATATATAAATGTATTAGCTAATAGTATAAGCATACAACTTTTATAATTAAATATATAATATGTAATCTAATTACTTATGTCTATACAGTGAATATACTTTATAGGTATATTTTATAATTTGTATAATAATTAGTCGATAAAATTTAATAATTTCATATACTTAAGTGGAAACTATATATGAAATAAATATATACTATCATATTAAGTGTATGTATTAATAATATATGTAGACATATAATATATTGTTATTTTGAATAAATATCAACTAGTTAAATATTAATTATTTATAAAATTTTTAAAATTTTATAATTCAATAAAAATTCTACTTGTTAGTTGTATAAATTCATTATTAGATCTTTTATTTTTTATTTATTTAATTTATTAATTATTAAATCTTATTCAAAAAATAAAAAAATAAACAATTCAAACTCGAGTTCCAGCTCAGCTTGACTCATACTCATTTGTAGAACGAGCTCGAGCTCGAGTTGAGAATTTAACTTATCGAGATTGAGCTCTAACAAAGAATAAAAAAAATATCGAGCTCAGCAAGCTAAAAACCGATTCAGCTAAAACCGATTCAGCTTGGCTCGATTACATCCCTACGAGTACATGGAAACTACACCAATGATCAACTGCAGATCATGATGCCCGATTTATCCTCAAGCCTATTTAGTTTGGCATAGCTCAATCACACAATTTTAGTTTTACAATCTCAAGGAATAGAGGAATTCTCAAGGAATAGAGGAATTCACGCTGCCTCCAGAGATTCCACAAATACCAAAAAACTAGTCAAGGAAAATAGAAAAGAGACTCGTTATAAATATAATAGGCCATAGTCATATCATTGAAAAGTTCAACACAGGAAGAGAGTAAACCATATAAGTAACATAGATAGCTGCTTCACACTAGGTGAGATGGCAACTAGAATCCAGAGCAACGGCTAGAGCAAGTCAACAGTTTGGAAAGAAAAGGGCACAAGTCAGCGCCACGGAACTAAAGGAATATTAAGCTCACAAGCCATGTTATTTAAAAGCAGCATTCGTTTCTTAGTACTCATCCCCCTCGTCACCTTCCTCATCTTCACCAGCCTCAGCACCAACCTCCTCATAATCTTTCTCGAGGGCAGCAAGGTCTTCACGGGCCTCCGAGAATTCACCTTCCTCCATGCCCTCACCGACATACCAGTGAACGAATGCCCTCTTTGCATACATAAGGTCAAACTTGTGGTCAATGCGGGAGAACACTTCAGCTACACTGGTGGAGTTAGAGATCATGCACACTGCCCTCTGAACCTTGGCAAGATCACCACCAGGAACAACGGTTGGGGGTTGGTAATTAATGCCACACTTAAATCCAGTTGGACACCAGTCAACAAATTGGATGGTACGCTTGGTCTTGATGGTGGCCACAGCTGCATTGACGTCCTTGGGCACCACATCTCCTCTGTACATCAGACAGCAAGCCATATACTTGCCATGGCGGGGGTCGCACTTGGCCATCATGGATGAAGGCTCAAATGCACTGTTGGTGATCTCTGCAACCGATAGCTGCTCATGGTAGGCCTTCTCAGCTGAGATCACAGGAGCATAAGATGAAAGCATGAAGTGAATCCTGGGATATGGGACCAGGTTAGTCTGGAACTCAGTCACATCTACATTCAAGGCACCATCAAACCTCAGAGAAGCAGTTAGCGATGAAATCACCTGAAACAAACAGCAAATGCCATATTAAAGCAGACATTTCCATGATGAAATAGAACAGGTTCTGGATTTTAAGAGAGAGATGGGCAATACCTGAGACACCAATCGGTTAAGATTTGTATATGTGGGGCGCTCAATGTCAAGGGAACGCCTGCAGATATCATAGATCGCCTCATTATCGAGCAGCACAGCAACATCAGTGTGCTCCAAAAGGGAGTGGGTAGAGAGGACACTATTATAGGGCTCAACAACGGAGGTAGAAACCTGTGGTGAGGGATATACAGTGAACCCAAGCTTAGACTTCTTGCCATAGTCAACTGAAAGTCGTTCGAGGAGAAGGGAGCCAAGACCAGAACCAGTACCCCCACCCACAGCATTGAAAACCAGGAACCCTTGTAGACCAGTGCAGTTGTCAGCAAGCTTTCGGATACGATCCAAGCACAGATCAACGATCTCTTTCCCAACTGAATCAAATGAGGCGCATAAGCAGTTGAAAAAAAACAGGGTTGCATAAGTCAAAAGGGGAAAGATAAATGAGAGATCTTTACTGGTATAGTGGCCACGAGCAAAATTGTTAGCTGCATCTTCCTTGCCGCTAATGAGTTGTTCAGGATGAAAGAGTTGTCGGTACGTCCCTGTCCTGACCTCATCAATAACTGTAGGTTCTAGATCTACAAAAACTGCACGGGGGACATGCTTCCCAGCACCAGTTTCACTGAAGAAGGTGTTAAAAGCATCATCACCACCCCCAACAGTCTTATCGCTTGGCATCTGGCCATCAGGCTGTAAAACGACCAAAATAAAACATAAATCTCATGTAAGACCGAATAAGGACCAATAATAACTTGGGATGAGCGCGAATCGGATTTTATAATTAGAAGAATAAATCTTCTCAGCCTCTATACGTAAAATAATTTAAAAAGAATAAACTAAAAAAAAAAATTTTAAATATTTAAAAATTTAAAAAAATGTGGAGTGTGGTGGAGGTTGTTAGCAAATGAAATCAGATCAAAATGAAGTCTTTAATCGTTAGGTTTTAGATCTACAGGAAATGATTTTCAACACCGAGAAGTCGAAGCGAAAAAAAAAAATGGGGACAAGAGCACGTGCACTTCAATTACATATAATTAGTAATTGCGTAATAGGAATATACCGTCAGATCTACATATTCTGGAGATTCACTCGGCGAGGAGGTAAAACCAATCTCGTGAAAAATTACACAGTGAAGTGTCCGTCAATATAAGAAACGGTGCGGCTAAGAAACCTTACATCTTGCAAAATGTCAAAGAAATGTGTAACAAATCTGAGCAACTGACCCTAGTCGAGCTAATTTCATACCTTTTTACATCACATTACGCATCAAACTCAACATTAGTCAGAGATCCAACAAATGTCACATGAGCACAAGAAAACAACCCCGATCTGGCAGATTTTAGTCAATGTACATCATTATACGCCAGATCCGCAGATCCACTCAAATCTCAAACAAACGGCGAAAAGGAAAAAAAAAATATAAAGCGGCCACGAGAACGAACAAAGAAGAAATGGATAAAAGCAAGGAGGAGGATTAGGATACCTGAATGCCGTGCTCGAGACAGTAGAGTTCCCAGCAAGCATTTCCGACCTGAATACCGGCCTGGCCGATGTGGACCGAGATGCATTCTCTCATTTTCGTTGAGAAATGGAAAAATGTGACGAGCAGATGAAGGAGGAGATGAGGACCAGAGAGAGAGAGAACGAAAGAAGTGCGTTTATCAAGACGCCTCTCTTACGCGGAACCTCTGCTTGTGGTTTGCAATTTGTGTGTGCTGTTCGCATCTGATCTCGCGTGGGCATTATATAGAGTCATTGACACCGAGAGAGAGGAGAGAGAGGGGGGAGAGAAATGGGAGGGACCACGAGCGAAGCGGCTTTTCTTGCTCCCATACGTGGCAACCAACACACCGTTGGATAAAAAAGTGAAAAGTATAAAGCAGATGTCCTACGGCGTGATTTTGATTTGAGAAACATCATCTTTCGGTTTACCCCACCATAATTACTAGTTATTTATTTAGAGTACAGACCTTAAAAAGTTTTAATAGATTAATAAACTTTTTAGAATTTGTTTGAAACTAAATATTAATAAAAAATCAAAATATCTCATATATTTATCACAATAATTGAATAAAATCTAAAAATTCTCAATCATTAAAAAGTGAAAACTTTTAACAATAAATGATTCTATTAGGTCAGTTTAGATAAGGAATGATTTCATTTTATTATTATAATTTTTTTAAATTTTTATATAGAATATAATAAATAATTAAATGTTTTTAATTTTTAAAATAATAATAATATTAAAAAATAATATTTTATTTTATTTTTAATTTTAAATAAAGCATCTGACCTTTCTTAATATCCAAAGTGGACTTTAAACTTTTAAACAATGTCAAAGAAATGTGTAAGAGAGTAGTCAAAGTTCATCCCAGTCCATATCACCTCCGTTAATAAAAAAAAACCTCGGGAGTCTATTTCTTTTTTGAGGTTTTTTACATATTTGTTTATTTTTTAAATTTAAAGATAGCTCGAGAGTAAATAGTAAAATCCACAAAAAAATCTATAAAAAATAAAAATCCACAACAAATTAGTAAAATACACAATAAAAAAAAATTATAAACTAGTAAAAAAAAAAATCATTTTGCGAAGTAATAAACATTAAACAACAAATCAGAAAGAGAGAGAGGGGCTGAGAGTGAGGGAGAGTGGGAAAGAGTCGAGAGAGGACAAATTCGAGAAAGAGACGATGTTGCAGCGAGAAAGAGACCGACCTCTACTGTCAAGAGATGCTAAGAGCAAAGAGAAATTTGAGAAAAGAGAGAGAGGAAAAAAGAACCAGAGGTCAAGAGAGGAGGAGGTGGGTTAGGGTTAAATTAACCTCCAATACCATGGCATTGCCTTTTTAAAAATTTGTTACCAAACCAATGTTGTTTTGATAACGATATATATCTATATATATATATGTGTGTATGTGTGCGTGCGTGTGTGTATGTTTTAGATTGTGCTTAAGCCTAGCTTGAGGTGCGGGTGCGGAGGGGGGTGGGTTTGGGCCCAGCCCGTCCCCACACCATTTTCTCCCTGCGGGTGGGATTGTCCGCCGTCCACCCCTAATTCTTAGAACTTGATATATATTGGAGTTGATGAAAATTTTGAATTTTTAATATATTTTTACTCTTATTGCTATTGTTGACATGTTGATATTATAGATGAGTGATAAAACAAATAAGAAAGTTACTTATGAAAAATATGTATAGTAATGATATAATAAAGTAAATCTATTAGAAAATAATTTTACAATTCTGGAAAATGGAAAAAAATAAATAGGTGACTCGACACGAACTCCAATAACGTGAATACAACCGGCATGTTTTGCTATTCCGGTCGAGTTGAGGTTGACTTACTAATAATCCGAACCCAAAGAACTTGATACAAACCCCAATAGTTTGACACGAATTGGCATCCCTAGTTATAGGAGACCTTTTATTTGTAACAATATTTCTTCAAATAATATGTCAGTATAGTCTACGACGAAAGATATTTTACAATCTAAATATATCACATTAAATACATCTGTTATAAATTTATTTTTGTAACATCTAGACCAATCGCTTAAAAAATGATATATTTTTTTAGATTGAGACCTGTATTTAGAGTAATTCTACATATAATCGTGGAGTACGTAAACGCTGCGTAATCGTTTTTAAAAAAAATAAAGTTTACTATTAAAAAATTAATTTTTTTACGTGAATCTCATATTTTATTTATTTTTTTAAAAATGATTACATAATAATTATACAGTAAATATTTTTCTCTAATTAAAAACTCAAATATTAATTTTACAATTAATGCTAAAAGCTCTTCAAACGTTACAGCGTCCTCTCAGCGATGCAGCTCCAATCTGCCAGTGTCGGTGCGTCCATTAGATTCACCCTTAACTTTAAAGCTAAGCAATCATAATGTAATGAAAAGCTAAAAAGGCAAAAAGAAAAATAAAGCAAATGCACTAAATATAGAATCAAGATTGCGATCTTGCAATGATTTTGTTTTGAAGAACTATCTATAACGCGCAAAATCATTGCCTGATGAATGAAAGGTCGATCTTGTAAGATACATTTAATTATCATTTGCTGCTAATTGCCTTTCTTAAACGTAACTTTACCCCTCTCTCTCTCTCTCTCTCTCTCTCTCTCAAAATTTCTGTGAACAAATCATTCGGTTAGCAAAATAGCATCACTCTTCAAGTATTACATCAAATGACGCTATTTTATGAATTTATTTTTATATAAATTCTTTGTGACTAAATGATATCTCTATTTATTTAAATAGCCAATCATTTAGAATTTCCCCATAAGCAAGTATGATTGAGAACAAACAAAATCTCTCATACATTAATCCACCATGCAGATCATCGGTGACACAAGTTTGAGGGCTACAAATGTAGTGTGTTTCAAACACCCCACTGCCATTCCAACGCCATAATCAATTAGGACCCTCTTTCAGCAATTCAACCACCTTTCGCATGGAGGGCCTTTTGTTGGGAAGTTCTGAGATACAGAGGAGAGCCACCTTCAAAACCTTCTTAATCTCTTCATAATCGCACGAGCATGAGTCCATCCTCGGGTCTATAAGCTGGTCCAGGACTCCATTGCAACCTTCAGAGATGGCTTCGCCGGTTCCTCCATCAGGAGATGATAGAGCTCTCTCTAAAACCCACTTCACTATGTCCTTGTCATCGCCGAAGGATGAGTCATTTGGCCTCTTGCCAGTTATTAACTCCAAAAGCACCACACCATAACTATAAACATCACTTTTTTCTCTCACTTTCGTAGTATAAGCATACTCTGTATTTAGTTCAATAAAGCATAGATTAGAAAGGTAAGACCCCACCACGACAACAAGTCTTAAAAGTAGATAGAACAAGTATTTCAAGAGAGAGAGAGAGTTTGAATGTTGAAATGAGTTGAGTGGAATTAAGTTGAGATGATAAAATATTGTTAAAATATTATTATTATTTTAAGATTTGAAAAAATTGAATTGTTTATTATATTATGTTAAAATTTAAAAAAAATTATAATAATAAATTAAAATGAATTGAGAATAATTAAAGATACAAACAAAATTTCTCATATTATTTTAAAACATTTATCAATATATATCATATATAACAACTTCATGTGTCTCTTCGAGGTACTAATTTCGGGTCATATAAATCCAAAGTAAACAGCTAACCTGGCGCAATGTAGCCATAGGACCCAGCGACACGAGACATGGAACCTGGAGCATCCCCCTGCCCCACTTCCCGCTGCAAAGTCTTGGCCATCCCAAAATCCGCCACGCGCGGCCTCCACTCGTCGTCTAACAATATGTTGTTGCTCTTCACATCTCGGTGCACGATCGCTGGCACGCAGTCATGGTGAAGATACGCCAACCCCTGAGCCGCACCCACAGCTATCAAGTACCGACGAGGCCAATTCAACAAAGCACCGCCCTTCTCTCCGTGCAGCACGTCGCCCAAGCTCCCATTCTCCATGTACTCGTACACCAAAATCCAAGACGCCTCACCGCTGCAACCAACAGCAGCCTCAAAATATTGCCATGGCGGATCCGACCCAACGTCTCGATCTCCGATCTGAATACCGCTTCTGACTCCGGGTTTCGGGCGGTACCTCCCCAAAGTCTCTTAACCGCCACAGTCATACCCGGCTTGAGCTTCACCTTGTAGACCTGACCAGAACCACCCATTCCGATCACGTTTTCTTCTTTTAGACATGGAATTACGTCTTCCTCACTGAAAACGATCCGTTGAAAGGAGATTATCTTCCATCGGCTGTTAGATTTGCCACCCAATGCTTGATATTTGGCTTTGAAGAACCTTAACAGAAATCCAGCGAGGAGCAAAGCGCAGATTGCCAGAATAACTGCAAAATACAGAGCAGCGCGTCTTGGTTTCGAACATGGTGGCAAGGGCTTCAGATTAGGGCTACAGAGATCCGGATTGCCCAATAGACTATCGAGGTACCACTCGTTATTGAACCCAATAGGTACTTCTCCATGCAATTTGTTGTCTGAGACGTTAAACTCGTTCAGCTTTAGCTTTGTCAGCTCCACCGGAATTACGCCGCTAAGCGAGTTGCAGGCGAGGTCTAGATACATTAACACCGGTAAATTCCCGAGTGCCGCAGGAATTTTTCCGGAGAAACGGTTTCTCGATAGGTTCAACTCGACCATGTCGGACCACGAGCCCACTGAACCCGGAATCTCCCCGGAGAGCTGGTTCTCTTGCATTCTAAGCCTCTGTAGTTTCTTCAATCCAGTTATACAAGTGGGAACATCGCCGGAAAATCGGTTTTTGCTCAAATCGATCACGATGAGTTCATGCAGCTCGCAAATCTCCGCCGGAATTTCGCCCTCAAACTTATTGTCGAAGATGAAGATCTTAGTGAGCCTACGAGCACGGGATATCGAACCCAAAACAGAACCTTCGAGTCTATTATTATGCATTTCAAGAAACTCAAGCGGAAGACTCCAGAAACCGTCCGGTACTTTGCCGGAGAGTTCGTTGTCCGCAATCCTCACATAACTAAGAGAATTGCAGTCACCGTACGATTCTGGTAAACTTCCAGAGAAACGATTTTTGAATGCGATTAGATTCTGAAGCTTCTTTCGAAAGCAGAGGTACTTGGGCAACTGACCGATGAAATTGTTTGTAGAAACATCAAAATCCTCCAAGTCGGAATATTTGCCTAGGTTATCGGGTAGCTTGCCGGAAAATGAGTTGTTGAAGAGCTTTAACTGTTGCAGATTTGGATTCGAAGATAAAATTTCTGGAACTTCGCCTTCAAAAAAGTTATCGTTGAGGTTCAGAGAATTTAGTGGCATTGCTGCGATCTTGTCCGGTAACTTTCCAGTGAGTTTGTTTTCAGAGACATCTAGTCTGAGCAAAGCGCTCAAGTTTGCTATGCTCTCGGGCAATCCACCGGACAACTGGTTCTCATAGAGTTCGATTTGTTCTACGCTTTTCAATCCGCCAATACCGGTAGGAATCTCGCCTGAAAGAGAGTTTCCGGATAAGTCTAGGTTCTTGAGAGAGGCGAGTTTTCCAATTGACTCTGGTATGTGTCCGATGAGGTTCGATCCCAGCAGATATAAATTCTCGAGCTTTGTCAGGTTTCCAATCTCTGGAGGTAAAGCATTGGGCTTGAATGGGTTGCAAGCGAGCTCTAAGCGGGTCAACTCGCTCAGATTACCTAAGAAGGAAGGGATCGAACCGGTGAGCAAGTTCAGAGTAAGAGTGAGCACTTTCAGCGACTGTAACCCACCAAAGCTCACGGGAATATTCCCGGTAAAGTTGTTGTAGGAGAGGTCGATGACCTCTAATACAGTGAACGAAGACAGCTCCGGAAGCTCACCGACGAAGTAATTATTGGAGAGGTTAAGCAAGTAAAGGCGTGAGCAGACGGATATGCGCTCGGATGGAAGACTACCGTTGAAGTTGTTATCCGAGAAAGAGAGGTTCTGGAGGGTTCTAATCCGGCAGAAATCAAACGGGAACCCGCCGGAGATGCCCAACCCGGATAGATCAATGGAAATAACCGATCGATTCCGAGAGTCGCAAGTAATGCCGGTCCACTTACAGGGATTGCGATCACTGTTCGAAACCCAATCGCTGAGGCTGCCATTGGGGTCGTCCAGTTGGGCATTCTTCACCCGAATCAAAATCTCGTAGTCTCCTCCAAGAGCAACCACCATAGATAAACAGTGCAAAAACAAGAGAAACAGCAACAGAAGGGTTTTGGGTCTTGGACGCGTCATCTTAGAATACTCGAAAGGAAAAAAAAAAAAAAAAAAAAAAACGAAAGCTTCGCCAAATGTAACTGAACATGTTCAAGAAATTCTGGGTTATACATGCATGGAGACGGGGTGAAAAGAACGAGGCGAAGAGCGGGAGAGGATTTAAGCCTTTAAGAGGGATGGGAGTTTCAAGGGGGTCGCTCACATGGAAAGGGCTGCAGCGTATTTGCGAGGCAGTGCTTAGTAACCTCCTCTTCTTGGGATACCGTGTGCTTTTACGTGCACTGTACACTGGATTTGCCATTGGGGAGGTGAATAATTACTGATTAAAGTGATAATAAATTAATAATTATTGGTAAGCATGGATATAAAATTATAAATTGCTGATTTGGTAAGTGAAACTTGACACGTTTGACTTTTTTTTTTTTTTTGGACGAAGTGACCAAAATACATACAGTAGAAATTACAGAAATTACGTACTAATTTACATATTAATAATATTATTTTTATATTTTAAATTTAAATTAATACTATTTTTAATATAATCTACTTTCTGACTAATCATATTAAATATATATACATATAAGTATACAAAATTACTTATAATTAAATTTTTTCGCAATAGATTATACCAGGAGAGTGCAAAACTAAAAGCATAGGAATGGTAGGATGGATTCTGTTGTAAAAAACTACAAGAAATATTATTTTTCACAAGTGAAATTATTTGAACAATCTTAGACAAATTCCGTGCATCTCTTTTTTTAAAAAAATAGACAAGTTTAAAATTTATATGATAAAAACTCATTTTTAAATAATCAATTTTATTTATTTTTTTTAAAAAAGTGTGCGAGCCTTTTACCTTCTATATCTCTAACTACCATTCTAACAACCCAAAATTCATACTCATATTATGGGTGGTTTGGATTTGGAGCCATCTCATCTCTCTTGTACGGTAAAACACTTCTCAATTTAAACAGCTGTTTTCAAATCAATGTTTCACAATATTTTTACTAATGACAAAAGAGCTCAAAGACAAAAAAAGACTGTCATCTTCCCGTATATCACGGTATTCAACAAGAGAGACAAATCTCCAACGTGGGGAAATCAACAGGACCCCTTCCCCTCAGGCGTGCCCTTCCTTCTACACACCTCATCTCGCATCCCTCCACAAAGGTGCAGTTTCTCAAATCTCCTCCTCCCACGTGAATCACGCCTTCGATGTCCAGAGGAAATTGTGATTTGATTTCAGCAAATTTTTTCACCCATTTATGATGCTTATGGCATCCATAATTTGTTATAGAAATTATAAATAAATATATTTTCTTTTGGGTTGGTAATTGATTAATTATCAAATATATTTATAAATAATTTTTATAATAATAAAATTATAAAACAAAGTTATAAAATAGATACATAGATTCTACATTTTCTTTGCTCTATGCCAAGTTGTTGAGAACATTATAGGATATAATTTTTCCAAAATAAATCTGAGTAATTTTCAATTAAAAATGTGCATACATACAGTGTTTGCATAAAATAAGTGGAAAAGCTGGGCAAAATGACCATCAATACTTGAAAATGATTTTAAACACAATATTTTGATAAAAATTATTTTATAAATATATAAATAATTATTTAATTATTTTCTTGGCAAAAAATAAACAAATTTTCAATTTTATTAAATTAATATATTTTAATAAAAATATTGTCATCTTATAATATTATCATGAAACATCTTATAAAAAATTATATTTGAGTAGGTAATTTATAAATTACTATTATTATTTATAAATAAAACAAAATCATTTCAAATACTATGCAATAATTGGTGGGACCCACATCTATCAAATCTCCAAAAAATTAAAACTATCTCATCTCATCTCACTTCCTAATCTAAATACAGAAAATTTTCAAAAATCATCTTATCTCATCTCAACTCAACAATCTCATTATTATTTACAAATCATATCATCTCATATCTAAATCCAAACGAGAACTAAAGCATAATGCCGACAAATTATTTTCAGCCACGACAATAAGAATTAATTTCATTTCGAGCAATGTCAATCATAAAATGATGTGATATTTAATAATTATTAATTATTTGTTATATTTTATTTATAGATTAATTTTTTAATATCACATAAAAAATATTGAAATAACGATTACAAAAATGATCAATAGAATTTCTAATTTCATTTCAGAATAACTGAAATTTCAATCAAGGAAGAATCATGCACTTTCTTTCTCGAATTAATTTTTTACTCTCGCTGCATGAGGATGGACTGTGTAGTCAAACGGGCCAATGGTTGGTGTTTTTCTTTTCTTTAATTCACTTCAAATTAAGCATCTTTTAAACTTCAAGACAATTTTTCATCTCAAAAATAATTTTAGTCTAAGTTTACATCCGTTTTCATATTTTATAAAATATATCCAAATAAATTTCATAAAAACCTTAAAAAAACTCACAAAGATATTTTTGTCCAAACATCATTTCAATTAACACTACTATTTTTTTAAGCTACAACTTTGATCTCTTCTGTCGGTCCTTCTTTCACCACGTGAAAGTGAGATTTTCTCTCTAAGTTTTCCCTTTTTTTTCTTCTCTTGGACTCTGGTCTGTGAAGATTGGGAGGATGGATGGTGATTTGCCATTACTCTGTGAGGGACTGAAGTTGACAGAAGATGAACAACAAGAGATAGAGGTTAGTACTGAAGAAGTTTCTTTGTCTGCATTGAAAAGTAAACTTTGTATTATGATATGTTTGATAGCTGATAAGGAGACAAACAGAGGGGCCCTCATGAATACTTTGACTAAAGTATGACATGTAGAGGGAAAAGCAGTCTTCAAAGAAGTGGGGAGAAACAAGTTTCTAGTCAAGTTTAAAAGGAAAACAGATAAAATAAGGGTCTTGAATGGGTGTCCGTGGTCCTTTGATAAAAGCGTGTTGTGCATATAAGATTGTGAAGGTGCAAAGTCTGTCATGGAAACGCATTTTCAATATGAACCCTTTTTGATTCAATGTCATGATATGCCATTTACTAGTATGTCTGCGAGTATGGGAGAAAAACTTGGAAGTTCTATCGGAGAAGCTCTCATGGTGGACAAATGGTAGTGATACTTGTTGGGGAAAATTTTTACTTGTTAAAGTTATGATGGATATCACCAAACCTCTTGCTAGAGGTAGATTCATATCTCTGAAGGGAATAAAGTATTGGATACACTTCAAATATGAAAGAATGCCCAACTTTTGTTATCATTGTGGCACGATCAAGCATGGTGCAGGAAGATGTGAAAAGGTGGAGATGGGCAAGCATGTTGTGGACAGTTTCAGTCAGCATTATGGTGCATGGTTGAGGTTGAGTAGTAAAAATATAGTTCAAACTCATGTCACTGAAGGGAAGGAGCAGGGTGCTGGAGGGTCATCAGAGAGTGGCCGGAGGGTGGTTTCAGGCAAGTCTAAGCTCGATGGTGGACAAGATGGAAAGGATTTGGAAGAAGCTGAAAATCAGGAAGGCATTCAATTAAATCACGCTAATGGTGGGATTGACCAAATTTCAGGGTCTAATTTTGGTAACAATATATTCTCTTTCAATACAAGGAAAGTTGACCATGGCTCAGAGGCAGCAGTTATGCACGAAATTGCAGCAGTCACTCACAAGGCAACTAGTGCATCTAATCAGGATCATCAAGGCATCAATATCATTAATGGGGGAGCTTTGTCAACAGATCAGTTAGAGGTTTCCTCTGACCATATATGCTCAGCTATCCTAAAGGATAATATTTCCAAAGCTGGAAAGAAGGGGCCTTGTAAAGACACTAGTTGGAAAAGAATGGCACCTGAGATGCATGACCAATCTTTTAAAAGAAAGGCTCAGGTGATTCAGAAGGCGGTATGAAAAAGAGAACTAAATTGACACTAAGAGATGAGGAGTGTAACAATTTATTAATAGCTGAGGCTACTGAGCAGTCCTGCCAATCCCCATGATTCTTTTTAGTTGAAACTGCCGAGGGCTTAGGAACCTTCGGACAGTTCTTGAGCTTCAACTTTTGGTGAAGGAGAAGGGCTAAAAATCATATTTCTCTCGAAAATTAAATGCAGGAGAGAAAGGGTGGAGAGCATTAGAAACATATTGGGTTTTGGAGGTAGTTTTGTGGTGGACTGTATAGGGAAAAGTGGAGGACTAACTATGATTTGGAAATCTGAGATACAAGCTGACTTATTCTCTTACTCCCAAAGCCATATTTCAATCTCTATTAGCCTTGATGATAGTGAACAAAAAGTGATGGTGACAGGTTTCTATGAAAATCCAATGGTGGAAAAAAGAAAGAAAAGTTAGCAGTCGCTTAGAAGATTAAAAACTGAGGGACAAGTAGCATGGCTATGCTGTGAGGATTTTAACGAGTTGCTTACTGATGATGAGCAGTATGGTGCAACTAATAAATCTTTTTCTCACATGAAAAAATTTAGAGAGGCTTTTGATGCATGTGAACTCTGTGATTTAAGCTATGAAGGGTCTAAATTCACTTGGTGCAACAAAAGGGAAGGGGCTGCATTTATCAAAGAGTGGTTGGATCGTGCTTTTGGTAATTATCCTTGGCATTTGCTCTTTAGTAACATAAGGGTACAAGTGCTTCCAGTTCTACAATCTGACCACTCCCTTTTTCTAATATCCTGTGAGAATGATGAAGGAATGAACAGAAGATTAGATAAGTTTTTTCGTTATGAGGCTAGTTGGTTTAAACAACAGGATTGCAAGGACATAATACAAAGGGCTTGGGGGTCTAGCATGAGAAGAGATAATTCAATGTTTAGCTTAAAGGAAGATCTATTGAGGTGCAGATCCAATTAAAAGTCTGGTCTAAAACTAAGGGGGGGAGAAGAAGAGATTATTGAATACCAAGAGAGGCATAATACAAGAGCTTCAGAGGATAAACAAGGGTGATTTCAATGTTACAATTAAAGACTTGTAGGAAGAAATGGATGTTTTAATGGAGGAAGAGGAAACAAAATGGAGACAAAGATCTAAGTAGTTATGGTTAAAAGAAGGGGACCAAAACTCTAAATATTTTCATAGATGTGCTACACAAAGGAGATAGTCGAATGAGATAAAGAAGATTGAGAATGAAAGAGGCAAGAGTGCTAGAAATCAAGAGGAAATTAGCCAACTATTCCCAGAATATTACCAGACTTTGTTTAAGTCAACCAATCCTCGAGACATTGATACAACTCTGTGTGACATTGAACTAATGGTTACCTCTGAGATGAATAGGCAGCTGAAAGGGAGTGCAACTTTGAGGAAGTGAAGAAGGTTGTATTTGAGATGGACCCTATGAATTCACCAGGTCTTGATGGGTTCTCAGCAAGGTTTTATCAAGACAATTGGTCTGTTGTGGGGTTGAGGTGTTTTTGGCAGTCAAAGAGTTCTTGTCTTCTAGTAGAGGCTTGGATGCTATTAATGAGACCTTCATAACACTAATCCCAAAGAAGAAAAAACCACAATTGGTCTCTAAGTATAGGCCTATAAGCCTGTGCAATGTCCTCTATAAAATTGTCTCCAAAGTCTTGGCAAACAGGCTAAAAAAGTTTCTTCCACTTTTGATCTCACCTTCCCAGAGTGCATTTGTTCCAAGTCGTTTAATCTCAAACAATATCATTGTTGCCTATAAAGCCATGCATTCCATCCATCATAGAATGAGGGGTAAAAAGGAAGGGTATATGACACTAAAATTGGATATGAGCAAGGCATACAATATAATCGAGTGAGAGTTTTAAAGAAAATGGGATTTGGAGAGAAATGGATTGGTCTGATCATGAAGTGTGTAGAAACAGTGAGATACTCCTTGTTGATTAATCGTGTTCCATAGAAATCTTTTCATCCTTCAGGAGGGTTAAGACAAGGGGATCCTCTATCCCCTTACCTATTCATACTTTGCTCATAGGTGTTTGGCAAGTTGCTGGATAAAGCTGAGAAGAAGGGACTCATCTCTGGGTTTCCTTTTGCTCGAGGCACCTTATTAGTTAACCATCTCTTTTTTTGCAGATGATAGTTTACTTTTTTGCAAAGCTAATGCACTGGAGTGGAGCAGATTGTATAGATTGCTGAGCTTGTATGAACATGCATCTGGACAAAGGCTAAATCTGGAAAAAATAGCTATTTATTTTAGCAAGAACACAAGACAAGATGCTAAAAATGCAATTCTGTTAGGAGTAAGACTAAGGGAGGCAAGATCTTATGAGCAATACCTAGGTCATCCTTCCTATGTGGGTAGACTAAAATTGGCAGCTTTCAGACCTATCTTGGATTCCATAAGAAATAGAATAAGCAATTGGAAGGTTAACTTTCTATCTCAGGCAGGAAAGGAGGTAATGTTGAAGTCCATAGTACAGGTAATTCCAATCTACTGTATGAGTATTTTTAAACTTCCTAAGGCAGTTTTATCTGCAATTAATAAGCTCATAAAAAAGTTTTGGTGGGGAAGTAGAGATGAGATGACTAAAACTCAATTGATTCCTTGGAAGCAAATGGGAAAACCTAAAGGGGAATGTGGTCTGGGCTATAGAGATTTTGAAGAGTTTAATCTGGCCCTTCTTGCAAAGCAAGGGTGGAGAGTCAGTCAACAACCATCATCCTTAGCAGCTCGAGTTCTTAAAGCCAAATACTTTTACAAAACAAATTTTCCAAATGCAAAGGTTGGCAGTAATGCTTCATTTTTGTGCTAGAGTTTTATGGAGGCAAGGTTAGTTTTGCAAGAGGGTCTAATTTGGAGAATTGGCAATGGTGAGTCAGTGAACATATGGACAGACAAGGAGCTTCCTTGACCCTTTACATATAAGGTACAATCTCCTCGACATGAGTTCTATGTTAAGAAGAAAGTGTCTGCCCTCATTGACAAGCAAGCAAGAGCATGGGACATGGCTATTTTGAGAGAGGCTTTTGTTGAAGAGGAAGTGAACTTGATTAGTAGGATCCCAGTTAGTGTGAGTAATACCCAAGACAAACTAATCTGGAGGTGCACTACTGAAGGAAGATTCACTATCAAAAGTGCTTACTATTTAGCAGGGGAGATGACAGCAAATCAGAAGGGACAATCATCTTAAAGTGTGCAGAAGAGTGCTTTCTGGAAAGAATTATGGAAGCTAATGGTGCCAAAGGCCACACACATGTTAATACGGAGAGCTTGCCATGAATCTCTACCTACAAACTAGAATTTAGCTAAAATGAGAATCATTGAGTCTCCTATGTGTCCAATATGTAAACTTGAACCATAATCAGTGACACATGCTCTCTAGTCATCTATTTATGCTCAAGATGTGTGGGGAGCAAGTTTAAAGTGTTTGCAGAAAATCAAGGTAGTGGAGATCCCTGTCAAGGAATTGGTTATGGACCTAACTTTAGTTCTATGTGCATATGATATGGCAGCCTTTGTAGAAACTACGTACTAGTTGTGGAAAAGAAGATATAGTTATGTTTTTTAGGGTAAGTTCATGGATCCAAACTCAATTGTGCACTCTGCTACACAAAAAGTGAATAACTTCTAGACTGCAAACCAGAAATTAGTGGGAAAAGGGGTGACAGCAAATCAAAATCTTCCTCAGTGGACTGCTCTTCATTCACAGGTGTATAAGGCCAATTGGGATGCTTCAGTGGATCGAGTAAATTGTAGAATTGGTATTGGGGTCATCATTCGAGATTGGTTTGGTCATGTGGTTGCCACTCTCAGGTCCAAAGGAAATTTCTCCTAGATCCAACTATGGTAGAGGTAGTAGGGGCACTTAAAGCAGTAACATTTTGTCAACAGTTACAATTGTCCAGAATCATGGTTGAAGTTGCCAAGAAAGTGATAGATGATATCAACAGTGACTCAGGCAAATGGACTTCAATAGGGATGATCATTCATGATATTAGAAATAAAATTGGCATGATGCAACAATGGTCGGTTAAGCACATCACAAGGAATTGCAATAATGTGGCTTATTTATTAGCCAAGGATGCACTTAAATTCTCTGAGGAGAGCATTGGAGGGTATTCCTCCTTGTATCTAAGCTTTGTTGATTTAAGATGAATAAGAATTGATATTCTTCTTTTTTTTTTTAAAAAAAAAACACAATATATGGTAAGAACTTTCCCAATGTATAAAATTTGTGACAATCAATTATTTTTATTAAATTTGATCAAAAATATATTTTGAAAGTATTTTAAAATTTTTAAAAATGTTTGAAAAACCTCCAATCCAAGTTAGTACTCATGAGTCTCTTTTCCCAAAGCTCAACGGTAGACTGTGAGGTTATGTTCTAAACCAAAAATGATTTTTGAGTAATGCTACCCGTAATCAATTTTGTCACCATCCTTCCATCATTTTATGATGTGATAGTTAATGATTAGAATTTATGTGTTATGTTTTACTTGTGAACCAATTATTTAATGTTACATAAAAAAATATTGAAAGAACGATGGAAAAAATAGATGAGAAACATATATTTTTAAATTATTTTTGGAATGATACATTTTGTATATTTATAAAAAGGTTGTTGAGTTTTTTATTTTTCACCCTCCTTAATTTCATAGATTTTTTATAATTAAACATCACCATCAGTTTCATTAGATTTCTTAACAATATATATCGACAATGACATTAATGCCAATGTAGGATCTAATAAAGTCTATTGCGTGCTCCTCATACATGTTCTTAAAAAATAAAACATCTTACAAATGTTGTAAAACTAAAGAAAAATATCAAGAGAATTGATAAACCACAATATCTAAAATTAGTTTTTTAGAAACTAAATCTTATTTCTCTCAACTTGTTGTGTGTCTACAACAAATGTTCATCAAGACACCCTTTCATAGGCATAAGAGGATACATAATATTAAATGAATACATGAACTTAGGGAATGACAATACATGAATAAAAGGGATACATGGATATAGGAAATATGAATATATGAATATTCAAGAATTCTAATGGTCATCCATCAAATACATGGAATATATTTTACTATATTCTTGTATTTACAACACTCTCCATTGGATGACTATACACAAAGAATATGTCTCGTTAAAATCTTGTCAAAGAAAATCTAGTGGGAAAAACTTGTGGTGAAGAAAAAAGAGTATAACATTCTAATGTGTCTTTGAATGCTTTAGGATTGTCTCATTAAAATCTTGCAAATGAAAAACCTTATGGAAAAAACCTTAGCGAAGGAAAAAAAGTACAATCTAGATAATAATTGACTCCCCTTTATAAGTATGTCAAGTTTCAATTGTTCATGAAAGATCTTTAAGCCGTCGCATTCCAATATTGTATATCAATTTTTTGAATATTGCAGTTGATAAATTTTTAGTGAATAAGTCTGTCAAATTATCACTTGACTATATTTTCTATGCCAATGTCACCGCCCTTTTGAAACTCATGTGTATAAAAGAATTTTGGTGAGATATGCTTGGTCTTATCACCTTTAATGTAGTCTCCTCTTATTTGTATAATACATGCCGCATTATTCTCATATAAAATTGTTGAGCTACCTTTGATTATGGGTAAACCACACTTTTCTTGAATATATTGAATTATTGATCTTAACCAAATGCATTCACGGCTTGCTTTATGAATTGTAATAATTTTTGATTGATTGAAAGAAGTAGTAACTATTATTTGTTTGACAAACTTCCATGAAATAGCTGTACCTCCATATGTAAATAGGTATCTTGTTTGAGAATGTTCTTTATGCAGATTAGATAGATAACTTGCATCTCCATTTCCAATTAATTGTGTGCTTAATACTTTTAGATAAAATAATCCCATGTAGATCGTACCACGAAGGTAACGTAGAACATATTTATCATTCCAATGCCTCCGAGTTGGTGCATACCTATATCTTGCTAGTAAGTTGATTGAAAATATAATATCAGGTCTTGTATAATTTGCAAGATACATTAAAGTACCAATTGTACTGTGGTATAGTATTTCAGGATCAAGAATTTCTTTATCTTCTCATCGAGGTTGAAAATGGTCTTTCTTTACATCAAGTGGTCAAACAACCATTGGAGTGCTCAAAGTGTAAGTTTTATCTATATAAAAGTGCTTCAAAACTTTTTCTGTATATATAGACTGATGAACTAAAATTTCATTTGAAAAATATTCAATTTGTAAATCAAGACAAAATTTAGTTTTTCTAAGATCTTTAATTTCAAATTCATTTTTCAAATAAGTTGTAGTTTTTGTGAGCTCTTCTGAAGTCCCAACGAGATTTAAGTCATCTACATATATTGGAATAATTGTGAATCCAGACTCTGACTTCTTAATGAAAACATATGGACAAATTAGATTATTCTCAAATCATTTTTTCAATAGATATTCACTAAGACAATTGTACCACATGCGTCCGGATTGTTTTAGACTATATAATGATTTTTGTAACTTAATAGAATAAATACTTCTAGATTTTGAATTATCTGCTTTAGACAGTTTATATCCTTAAGAGATTTTCATATATATATATATATCATTATCTTATGATCCATATAAATATACGTAACCATACCCATTAAACGCATATCCAAACTTTCTATGACTACCAAGTTAATAAAAAATCTGAATGTAATTGAATCCATTATAGGAGAATATGCTTCTTGATAATCAATACCAGGTTTCTGCGAGAAACCTTATGCAATAAGTTGTGCTTTATATCTCACGATTTCATTTTTCTTATTACGTTTACATACAACTACCCACTTATATCCAACATGTGTAACACCTTTAAGTGTTTGGACTGCAGGTTCAAATATTTTACGTTTTGCAAGTAAATTTGATTCTGCATTAATTGAATTTTTTCATTTTGGCCAATCACTTGTACGTTGGCATTTTGTGACAGTTTGTGGTTCAATTTCATCATTATTTCTTGTAATTTCAATGATAACTTTAAATAAAAATAAATTATCGATAATAATTTTATTTCTATCCCACAATTCTCATTTACTTACATAATTTATCGAGATATCGTTATTTTCAAGTACCTGCTCTTCTTCAGTAGATTCCTCTTCAGAGGATTCTTTTTAGGAGAATTTGGTATTAGAAGTTTGGATGGATCAATTGTTTGTTGCTTGTTTTATGGGTATGGTTTCTTTAGGAACACCAATTTCTTTTCTTTTGTTTTTCTCTTTTGGAGAATCTTATCATTTGCTCTAATAGATTTTCCAAGATTTAAGCATATCTTAAATTCATTTGCTGCTTGATTTCGTGATTGTCCTACTGGGACTTCAATTCTCGCAAGAATATTAGCAGCTGAAATATGAGATTTTATTATTTTCTAACTATCAGTAAAATGCATCCGGTAATTGATTTGCAATGCCTTGTAAATGAATAATCCTTTGAACTTTCAGTTTACATTGATTTGTATGAAGGATCAATATGAGATAATGTCGAAGCATTCCATGTTATTTCTCTCTGTGCTCCAGACACATTTTCTTCTCCTAATAGTGAAAAAATTGTTTCATTGAGATGACAATTTTCAAATCGTACTTTAAAAATATCACAAGTTAAAAGTTAAATGTATATAATAATAAAAAGAGAATCAAAACTAATATAAATTCTAAGTATTTGTTTAGGGCCCATCTTAGTGCATTTGGAAAGTACAATTGGAACATTGACAACACAACCAAAAATATAAAAATGAAAAATATTTGATGGATGACCATTAGTAAGTTGCAATGGAAAGTATCTATTATGGGCAGTTGGTCTAATCCGAACTAATGATGCAGTATGTAAAATTACATGTCCCCAAACAGAAACATATAGTTTTGTTCTTGTAAGCAAATGCCTAGCAATTAATTGTAATCGTTTAATAAATGATTCGGCCAAATCATTTTGAGTATGTACATGAGCAACTGAATGTTCAACATGAATTCCTATTGACATGCAATAATCATCAAATGTTTGAGATGTAAATTCTCCTGCATTATCCAATATGATTGACTTGATTGGATAATCAAGAAATTGAACTCGTAATCTAATTATTTATGCAAGAAGTCTAACAAATGCAATATTACGAGTAGAGAGTAGACAAACATATCACCACCTAGTTTATGCATCTATTAAGATCATAAAATATCTAAATTGTCCACATGGCTAAATTGCCCACATGGCTTATGTATCATCCAACATATGTCTCTATGAACTCTTTCTAAAAATGATGGAGATTCAATTATTACCTTAGAAGGGATTGTGTGATAATTAGTTTTCTTGGAGAACATGATGCACATAGATAATCATTTGGTAAAAGAATCTTCTGATTTTTTAGAGGATGTCCATATGAGTTCTCAATTATTTGTCGCATCATAATTGATCCCGGATGTCTAAGACAATCATGCCAAAACATAAAGATTTTTGAATTAGAACACTTCCAGTGCATTACAATATTTGATTTCATTCTATTCATAGTTTTATAATATAAGATTGAAGAGAAAGTTGACAGTTTTTTCAATATGAGTTTTCGGCCTGAAATCATATAAGTATATAAAGATATTCATTACTACCTTTATTGATGATTTCAATATGATAACCATTACAATGAATATCTTTAAAATATAGTAAAACACAAAATATCGTCAATACAAAATTCTGTTCATTCTAGTACATTATATTTGCTATTCCGGAGCCTTCAATTAGGTTCGAAGAATCGAATATGGTATTAACATTAGCTCTATTCAATGTTAAACGTTGAAAATATTTCTTATATTTAAGAACTGTATGTGTGGCACAACTGTCTGTGAGACATACATCTCTACTAATTTTACTCAAATTAATCAATAAAATCCATAATTCCTTATAAAAGCAAAACGCATATAAGACTTTATTAATGTAAAGGAAAATTAGAATGTATTTGAAGATAATAACTAAAATATATTGTGATTACACGGTAAAGAACGAAAATTAATTGATGTAACCATAATCATCACTAATAAAAAAACCTGTATTTTCGTTGGGGTTCACATAGAAATCAGAAACATCGAGATGGGTGAGATCCATTCCATTTGTGGTATAAGTTAGATCTCCTAGATTCTTATGATCAACAAAATTCATTTTGACCCTTTTTTACTTTTCTTTAATGGAGGTCTGATATCGGTTTATCAAATATTTTGGTGTACGACAGGTATGTGACCAATATCTATTCATACCACATTTATAACATTTATCCTTATAGTTATTTACAGACTTATTTAGTAAGCTTTTATTTTCATCCTTTTTTGTTTCAGTGTTGTTTCACTTCTAGTGGTATACTGAGTTCCTCTTTGATTAATTTTGAGTACGATCTTCTTGATTTTTATAAATTCTCCTACCACATCCACGTATTCGGCCACGTCCACGATTTCCTTTATGATTATAAAATGAGGTTCCATTAGCTTTTGGGAATGGAGGAGAACCAGTTGGATGAGATTTGTGATTTTTCATTAAAATCTCATTGTTTTGTTCAACTACTAACATACAAAGATATTTGTTCAGAATATTTTGTGAATTTGCGCTCTTGATACTGTTTAAGGAGCACATTCGAGGCATGAAATGTGGTATATCTTTTTTTCTAACATATCCTCATTAGTAATTTTCTCCTCACATAATCTCAACTATAAGCTTATTTTGAAAAGTATAGAACTTTATTCAGATATTGTTTTAAAATCTTGTAATCTCCGGTGCATCCAATCATAGCGAACCTTTAGAAGGATTATGGTATTTTGGTGCTCGTATCTCTCTCTCAGACTATTCCATAGAATTAATAGATTTTTTATAGTGAGGTACTCAGTTTTCAATTTTTCATTTAAATGATAGCGAAGAAAAATTATTTTTTTGGCACAATCCTGCATGGATGTTTCATTCTTTTCTTAGATAGTATTTTCAAGATTCATTGCATCAAGATGGATTTCAGAATCCAAAATTCAAGATAAGCAATTGTTGCCAGAAATGTCGAGAGCAACAAATTCTAATTTTGTAAGATTTGATATTATCTATAATAAATATACTAAAAATCGAATAAGTAGATATTATAAGATTAAAAATATACTAGAATTATAAACTTTATGAAGTCATATGAATTGTATTGATATTATAATATTTTACTTCGAAGAGTATTGCATAGAGTATATGTTTTTACATAATTTATAATAATATCAATATTTATAAACACATTATGTTGATATGATGATTATAAAATGACATTATAAAATTGTGGAAAAACTTACAGTGATTAGAGAAATGTCATAAATAGCTTTCAATGTCAAAGAACACGACAATTGGCTAGTATTTCGTGCTGATAACATGTTGTAAAACTAAAGAAAAGTAGCAAGAGAATTGAAAGACTATAATATCTAAAATTAGTTCTTCAGAAACTAAATATTATTTCTCTTAACTTTCTTATTGTGTGTCTACAACAAATGTTCCTCAAGACACTCTTTTATAGGCATGAGATGATAAATAATATTAAACGAATACATGAATTTAGATAATAACAATACATGAATAAAAGTAGTGGTGCTACCCGCCCCCTATGGGGCGAGGCCACCTCTCCCCCGCATGGGCAGGGGTATGAAATTCTTCCCTATACCCCTGCCCCCGCCCATGCAGGGCCCCACACCTCGGGATCCGGCCCCAAAAGTTGTTTAAATCATAAAACAAAAAAATCTAAGTATTCTAACATATTACAATAATACAAATTAATCTAAAAATATTACAAATTGTCAAATAAATAAAAATGAATAATATTACAATATTAGAAATTGTATTTGGCATACTAGCAACTTAGCAAGATGACTTTGAGTCCTGAAATTGGAATTTTGAGGCGGTCGGTAAGTGAGAGTCGAGACTGTGAGAATATAAAACCTGATACATTAGTAGAATAACAAATTCGAATTACAAACAATATAAAAGGCATTATCAACCATTACCTATTCTTAAGATACCCCAAAATAGTATCGTTAGAAGAGACATTATCAACTGTCACTGTCTCAACCTTCTCCAACCCCTACTCGTCTATTGCGGCCTCCAAGGCCTTCTCAATGGTCTCACCCTCGTGATTGAAAACTTGAGACAACTTGAAAATTTTTTTGTTTAATTGCCAATTAGAATCTACAAAATATGCCGTCAAATATATATAATTAAAATTTTGGTCTGATGTCCATGTATTGGTCGTGAGGCAAATTTTTTGACCCCTCATTTGGTTTCTCAACAGTTTTCTATGTACACCATATAGTTTCATAATATCATTCCCCACCGTATGATGAGAAGGAATGCCAAATTTAGGTTTCAAGTATTTAGAGTATGCTTGGAACCCTCCACCTCCACAAACCAAAAGGGCAACTCGTCTACTAAGAGTATGCTTGGAACCCTTCACCCTACACTCATTCGGATCATACTTAGTATACAATTTCAACGTTGTCCCCCACTACTGTCATTTGTCATTTTGTTAATTCCAATCTCAAGCCTAGATTAACTCTTTTCTTGTAAAGAACGTCTAAGTGGACTCTTTTTGTATTCTTCTTCTAAATGGACCTTCAATTGAGATGTACCATATCTCCTATAGTAACATCCATACATTTTATCATAATGGTTACACTTAACTTGGGGGTTATTAGTGTCACTATCTTGTATTTTAGTAAAGTCAGACCACACAATGAAAACTGGTTTCTTACTTGGTGGGCCCATGGATGTAGGGTCAGGGGTAGGGGTCGGTAAGGTCAGGAGATCTAGCACTAAGGCTAGTGGTTGGACTTGCCTAATTATCCATTCCCGTTGACTAACAAAAACTTGACATATATGATAGAATGAAGCAAAAATATAACATAATTTCATAAAATCATACATACAGTCATGAACATTAAGGGGTTTCAATATTGAAAATTTGAAACCCCAATCTAACCCCAAAATAGATTTGGGGTTTCAAGATCAATTTTAAAACCCTTAAATTAAATTTGAGGGTTTCAATATTGAAATTGAAAAGCCCAAAATAGATTGTTAAATTAAATTAGGGATTTTAATTTTGAAACCCCTAATTTGACTAGGGTTTCAATCCTACAATTTTACATCACAAATTCCACCAAACATTATCACAAATTCACACAAATATCTCTACAACACATGAATCACAATCACATCTTCCAAATCCATTCATGAATCCCATCCTCTATAGTCCAATCTGAAAATTAAAAATTAATTTGCGGTCCTCAAGATACTTACAAGATGAAGACGTAGGAGAGAGAGACACACGGACTCGGAGAGGGTGACAAGTGAGAGAGAGAGGTTTGTGTGTTGGTCATGAGGCAAGAGAGAGAGAGAGGTCAGAGGTCAGGGGTGTGTGTGTGAGAGAGAGAGAGAGAGAGAGAGAGAGAGAGCTAAGGGAGTCTAAGAAATGGGAGTCGAGAAGGGGGAAATTTACTCATTAAACAAAACAACGTCATATTGGGATACCTACAATGCCGTTTTGTTTAATGTATAATTATATATATATATATATATATATATATAATGTGCAGGGTGGAGTAAATGCAAGCTCGATCCGTCCCCCGTATTAGTAGTGGTGCCCAGATGCGGACAGATTGCCCCGCTACCTGCATCGGGGGCCACTATCCTATCTAGATAGGGTCAAGGCAAGGTAGCGAGGGAGGCTACCCTATCCTAATAAATACAAATCAATGTTTCACTTTGCTGCAATGATTTTCAAAGCATTACACTTGTATAGAAGTAGTTAATTTATTTGTTCCATCATTTTTGTTTTTCCAAAGCACTTTTTATCTTATTCTTTAATCTAGAAGTTAGGAAATGAATACTTGCAACTTTATCTTCTCCTAAGTTGTAAGTGGTGATTCTAGAAGATTAATTGAAATAATATAAAATGACCTACCATAACTTTATCGGTTTTTACCATCCCAACGTCCCCCAAGGCCAAAACTGTCCAATTGCACGCAAAGTACTTATGGGCATGCAAGACAAATTAGCTTATCCGGGCCCACGAAGATACCATAAAAATCCCACCTAGCTAATTAGCTTCGCCGAGTTGAATTTGTATTGGAAAAAATATTTAAGAATTTAAGATTTAAGTGAGAGAAATCATGAAAAATTGTTTTTTTTGAATGATATTTAATACAATATATATGATTCCATTTCATATGTATATTTCAAATTGTTAAAACCCAGAAAATAATGTGGAGAATTTTTAATCCGTAGTTTACTATATATATTCTTTCAAAGAAAGAGAATTTATATATTATTGTATAGATGTTAATTAGTAGTGTTGTATTGTATAGTCTAAACGCAAACCACGAAATCCCTGATCCATCTCGTCATTAATTACTCAACCAAACGACAGCGTATAACTAGCAAGGATATATATATGCACCATGCCCAACTACATATAATATAATATATATATATATATATATTTATATATATCCTCAGTTTGGAAACACTACAAGAAAAACGAGATTTTAAAATTAATTTATTACAACCAAAAGATTAAATTAGAGTCATTTTATTGAAATTAACTGGTAATAAAAACTTATTTTTCTTGTAGTGAGAGTAGTTTAGTATAATTATTAATCTTGCCGATCATTTGGATATTATAAACGAAGCCAGCCTGCTTGTAAGTTTAGGATATATTAATACTGTAGTTGTTGGGTTCAGTATCGTAGACTACTACATACGATGCAGGTTGTGATTAATTAGAAGAATTATTAGACTATTGCTTCAGTTTGATTCAGTTAGCTCTCCCATTTCTCCATTTGTGAATCTCTCTCTCTCACCTTAGAGCATTAAGACTCAACAAAGTTTAATCAGAGAATTTACAAAATTTAACTAGCCACTTTTCAATAATATCAAATAACAGACTCTCCAAATCTATCACTATTCTATTAAAATATTGATTTTGACATTTTCATTTATTTTAATTCTAATTGTAATTTGAATATTTATTCGTTATTAAAAAATATACATTAATTTTTAAAAAAATTGGCATCAACTAATCATAATATTGCAGAATTAGAACTTGAAATATTCCATCAAGATGATGCTTTTGAGACGAAGATGAATTTTCTAGAGTTGTGGGCGCTTTGTGCTTTTGAGACAAAGCTGAATTTTATGGAGTTGTGAGCTTGCACGAAACGAATAGCACGCAGGAGAAGGAATTTGTTATGCCAAAATAATATTTGGCCAGCAACTTGACTCAACAGATTTGACTAGTAAAAATTATCAAAGTTAAAAGTATTGTAGCATTTTTGAGTCCACTACAATGAGTTTTTCAATATAATTTTGTTGAGTCCACTACTACTAGTGCTCTTAGGCTTTCCATTGTCCTGTTCACGTTTCTCTCTCTTTCTTCCCTCAAGATTTCCACTCCTTAACGAGTTCTCTCTCTCTCTCTCTCTCTCTTCTCAAAAATTGCATGGGGTAGGGAAGCAACCAGACCAAAGGGGGAAAACAAAATTAATTAGTTGATGGACTGAACTTCTCTTTAGATTGGATTTGCCACGTCAGAGGACGTGTGGTCTATGGTAGGGGTGGGTAGCGGGGCCCTGTCCCACCCTGCTTCCGCCCCGCCCCGCATGGAGAGGGCCTAGGGGGGGCGGGGACGAGATGACCCCAGCGGGGCCCTGCCCTGCCCCGCCCCCCGCTCCGCTCTTCATATATAATTTTTTTATTTTTATATATGTAAATAAATATATTGTATATAGATATATACAATTTATTAAAGACTTAAAATTATATTCAAGTCATTAGATTGCCTTGGCCTCCTAGGCCAACCTTTATATATAGGAGTCCAAGGCAATACAATAGTCATCTTTAAGCAACGTGAGACTTACAAAACAATCCAAAATCTAACTCTAATGAGTTTTAGTTCTTTTCATATTTATAAATTTTAATTTATTGTTTAAATTATATTATGATTTAGGTCTAAAATAATATTTTTAGACTATTTTTTTTTAAAATATAATGTGTTGGCCTAGGTGGGGGGGCGGGACGGATGAGGCTTTTTCCCCCGCCTCCCGGCACCGGGGTGGGGAAAAACCCCAACTCCCGCCTTGCATTATGCGGGTATCACTCCTAGTGTGTGGTTTGAGACTGGATTATGAATAGAACTTTCCATGTGGACAATGCTACAAATCACGCTCTCATTCCACTTTCATCCTACTATGTAAATTTTGGCACTTCTATCACATTTTGATTATCTTTTAATTTATTAAAGAAGAAATTCAAAAGTTGAGGAGTAATATCATAATCTCATTACAATGGAATAAGAGTTTAGTTTGTAAAACTTTCCTATATATATAGCGGCTGGCCGTATATAGTTCCTCGATCTATATAGGTACGACATTTAGAAATACATCCAGGCTCATACGTACCAATTGTGCCTGTAATGATCTATTGAACTTGTCCAGAGCCTGGCCGCCACTTGAAGTAATTAAATCAGCACGCCTTTAACTAGCTGGGGATCCCTCCTTCGGCGGGTCGGCCTCATAGTTTCAACATATATATATATATATATATATATATATATATATATATTTGATAAAGTGATGCGTTAATTATACGTGCATGCTTTGTTCATATAGGAAAGGTTATTGAAGTTATTGCGGCATCAATATTCGATAACTAGCTAGCTAGCTGCAATGTATGCATTCTGATTGAGCAGAATGATAAGGCGACACTACTCTAATATTTATATATGCTTCTTGGAAATCCACAAACGTCGCCCAATATATATATATATATATATATATATATATATATAGAAACCAAGCATTCTCGCTATGTATAAATATATATATATATATATATATATATATATATATAGTTTAGATATTGAGTTGGAATGAGATGATATGATATAAAATATTGTTAGAATATAATTTTTTAATATAATTTTATATCGAAATTTGAAAAAATTAAATTGTTTATTGTATTTTGTGTAGAAGTATGAGAATATTGTAATGATTAGATGAGATAAAATAATTTGAGAGACTCTCAATCAAAGCAATCATGTCTTACTCATGATCATCATAACTTCATAAGTTTAGTACGTAGTACTGCTTGACCCACAAACCTTAGTTTGCACTAGTACAATTTGTAAGTTTTATCATCTAGTTGTGTCACTGAACTTATAAATTGCATTTGAATTTAAGATCAAGTACTTGATCAGTACCCTTCCAAATCAGAAAAAGGGTTTCTCGATCCAAGTCTCATCATGTATTTGAATAAATAAATTAAGGATGACAGGCCATACATGCAAGTCATCATCCTCACAAGAAAGGTAATTATATATTGGCAGCCTAGAAAACATGAAAAAGCATACCGGCCGTGTATCCAATTCCATCCAGCCAGATGATTGCCAGAATATCAATGAAGCAACTAACTTTAAGGGACCGGTAAACAGTGACACGTTTGTCAATCCTAAAACTAGGATTTTCGGTACTCATGTTTTTGCCCTCAATAGAAAGCTTGTTGTTTGAAGGATCGAGTCTGTCCTTCAATTAACGGTCGGGAATTAGGTTAATAACCATTGCTGATCATTCAAACCCATAAAGATAAACCAAATTTATGATCAAATTGAATCCGCATAAGATCAAACTGACAAGCAAGTAGAATACAGTCTCGTGAATGAAACATATAGTAATAAAATAGTTGATTGGATACTACTCTTTGCATTTCAGAACGCATGAATAGCCTCCGATCTGGCGATCCGATCAACAAGAATACTTTTTTTCCATGTCTAGAGTATTTAAATAGAAGGTAGAGAAAGAAAGCCCATCCATGGCATTACAGCGCTTGTTATGGTGCAGGAAAACATGGCAAAGCGAAATAAAAAAAAAAGCCAGACAACATATATATCGAGGATGGTCTATTCAGAAACCAATTCCATGAATGGAATTTAGGAAGAACATGCACTAACAACAACCTATTTAAAAACATCCTAAAACTTCAGATCCTTCATGTACTATACAGACTCTTCAAGAAACAACTTGTTCTTCCTTGTACTGAATCTCAACAAAGTTGTCAGGATAACAAGACAAGGAGCTGTAGTACTAGAGAGTAGTATATGAAAAATCTTAACTACATAACTGTAACATTTACCGAATGGAAGGAACGGAATTATAACTAGAATTGCCTGGCTCCATCCTGTCTGCCTCATCACTATTAAGGATTGTTGTAGCTCTACACACAGCTAGAGACTCACATTGGACTCCTTTCACCTCGAAACAGCACGAAAATGACTTTTGATGGTTTACAAGGTAAGGTCAGAAAGGTGCATCTTTCTTTTGCAAGAACAATTGGGTCATTGCGTATAAGAAGCAATGGGTGGTTGGGAAAGAGGAGAAGTGCTTGTCTACCTAGAGCCATTTCTGACTTTGGCGCTATATGCCCCAACACCACCAGTAGTACTAATTTCCTTCTCTCTCTCTGTCTGCACAGAGAGAGAGAGAGAGAGAGGACAGAGAGAAGAGTGAGAGAGAGAGATGGGTATATAAGGAGAGAGGGCCCAGCTGGTGGGATTCGAAGAGGCCTTGTATTATGTTGTTTGATTCGGCCAAGCATTTTGTGCTTTCGGCTGAGTGGCCGGTGAAATGCCCTTTTCAATTTACCCTTTGGTCTGTTTTCTGGTAAGACACAAAGTCTCCCTTTCCTGGTCCCTATTTACCCTATTGATATAATTAAAGGGTCACACTACATTAACCCAGCAACTCATGAACTTCCCATGCAATCTAAGGTACTCAAGCCCGTGTGAGATATTATTGATTCATATCATATGAATGGATGGACTAGCAGTACGCATGGTACTAAGTACTAAAACTTCCTTTCTTATTAATTTTCATTTCCATCTTAATCTTTCCCCTTTTGTTGAGCCAGCTCCAATGGCTTGTTCATGATCGACCTCAAAGACTGCAAATATAATTCATTCTGCATGTTATGTTCCCTTGACCTTGATCCTGATCAGGTGTGTATGAGGATGCGTGGGCTAGCTGAGGTTATATAGAATTAAGAATCTTGTCAAATAAACAAGGAAATAATTTGTAACAGTCATCCTTTGGACCATGGTTTATAAGAAAAATGTCAAAAGTAATGAATAATAAGAGAAATAAAAGGCATAATGCTACTTCCAAAAATGTTTCATGAAAGTTTTTCGAAGTGGACATCTTTTGGGGAGAGGTAAAAATTGAAAAAAGAAACAAGTCAGTACAGCAATATTATTTGATCTTCATCCCCCTTTTTTATATATGATTAGAAATTATTTACAAGTCACAGCCAATAATGGATTAATTCACTAACAAACAATAAATCAGCCAAAAAAGATCGTACAAGACAAGTCCAGAATATTTTATGTGTCATGAATATATATATATATATATATATATATATATATATATATATATATATATATTGAGAGTAACCCTGGGGTTTACTTAGGATTTCTATTTAATTATCTTGTCTGCACTTTCCTCGAAGGAACCAAGAAAGAGGGTTCTCTTTCTCCATTAAAAATATCAGGAAATAGTTTAAAGTCTTTCCAAGCAATTCAGTAACTATATATATATATATATATATTTCTTTTGAAAGTAAGTACTGAATCACACCAGCTGAGAAAAAAAAAAAAAAAAAAGTACTGAATCACACCAAGAATGAAACCCTTCATGTATTTATACAACAAGAAATTATAAGACTTATTGTGGTGATTTTTGGTCTCTTGGAAATAAAATCGCCGCAAAAAGCTTTTAAGTGCAGCGAATTTTGATTCGCCGTGCTGTTCTAATATCAACTTTTTCAAATGTCTTATTGCAGCGATTTTAACTCTTATTGCGGTGAAAAAATTCGCCTGAAACAATTTCTCTCACAGCTGAAAAAAGAAAAGAAAACCAGCAGGCCAGCAGTTGCAACCTGCAGCCAATGTTTGTCCTAGGTTATGACATTATTTTCCCCCAACTTAACAACATTATTAATGATCAACGATCGATCTTAAATTGTTTTGAGAGGGAATCCCATATATAATCCCATATTAAGAAGTCTCACCCGATCGAAATCCATGCACCTTCTTATACTTAGTTTAAATCACAGGCGATAATTTGTAGTTTGGTGAGAGGGAATCCCATATATATCACCTTTATTTTCTCACGTTTTGGTGGATACTAATATTAATCATGAATGGGCTAATATGATCATTAAGATGATATTTAGGATCTAAATATGGACGTGTGGACTGCAGAGATATTAATATATGTGGATAAGGTGGTATAAATCCGACATTATTTATTTATTGAATCCGTGTGTCTGGTATGTCAAATACTGCCTCACAATGAGACAGCCCTACAGCTTTTTTGACAATGAAGGAATAACGCTGTGTTTTGCCTTGTACGTCAATGTTTCTGCACAAAATTCAACGAAACCCATCAAAGCCTCTCCAAATTATTTCACCCCAAAAGCGACATTCCTCTTCTAGAATCTGAATATACTCGAATGCTCATAAGTGTAGAATGAGAAGGCCGACAGAATAATTCTCAATATACACCCGATTCTCACTGCGCACTCAGCCCACCATAAGTGTTTCTTGGACTGAAAACCTCAAAGATGTTCGCATATATTATATGTTTATATATATATATATATTATTCTCAGTCTTTGTCAAGAACTTATAAACCCTATAGAGAGCAGCAGTATTAGTACTTGAGGTACTGATGATCATGTGGAAGAAGGCGATACGATCCCGAATCATCATGAGTTAAGTGATCAGATGATCAACATGCATGTTGTCTACGAACTTGTGTTTATAATCATATCAAGATCATGCATGTGTATCAAATATGTGGCTTGACAAATTATTAGTCGTGATATATATTCAACCTTCTTGATTAATGTGGCTGTATACATCTCAGCCTTTGATCATTTTAATTAAGACCTTCAAGTTATGGAAACTTGATTAAAAAACTGATTCCTAAAACAATATTCATATTATATAATCGACATACATATATATATATGTATATATACACATACATACATACTAGTGAAGGTGCTACGTGCAAGGCACATATGCCCCTTGCATATAGATCCTGTTAGAAGGAAAAAAAAAAAAAAAGCATATGTTTAATTAGTAATAAATGACAAATGAAAAGGTTAGTAGAAAAATTAACGCCGGGCAGATTAGAGATTATTCTGCAGGCTAGTTTTAACAAATAACTCACAAGGAAGGAAGACAAGAAAATCTACCAAAACAAAGAGAAAATGAGTCTAATGTTCAATTCAAAATTATCAAAATTTAAGAATGTCGAAATCAACCCACAAGCCGGGTTGTAATAGCTATAAATCAACAATATCAGAATTTTAGAAAAAATAGTAAAATTTCAATAATCACACTAAAAAAATACATAATTAAAAAAGTAATCTGTAAAAAACCTGCCATAAATTGAATTCAGAATCACTTCCTAAACGATAAATGAAATATTACTATAAAAGACAAAAAATAACTACAATTGAGGATTTGGAGGGAAAATAATGGATTTTGGCCTCAAGAAAGATGCATACCGAATATAGCTGGGTGGCCACGACATGCGTGCCGAAAAGAACTTTCTAAATTATGGTCATATGTGCGATTCTGATACCCGTAATAAAATTATGATCAAAATATTGAAACGTACTCAAAATTATCCCAATCGGAGAAAGATCACGCTGCTATATTTGTACTAATCTGTTACCTCAAGGTATTTCAGTGTCATTAACGTATAATCTGATAACTTATCATCATCTTACTCGAATGTATAAAAAATTGAAATAAATTTAAAAAATCTTAAATTTACAGAAATGAAAGTAGACCTACTCCTACTTATCGCCAGATTACATCAACAGCAGCGTCAACTTGATTTTAATGTTACGTGTTTTTTTATTGTGGCTATTTATTACTTTTTATTAGAGTTTGAATAGAAATAGTTTTATTTCTTCTAATCTCGTTATCACAAGTTTTTAAATTTTTATATAAAATATAATAAATAATTTATTTTTTTAAATATTAAAATAATAATATTTTAATAATATTTTATTTAATTTTAAATTTTCATCTAACGTCATATCAGCTCCTCTATTATCAAACGAGCGCTTAAATTAAAGTACATCTCGAGCTCGAGAGGTGGCGGGGGACGCGTGTCATGCACAGGTGTTCTTCAAGGTGAGTACGAGAGCGAGTTGCTTGGAGAATGAAAAGTGGAGGCCGGGTCCTCGTCAGAAAATGCCCTCTGTCACGGTCACCAACAATCTATGTAAAATTCTTCTTCTTCTTCTTTAAATATATATATATATATATATATGAGAATTATTATTAATAAATATAATTATGATATATAATAAGTGTTATTATTGGATAAATTTATTGATATGATAGTAAATTAAATTTTACTTGACTTCCTATCCCTTCACAATAAACCATAAAATGAAAGTTTAAATCTATACAAAGTTCAAGCAAATAATATATTTATATAAATTAAAGTAAAATTAATACAAAATTAAGAGAAGTCACAGATCATACAAGTTTGATAGATAAATAAATTATAGAAATTTAACTAACAGTTTTATCAACTAATGGTATACATTATTTTAGTATTTTATCTAGTTATATAATTATAATAATGAAAAGTTTGATGAGAATAAAAAAAAATGAATAAAAAATAAGCCACGTGATAAGTTTCTCTTTCTTTCTTTCTTTCTCGCAGACGCACATTAAAGTTGTCACATGACTCACATCTATGAACATGCAAATAAGTTTTAATCACATTCCAATTAGAAAGCATCCCCATAAACAAAATTAATGAGATTTAACAAGTATTTAAATCTATTTAAGTTTTGAATCCAACAAAAAGATGCTGAAATTTAAGATTTCATTACAAAGCATCAAACGGTACAATATTTTTAAAATACAACTTTAATATACCATATTTTCATGGAGTTTTATTATTGATTATCCTCACACATTATACATTACACTTATTTTTATTTTTTAAATTTATTTTTTAAATTTTTCTTGATTTTATTCTTCAAAAATTAAGTGATTTTTTCTATCAACCATCCATACATCACACATTTAGTATGAAAAAAATAAAATAAATAAAAAATTATGTATTGTGTTATATGAAAATTATGAGTATAATTTTTTATCTATATGTATTCATGTGTTTACATATATTTAAAATAATAAAAAAATATTTAAATAAAGAAATTAGAGAAGATGTTTATCAATCGACACTTTATGTCATGTTGATGATAACTTTTACACATTTCTATAAATAGATAAATAAATAAATAAAATTAAAAAAGATGGGGGGGTGAATTATGACACCTACATTACGGGCTATGCCACACTTACATTTTAGCTCCATTCTCATCTTTCTTGTGAAAAGACACTTTTTTCATTACAATTGCAACACGTCGAGAACCCATCATATATTTTTTTGAATAAAATATATAAATTCTTCTATTCATCAAGCATTATCAGTACATGATTTTTGCTTGGAATAAATCTATAATAGCCTGCTGGGCCATCTTCTGCTCACACTTCCCCTCATTTACATTGTAAGTAAATTTTACTAAGAAATTTGTTACCTTATTACCTTATCTATATTCTATATGTATGTTGAATTGTCTACAAAGGTCTATTTACTAACATCCCTCTAATGTCTTCTATCAACTGGCCATTCCATTCTCAATGTTCCTCCACACAGTTGACTGCCTTCATAATCCCCAAAGCATCCCCTTCAATTATAGTCTCAGCACTATTAAGTTATGTACGTAGGTTTAAAGCTCTCCACAAAGCTATAGTTTCTGCTAAAGCTGGAGAACTAATGTGTGCTTTTTACAAGCATAGTGAAACAAGTACTTCCCCTTTTGTATCATATATAACCACACTTGCTCCAATTTTCAAAGTTTTTTTTTGTCAAAGGCTACATCTCAATTTACCTTCACAACTCCTTCCACTAGAGCTTTCCATCTAACCATCTCTCTGCACACTTAGGTGTTTGCCGTATTTCTGTTTCTGCTGCATTGTGTTGGGGTATATGTGGAGACTGGTTTTAGAGCTGAAAAAATATTTGCTGAAAGTTGGCTCGACAGTTGGCTCGACGTCGCTCGATATACCGCTCGAGCAAATCTCAAGCCCGAGAGTTCGCTCGATAACGCTCGACACTTAGCTCGAGCAAAACAGAAACCCTAGTGTTTGCTCGACACTCCGCTCGAGCCAATGTTCATTTAGCTGTTCGCTCGAATAGCGCTCGACACTCCGCTAAAAAAAATGCTCAAATTCATTGATAGGATGGTAACGCAACCATCGGGTTATAGACCGCCCAATGTTATCCTCATTCTCGATCCTTTCCAAAAGCTTTCCGAGAGAAAATGAGACGAGTTTTTACTCATGTTCTTAGCATCCACGAATTGTATGCTTCCAGTATAATGCAAATAATCCAACAATGCAGCTTGGGCTTCTTTTCTCATGGCACGATGAAATTTACCAACATTTTTGCTATTAGCAGAAGAAGCTTCACCCAACTCTTCACAGATTTTAATTTGAAGAGGTCTTTTTGTTCTATAATATCTAGGGTTTTGGGCAATGAGGAAAGCCCTCGTTGGCCAAAATGGGGTTTTTGATGATCCAAGGAGGCTTTCAACGATATTTGAAGAAACCCATTTGAGAATAGATGGTATTATTTGTTCTGGAGATTCAGTGGCAACCATATCTATGGAACTTTGGTGTAGAGCAGTTAAGCCCCAAACTCTTAGAGAAGGGTTTTCAACGAAGTTGTTGTGAAATGATTGAGAGTATCTTCAATAATTTTGAGTTATGGAATATTCATAGATTATGAGGAATGATGGAAATTAATATACAGAAACATTTACACCAAGCATTAATGGTGGCGTCCAGCTGAGGTCATGGTCGATTCATGGAGTCGCTTCAAGTTCGAGGCTTGAAAAGCCCAGAACAATGGGAATAATAAGGAAAAAGAGAAAACAAAATCAAGAGTTCGTATTCAAGAAAAAAATAAAGACAGCGGTTTGGTTCTTGTGCAGACTATGGCCGTGTAGATTTTGTAGTATTGATTTGGGACACGTTTCTCTTCTGAGTTTAGACTTCCGTTGGTTTAATCAGATGAAATCAGATTTATTGTATCTAGTGTAAAACTTCATACGTGGCTTATTTTGATTGGGGATTGTTAAACGCCCAATATCAGGCGGACTGTTCCAAAGAGGAATTGTTGCTTGTAAGGGACAAATCACCCTCCTTCCCCTCTCCCAAGATTTGTGTCTTTCTCCTCTCCCAAAATCCTCTTTCCTCTCTCTCTCTCTCTCTCTCTCTCTCTCTCTCTCTCTCTCCTTCTTCCGAGGTCTAATTCTCAACCCCGATTGTTCTTCAAGGGTCACCATATATCTGAACCAACTAATATTATTTTTGTCCAACATAGTTGAAAAAACTTGGATTTTGAGTCTATATCCTAGTAAAAATATAAATGGTTAACATGGATTTCTTTTCCAAATGTTTCTAGTTATTGCGTATGGGTGTAAACTTTAGTTTGCTGGAAGTCCTATGTGTCAGATTTTTATTGGCCGGTGTTAAAATGGGATTTTCACCCAACCGCTTGAGAGTTTTACTCTTATAGAAATGAGAAGATAGAAAGTGATACAAGAAAATTATAAAAGCAAACACCATTAAAAACACAAGATGAAACCCAAAGAAATAAAGTATGGAAAAAGGAAACTTCTAAGCTCATCTGGAGAACGCTCATTATCTTCAAAACTTCAACCATTCATTTCAAGCAATAGGCACCACATGATACATAGAAGAATAATTTTCTAACATCCGCATTTAGTGAGTTAGCTTTACATCGTTGCCAATAAGCAAACAAGTCAACCACCTTCTTGGGCATTACCCAAGCAATACCCATTCTATTAATGATCCCCCCCCCCCCCCCCCAAAAAAAAAAAAAAAAGAAAAAATCCTTGCCACTTTACTGTGAATTAAAAGATGATTGACCAACTCCTCACTTCTCTTACACTTATAACATCAATCCATTACAACGAGACCCATATTTCTCAAGTTATCCATAGTCAACATTTTCCCTAGAGATGCAACCCAACCAAAGAAAGCAATCTTAGTCTACACCTTAGTTTTTCAAATACACTTCTAAGAGAATGGAGTATAATTATGACTAGACAAAACCTTATACAAAGATTGCATAGTAAACTTCATACTATTAGTATTCATCCAAAGCATCATGTCCACCACATTATTGTCAATATACATAGTATGCAATAAAATGAAAAATATTAGAAGTAGCTTCAATTTTCCAATCATTTACGACTTTAATAAAACGAATATTCCATAGCGGGGAACCATTTAAACAATCCAATAACTCAAAACACTGAAACCTTCTTGTCAAGAGCCAATCGAAAGAGAGAAGGAAACATGGTCTTAAGAGTGGAATCTCCACACCAACAATCAAGCCAAAATCTGATCTTGGATCCATTACCAATTGTAAAATCTACCAAAGGCCTCCCATCCATTTCTAATATTGTTCCACAAACCTACATCATACGCACTTCTCACTTCATTTAAACACCAACCCCCTCGCAAATTCTCATACTTCAAATTAATAATATTTTTTCATAAAAACTCCCATTCCGAATGGTACCCCTATAAGCATTTCCCAATGAGTGCATTATTAAAAACCCTCGTTTTTTGGATTCCCAACCATCCACTAGATATTGGTGTACATACCTTATTCCACTTAACCTGGTAGAACTTAGTCTCCTCTCCAATTCCACCCCATAAAAAAGCTCAAAAAATTTGCTTAATTCGATTAGCCACACTTGCTGGCAAAGAAAAAAGGAATAAAAAGTGAGGAGATTAGAGAGTGCACTCTTAATAAGAGTGGTTCTTCCCCCTCTTGACAGATACAACATTTTCCAACTAGCCAATCTCCTTTCAATTTTCTCCACAATCCCATCCCAAATAGCCGCCTTGAAGGAAGCCCCAAGAGGAAGACACAGGTATTAATTGGCAACGAAGCAACCTTACAACCAAAAATACTTGCCATCTTTCTAATGTCCCTAACTTTGCCCACCGCCACCATCTCAAACTTCTCGAGGTTCACCTTAAGTCTATAAATAGCTTCAAAACAAATCAAGAGAGCCTTTAACGCCTGATTATGATTAGGATATGTATCACAAAGCATAAATGTGTCATTAGCAAAGAGGAAATGAGAGACATTAATAAAATTTTATTAGTGCTTCCTACTGAAAAGCCAGATAGAAATCCCACATCAACCACCGCCTTTAACATCTAACTAAGTGCATTCATAAAAATTACAAAAAGAAAAAGGCACATCGGATCCCCTTGTCTCAATCCATATGTGTTGTTGAAGAAACCAGCAAGGATACCATCAACTAAAACAGCAAATCGAACAGTGGTAACACAATGTTTGATCGACTGACGCTATCTCTCCCCTAAAACCACATCTCTCAAGTAAATAAAAAAATAAAATCTCAATTCACATGGTCATAGGCATTTTCCATATCCAACTTATATAAAATATCTGGCACTCTCATCTCAATCTACTCTCTAAATATTCGTTTGCAATATGAACCTAATCAAGAATCTATCACCCCTCAACATAAGCATTTTAAGGTTTTGAGATGATCTTATCCATAGTTGTACAAAAACGATTAGCAATTACCTTCAAAATAATCTTGTAAACACCATTTACAAGATTACTAGGATGAAAATCTTTGACTTTTGTCACCCCCACCATTTTAGGAATATTAAAAATGTTGTATTGAGGCATTTCTCAGAAGGCTTTGGTGGAGAAGTGGAGGGTAGGGGGCTTTGGTGGAAGAGAGAGAGGGTTTTCATGAGGGAGGAGTTTTTTTCATAGTATTATCAGCTATAGGCAGGCATATGAAATGTGTAATGGAAGAGCTACATGGCAAACACTTATTGGAGGGCTATTATTTGAGGGATAGTAGATGGATCGGTGGGAAGATTTTCTCTACAAGCAATTCTATTTTACATTTGTTAAAATTCATGTGTCAAACATTGATTGGGTAGTGTAAATCCAATATTGTCATCACATCCTGCTCCTAGGCGCTCTCATATTATATGTACGAGTAACACTACAGTCACCGTTGGGAGCTTTCGCTAGTGTATTTTATATATATATATATATATATATATATATATATATTATTTTTGCTCTTTTGTACGTATCTTTTTTTAGCACTTTTAAATATTTAAAAAAAAAATACAATATCATTAAAAAATACTTTCTTAATCATGGAGTAAAAAAAAAAAAAAATCTTAGGACGTTGCAATTGACAACCGTACCATACATTTTTTAGAATGTATCTCAAAAATGAATTTTCTAAACAACTTTAATTAAAAAATAATAATTATACTTTTTCTAAAACAACCTGCACCCAAATCATAAGGAGATCTATTTGTCAGTAGCTACTTCTGAATTTTAAACCTTGTTCTTTGCTCCTTCTCCTTATTTATTTCTTTTTTATTTAGACAATTTTGTACTCCTTTTGTTATGAACCATGACAAGAAGAAAAAGTGAAATCAATCACACACGACATAAATTTTACGTGCTCAATAACATGTCTATGTTTACAGAGCAACAAATAATTTTATTTTAGATGATAAACAAATACAATGTGGCGGCCATATAAGAGAATAATACAATATAAGTAAGTTGTAGTCAGCAGGTTAAGTCAGATCAAGAGTCAAAAGTTTTTTTTGGAGAGCTTCGCCCCGGGCCCTCACAAGGTTTGTCCATAATTGCTCCGACTTAGGCCTATCGAGTCAAGCCTATGCTCCATGGTTCTAGCCTCCTTGAAAATCCACCAAAAGTTATGACAAAATCCTTGTCGAGTCGAGCCATCAAACTAAGCCGCCACAAACACAATCAGGCTCCACACATAGAGGCCCAACACTTTCCTTTCAAACCCAACCCAACGGGCCTCTGCTTATTTTAAAGCCCACATAGATATGTTCAATTGTCTTAGATTCACCGGCCTCAGCCTCATTCATATTAGGAAGCCCATTATAATGGAAAATGGGCTGCAAAATGTAATCTTCAGGCACCTCCCTATGTATGGGGCCACCAGATACGGAGAAGAGGTGATCCGCCATGTTAATGTTGTAGACCAGAATAATTTTTTTTTTTAATTTTTTTTTCCTCATAATTGAACTTTTTTGGAAGATCCAAATTTTGGGGCGGAGGATAAGATAAGCTTTCCACACTTCCCAATTTTTTTCCAGAAAACCTAATATGTCATCCTCAAATCCTTTCTATTTATACATATATAATCTCTGAATGAGAGATCTCATGGTCCTTTGCTTCGATAACTCGAAAAACTAAACAGAAAGATGCAGCCCACTTCAGAGGTCAACCAACGCCTTGCAAGAATTTCTGCGCATCTCCACCCTCCTGGTTTCCAGGTTTTTACCTCTCTCTTCCCAAGGTTGTTTATTAACTACATCGATTTATTGAATATAAGTTTATATTTTTTTGTTATAATGGTTTTGGTGGTGTTAAAATTCGAAAACGTATGTTGAATTGCGGATCAAAAGATGGGGGAGAATTCGGGTTTGAGAGCAGCTAACTGCCGGGCAAAAGGTGGGGCACCGGGATTTAAGGTGGCGATTTTAGGTGCTGCAGGGGGCATTGGGCAGCCTCTAGCCCTGTTGATGAAGATAAATCCTCTGGTTTCCGTTCTTCATCTTTATGATGTCGTCAACACTCCTGGTGTTACGGCTGATATCAGTCACATGGACACCGGTGCTGTGGTAAAGTTCATTCCTCTTTCTCATTGTGCATTTAGCGTTTGAACTTAATGGGTGATTTTGACAATGATCTTTGAACTATTTTGTCCAATTTTCGTGTACCCATTGGATTATTTTTAGTTTGCGTGGGAGTTATCAATTTAATGAGAGACCAAAAGAAAAGCCATGCATCCAGAGTTTTTGTTTGAGCTCGAAACTTCTTTAGGTGATGATCAAGGGTCAGCAATTTTCAGTAGAACAGTCGTTCACCATAGCTTTTTATTAGAAGCTCTCAAATTTATCGGGTGAAGTTTTTTAATGTGGCACTTAGAATTGACACCTTTATATGTATAGGTGCGTGGGTTTTTGGGGCCGCAGCAGCTGGATAATGCTCTTTCTGGCATGGACCTTGTGATCATCCCTGCTGGAGTGCCCCGTAAACCAGGAATGACAAGAGATGATCTGTTCAACATCAATGCTGGAATCGTGAAGACACTTTGTGAAGGAATTACTAGGTGCTGCCCAAATGCTATTGTCAACTTGATCAGTAATCCTGTTAACTCCACAGTTCCAATTGCGGCAGAAGTTTTCAAGAAAGCAGGCACCTATGACCCAAAACGACTTTTGGGTGTCACAATGCTTGACGTTGTTAGAGCTAATACTTTTGTGGTATGCGTATGTTTCTTTATGTGGGTTCTGTTAAGCGGTATTGTTGACCATCAAATTTGAAATTAGCTAGGGAAGAATTCTTCATAGATATGCTATGTTATAGCTGAGTTCTCTGAATAGTCCCTGTCCCTCCTTTTTATTTTGCACTCTTCCAACTGGTCATGTTCTATTTTATAAGCACTTATGAGGAAGTCATAAAATATTTTTGCTGGGACTTAAGGCTTTGTTCGAGTTCACCATGGGGTAGAAGTTGCTTTCCTTCTATGTTTGGCCAATGTTAAGAGAACAATGTGTGTATTAGCATACACGATATTGGTAGTATGTTATTCCATCATAGTGTTCTCATGTGATAGATGTATTTTGGTTGATTTATAACTTGAAAGGAAGATCTTCAGATATATTTATGACTTACTAAGTCAGCGACTGTAAGTATATGTTCAAAGAACTAAAACAGGTATTCCATGACACTACTTGTTGTAGCCTATTGGTGACACCCCTTACTTAGGGAAAGGCTGTTGGGGTTTTTTTTTTTTTTTTTTTGGGGGGGGGGGGGGGGGGGGGGGGAATTATTGTTTTTTCTTTTTCTCTCGACGTAACTCAAATCTTACTTTTGTCCTCTTTTGGATTCACTGCAGGCGGAAGTTTTAGGTCTTGACCCTAGAGAAGTTGATGTTCCAGTTGTTGGGGGTCATGCAGGGGTTACAATTTTACCCCTTCTATCTCAGGTTCAAGAGTAGTACTTAAATGCTTGAGTTTAGGTCGTTCCAGTACTGTGCTCTAGTGCAGATCCTTATTTTTACTTATTTGATTGCTCTTCGGATCATATACAGGTTAAACCTCCTAGCTCTTTCACCCCGAAAGAAATTGACTACCTGACAGATCGCATTCAAAATGGTGGAACAGAAGTTGTTGAGGTATAGAAATATATAACCCCCCCCCCCCCCCCCCCCCCCCTGCGGGGGGCCATGCCTCTTCCTCTCTTTTATGCCACTACATATGTGGACTTGATGATAACATCTCACTTGGATTGTTTAGCACATGTATGGATTTTTTTTTTTTTTTTTTTATCTGTAAACGATAGATATTATATATATGAATGAAATAGGCATAGCCCTTGTATACAGGAAGTATACATAAGAACTCCTAATTACATTCTAAGAACGATAAATTAAAGACAAGAAATTCTGGACATTATCCCCATGTAATACAATAGTGGAAAGCCAACACATTAGAGTGTGTAGAAAAAAATTCTTCAGCTTGGTTGTAGTGCGTTCCTTATCTTCAGAGCACTGGGCATTCCTTTCTGTCCAAATGCACCACATAATACACAACAGAATCATCTTCCACCCTACTGTCACTTAATGGCTGCCTTGTATCTTTGACCAACAACCCAACAAATCCACCACCCTCATAGGCATAACCCAAGCAACATCTACCCTTAAAAAGATCTCATCCCACAACACCCTTGCTACCTCACAGTGCAATAAGAGATGGTCCACAGATTCTTCATTCTTCTTACACATGTAGCACCAATCCAATACTACACACCATCTCTTCCTCAGGTTGTCTGTGGTCAATATCTTCCCAAGAGTAGCACTCCAAATAAAAAAAACTACTTTAGAAAGCACACCAGACCTCCAAATATTCTTTCAAGAGAACGGCGTAATATCAAGTTGTGTTGTTTGGATGCTATAATACGCCTTAACTGTGCATAACTTACGGTTATTAGACCTCCACTTCAAGTTATCTCGTTGTGCCAAAGGAATTTCCATGGAATATAGTAAACTGAAAAATTCTGAAACAATAGGTAATCCCCAATCATGTAAATCCCTGTTGAAAAGAATATTCTACTGATGTGTACCATGAGTAAATAAATGCACGTTCGCCACTGAAGCCTCCCTATTCACTACAATACAATATAAGGCCGGAAAAACCCTTTCCAAAGCGTGGTCTCCACACCACACGTCCCTCCAAAATCTAATTCGAATGCCCTCACCAACTACAAAGCGAATGTGATTTGCAAAACATGGTCATCCCTTCCTTATATACTTCCATAAACTCACACCATACCCCCCCTCTCACTTCCTTAGAGCATCAACCACCCCAAGCGACACCATATCTAGCATCAATGATATTCTTCCACAAAGATCCCCCCTCCAAATGATATCTCCAAAGTCATTTTCTCAATAACGCTTTATTAAAAGTTCTCAGGTTACACACTCAAACCCACATTCACAACTGAGACACATACAGTCTTCCATATAACCAAATGGAATTTCTTCTCCTCCTCCATACCTCCCCATAAGAATGCCCTAAAGAGTTTCTCCATTCTGTTCGCCACCCTAAGGAATTGTTTCTTCCAGTATGTTCCATAATGTGGCATCTCAAAGATGATTATGCTATTTTATAGAAGATATCCATCTGATCTCGTAACTGACATGGCTTGTATGTGGCAACATTCTTGGTCTAATGGATCTCAGTCTCATAGGCCTTGCTTTTGTGGCTAAAAACGTGATATACAACCCATTCATCAGTATGGGGCGAACTAACCCATTTTGCATTTATGTGTAATAACTACCTATATGAGACATTGAAGGGGAATTGAAATAGAGAGAGAGAGAGAGAGAGAGAGAGAGAGAGAGAGAGAGAGATTAACAATTACACCACTCTATGGGGGAAAATACAATAAAAAGAACCAAACTTGCAACTGCAACACACTTTGCTAAACCAGAAAGGGTTAATGGTTTGAGGTCTGCTAGATTGCTTAAGGCTGAAATTATGAGTCAGGAAGGCAAACAAAAAGTTCTTGTTCAAGAATGACTATTACGGTTGATGTTACATATGGCTTTCTGATGCAGTGAGAAAGCATCTAACATCCACTTTTGCTCAGAGGGTGCTTCCTCTTTCTTCAGACTTGGTTGTGTAGAAATGGCTACCTTGATTTTTAATTGTGGGAAAAGTTGCGAGTTGGGGTCTAGACTCTAGACAGATACTGAGACATCACTGACTGGCTCTTGTTGGAGTGTCTTATCAGGGCTAGCTTTTGTTTGGGCTGGATTTAGAATCTATGTTGAGATGAATATATAAAACCTGAAGAAGAGACTTGTTTCTTTTCCCTGAAGAAGTGACCTGCACAAGAGTTACAAAACCTTAAGACACGTGATTTTTGAATGGCTATTCCATAATTTAAATATTGGAAGAGTGGGTTAGCGAAGGTGCAAATTCTTTTTGGTTATGTGGCCTGATGAAGTATTTAGTGACCTATTATTGTCGAATCTAGTGTGAGTAATGAAGGGTATTGAATGAGAGTCATATTGATTGCCATGACTAGCAATATGGCCTCGCAATAGGATTCTGTAAGCATGACTCTCTACAGTTTCTTTGATACAGTGCTATGGCATGTTTTGTAGGCATGGTTTTCTTCAGTGTATCATCTAATACAATGTGAGGATTAAGTAGTTTTGGGAATCCATATTGCCATATATGTAGCAAACTATTTTCTAGCACCCAGAAACACAGTAGACACCCATGTGTGCATGATACCATAAATCTGCCTGCTTCTAAGAATCTATAACCAGTTGATTGATTCAATACACTCATCTTCTAGATGATTATATTTCTTATTGCAAAGTATTTGCTACTAGATTCATGACATTATGGCTTAAAAAAAGTAGCTTGATACCCAGTTTTGCTCGAGTTTTGATTGGTACATCTTAACTGAACTCTTATTCTAGTCCTGCCTGTTGCCGTTGTGTTTTATGACAGTGGATTGTTGTTTGACTCGGACTGTTGACGTTGTTTGCAGGCAAAAGCTGGAACTGGTTCTGCAACACTGTCTATGGTCAGTTATTTTGTAATTTTGCTCGAGACTTGTTTTTTATCTTTATCAATCACTTCCACATGAATTGCATGCTTTAATGATTGGACTTGCTTCCATATAACAAAATTAAAAAACAAAACATTGCAGGCATATGCTGCTGTTAAATTTGCAGATGCATGCCTTAGGGGCTTGAGAGGTGATTCAGGCGTTGTTGAATGTGCATTTGTAGCGTCTCCGGTATGTTTTAGGAGTGCCATTTACTTAAGAATCTTTAAGAATTCTTCTTCTTCTTCTTTTATTTGTGTTGCAGTTTCAAACGACTAATCATGCATTGCCTGTTTTAGGTGACTGAACTTCCTTTCTTTGCATCTAAGGTACGGCTTGGCCGTACTGGAGCCGAGGAAATATATCCTCTTGGCCCTCTGAATGAGTACGAGAGGTCTGTAGTTGTTACTGCTTTGAAGTCTTTAATTCAATTCCATCTTCATCTTATACGGTAAGTCTGAACATTCTCAATGATCATCAACAGGGCTGGCTTGGAGAAGGCAAAGAAAGAGTTGGCAGCGAGCATCCAGAAGGGAGTTTCGTTTATCAGAAAATGAGAAGGCGACAATATATTCCTTGTCTAATGGATCTTAACCTGTTTATTCGAGATCCATGGTTCCTCAAAATAAGTGGTTGTCTTTCTTTCAACAATATCAGATGGAAGTAGGCGTCCTTAACTGTTGCTACTTTCAAGCCACAAAAAGGTTTTGATCATTTAGAGGCACAGCTGAAATTCACGTAATGAAAAAGATCAATTGGGTAATCTATCTATCTATCTATACACAGAACTGGTTGTCCGATATCTCATACCACCTCTGGCTTTCTTCTTGGCACAGGAAATTGTATCTATCTGGCATGATGTTCCAAGATTACAATTTCCTTACATCGGAAAGTGGACTTTTAACAGTTTATTCTTCTAACAAAACAAGTTCTCAAAGCCTGTGCCAGAGACTCAAGCCAGATTAGTTAATGTCATTGATCATACATGTAAGTTCACAAAAGACTGCCCAACATCATTTAGGAAAAAGAGAGAAGACATTTGCAACCGTGAATTGTGCAATCACTAAGTAATCATTTTGAAAAAAGTGAATAAAATATAGGATTCATATGAAAAAAAAAATTAATTTTTTAATAATAGATTTTATTTTTTTTAAGTGATTACACGACGTTTATGCACTTTACGATTATGTAGAATTATTCTAAAAAACTGGTGCCCAACTACTACTGCTCAAACGATTGGTGATGAATGGGCAGTTGGGGGGTGGGCTACGAGATCCACTACCTCCACACAACAAAGGCCTGTATTGTAGACAATTTTCAATCCCAGCCCAATCCGAGTTACTCTTTAGATTAAAATCTTTTGACCGGAACTGATTGGGTTGGGTTGGAATGACATGTCGGGCCGGGCCTGAAATTACATGACAAAACATTTAAACGACATTGTTATTTGGTTTACAATTATATATATTTGTACGAAAAAGAAAGTTGATAGGGTTACAACTTTTGGACAATTTTAACACAATCATAATTAAAAAGTAATTCCTTCAGTAGTTTTTAATTATTAATTGTGAGATGATGTGATTAAATTAAAGTGAAATAAATATTATTATTTTTAATTAAAGTTATATAAATAAAATAAAAGAGATGCTTCTTCACCTTAAATGCCCAAAATTAGAAACTTAAGCCTTAAAAATAAAAAGGTACAACTCACATGCAGTGTCACCGACGTTGACCTTCAATTATGTGTCAAAATGCAAATAATAATAGTTTATTTATTTATTTATTTATTGTTCCATTCAAGTCCTGTTCATGAGCAAACATATTCATTTAAATTCAGGCATGATTTCATATCATTTTTTCTTTAGTATTTGGAGGTCACACATGATATTTGACTTTAACCCTATTAATTTGGTACTGAGGCCCTTTCATTCCCATCAAAACAAGCTGGGAAAGGAAAACCCTACTCCCTTTATTTTTTATTCTTCCATCTCTTTTACAGACACGCATAATGAAAAATGATTATCTCTTCCATTTTTCCTCATCTTTTCTACCTTTAATCTTTTCTTTTCTCTCGCTTTCACTTTCCTTCCAACCAAACAAGGCCATATTCAAGTCTTTTGTTAAGTCTCAAATGAAGACTTATCTCATAGTCATCATGGGCCACGTAATAAGTGTGCATACACGTGCGCATGCATGCACAAACAAAATGTATGCGTGCAACAGAACATGAGGCTAGTAGTAGTACTGCAGTGGGCGTCTCCTTTTTGGTTGGTTGGTAAATGAATAAATAAAGGAACATTATATGATGGAGAAGAATGTACTTGATTTATTAAACTTTATTGACCCTGCGCGCGCGTAATTGATAAGATAACCACTGACCACGACCTAGTGCTATGATACATGCAGAATTGGGTGAACAATGATTAAGAAGAATTGCCACTGAAACATTACATTATTAAAGGATCTGCCCCTCTTCTCGATTCCTGGCCTCATCCTCAATCTTGCCTCATTGTCTTGTCCTTCTTGCGAGTGAGATCTACTACCTGTTTCTGTCTTTGCTTGTACAAAACATTCATCCTATATTCATGTATATATGGGACCCATCGCTCTGATCCTCTCTCTCTCTCTCTCTCTCGATGATATTAATTTAACGTCTTTTATTTATTTATTTTTATTTTTTTTCCTTTGCTTAAACAGATCAGACACAATGTGCTAAGGATGTACTGAATCTTTCCTAGCTTATACAGTCCAGATCAACTTAGAATGTGATCGATGCATGATTATGCGTGACAAATACGTTTAATTAATTGGGAAGATCATAAACATTTAGGAAGACTTTGAGTGAAGGTAGTTTTTATATAATTAGAGATCAGACATGCGATTTAGCTTTAAATCTTGCTTTATAGACTTTATATTATTCACGAATACCTCTTTTCATTCGTGAAAGTGTGTTAAAGAACGATCGGAGAAAAAATATATAAAAAAGTAAAAGTAAAATCTGTGACACACAATATAAGATAATTTGTAGTTTAATATATAATGTATTTATATCTACAGATCAACTGCAGATGATTATATTTCAGATGATAAGCAAATGAATTATACAGTACAACGGTCATATAAGAGAATAATATAATATATAGTAAATTCTAATTGATCAGTGGATTGAATTAGAACAATCTTTATTGAAAATAATACGAATCCTTATTGAATCGGATTAATTATATATCGCCATAAAAACAATCAAGTTCAACACAATAGAGGCCTAACAAATCAAAGGGACCCAGCAGCCTATTATTTTCCAGCTTACTAGTTTGTATTACACTACAAGAAATTTGATTTTTAAGGATGAAATTTATTAGAGGCGAAATAAATTTCGTTCTTAAAAGTCATTTTTTAAAATAAAATTTATTTCGTCTCCAAAAATACCTTAGCTATTAAATTCGTTCGAACAGAAAAATATCCATTCGAACAAGATATTTTGTGACGAACAATATCATTTCAAAAAAGGAAAACCGTTCGAACGGAACAAAATATATTCGAACATGGAATTAATGTCTGTTCGAACAGTATATAATCTGTTCGAATAATAATATTGGCAGGAAATTAATTTATTTTCTCCGGGGTAAGTTAATAACCGTTCGAACTTAAATTTCTTTGTTCGAACGGATAAAGATTCAATTAATTTTTTTTATTAGTATGGATTTGTGCATTTATTTTTCCATTAAAGTAATAAATATTTTTTCCATTAATTTGTTATCATTTTCAAAATATAAAAATGTATATATATTATATATTATAATTTGCGGTGAGTTAAAATATTTATAAATTCATAAATTACTTTTATGTAATTAACTTCAAAAGTTTATAATGATTTCTTTTATGTTAAATTTATATAAATATAACTTTAAAGATAGTATCATTTTTTATATTATCATGAACGGCAAGTAAAATTAAAAAAATAAACAAAGTAATAAACACGAGAAATAAAAACTATACATTAATTACATCTCAAATAGATAATGTTCAATACAACATAAAAAAGTAAAATAATAACTAAAACGATCATAATTATTGATTCCTTAGTATATTAACATCCTCTTGCAACATTTTAATAGATCATTCTAGATCCTTAAGCTTCTCCATGATGGGCTCAACGAACTCCATAAACAGAGCTGGTACCTGATCTAAAGTAACCTCAGGAGTCTCTCAACAACGACAGCACTACTAGAAGCTGGATCTGTGGGAGGATCACTAGGTTGTTCTAGTTCAGTTTTCTGCTAGCTAGCTAATAGAATCTTCATCAATTAAATTAAGCATTGATGGGATATGTTAGAACGTTACTCAACTTAAATTAAAGCACAAACCCTTTCTGGATTTCTGGGTTTGATTTTGTATTGACCACTTGATTCCATGATTAATCTTGGATATCGACTTAACCATGCATGCATGCATATAAATATATATATATGGACTCGCATGTTTTTATTCTCGCATGCACGTACAGTGTCTCACTGTAATTGTAGTTCTAGAAGTTTAGTTTGAAGATCAATCTTTACCTATTTGTTTTCATAATTTATCTCATATCATATAATCATCATAATTTTTTTAAATTTCTACATAAAATAAAATAAATAATTCAATTTTTTTAAATCTTAAAATAAAAATAATATTAAAAAAATATATTTTAACAATATTTTATTTAATTTTTAACTTTAATCTTCTTTCATCTTATCTATAAAAACAAACAAGATAATTTCTAGTTAGCTAGCTATGACACATGACTACGTACTAATCTCCTCGTTATTTTTATTTTTATTTTTATTTTTTTATTTATTGTTATTTTTTTTTGTTATCATTTAGATTTGAAGATAAGTTAAGATGAATTGAGAGTCTCTCACCATTATGTTTTATATATATATATATATTGAAAAGAAGTACAATAATGATGGGATTTAATATTAAATTAATTATTAGAAGTGGGAGTGGACTTAGCTAGACGTTAAAGATAACTCTAATCTAGTCATTATGATCTCGTTAAAAAGGATAAAAGTTAAAAATGGTGGGGTTTAAATATAAATATAAGTAGTAGTGGAGAGTGGACTTGAGTTGAAAGACACTTTATCTAGTGCATGCATAAGATGTGGGTCCCCATGTTCGAAATTAATATCTTGCACATCACATATGTTAGTGTCACTTAAATATTGGTTACACATGTACATGACAGCTTGGTGCTAACATTAATAAATAATTTAATTACTACGTACCAATTAGACCGAGCTAGGGCAAAAGTTTTTGATTCCCTTTACAGCTTTCGTTCCAGCTAACACTTTTGTTTCTTATATTATTGGATTTTTTTTTTAAAAAAAGTTATGTACATGAAAGGGAGAGTCACGTCTTCCTTTTTTGCTTTTTCCAACATCGCCTCAAATGTCTACCTTTCACTCCCGCCCGTTGCATAATATGCATTAAATGTGTTTCAATCAAACAAAAAGTTGGGTAATTAATTGATAAAGCTTTCATTATTTTTCTTCCGTAGTGCATTCCTTTTTCCCTGAAATTAAATGCAGTACTGTCGATTAGTGGAATGCAATATATGTGCATGCATGTATCCTGTTTTTAAGGGAGGTACTCACACTCATCATGTATTCCTTAATTTCTGCATACACATAATTATATCATGTATTGTATTTGCATATATATATATATATATATATATATATATACACACACACATGATATATAGAATATAAAAGAAAAAATATCGAGAATTAATCTATAAGATTTTTATGTCTTGAATTATGTTTATAATTATTGTATGGATTAATTTTTTAGAATATATGATTTTTGTAAGAGTTTTACTATACTGAGATAAACTCAGTTTGATTGTTAGACTGTATTGAAATCAACTCAATTCAGTCTAATTTTAAGTTGAGTCTAACATCTAAACATTCAACTCTCAAATTATTAAATATATCTCAATTTAAAATCTCCTTACACGTAGTATCCACAACTTTTTTCAAATCAACATCACTTTACAAGAGGGACCAACAATCTTTTTCAAATTTCCATAAATATATCTAAAGTCATTTTGAAATTTAAATACATCTAAACTCATCTTAATTCGGTTTAACATCTAAATGCAGCCTTAATCTTAGGATTTATAAAGCTTTCAAAGCACTTTTCCCATTTGTAAAAAGTATTAATCTCCCGCTACATAAATGATGACTATTAATAAAATTAGAAGTACTATCCCTCTTCTTTAAAAAAAATTATGTTTATAATATTTTCAAAAATATATAATACAATATACTTTATACAAAATTTATAAAAAAAAAAATATTTTAATATAATTTGTCCCTTAGAAAAGAATTATTTATATATAATGTATGTACACACGTAAACGTATGAATGTACATTTTTTCCGTGGGTACATGGCAGATACAAGTTTGGAATCCACAGCTGTGTTTCCTACCATGTCTAGCTAATTACATTATCTTCCACAGTTTAGAGTGGACATGATTTTGGACTATATATTCTGTCGTGACTCGTCACTCATCTTTTATCTTTCCACTTTTTGGTTGGCAATATATAATATAATATGAGGGCACTTTCAAGAAAAAGGCATGGCACTTATCCTCGTGGTCTATCTCTTCATGGATACCTAATTTGCTTGAAGCTGTGAGAAAATTGTAATAAAATGACTAAAAAGAAATAACGACATATATTCCTACGTGGCTACGTCCACCTCCGTAATATTAAATGTTGATTACTTTTCATGATCAGCGATGATAAAATGAAAAATCGTTTATTCAAATATCGATATTTTATAAAAATAAATCTGTAAACTAATAGATATTGTATAGTACGTTAGATTATATATTAAAATTATTTTTAATATAAAATAGATTTAACGATATAAAATAATATTAATTTATACGTTTATTTTTATAAAATCTTTTTGTACATGCATGAAACACTTCTCTTAATTATTAAATTATCTAATTAATCAGATTCTGGTATTACATAAGCTACCAATAAGTAATTCCAATGTTTGAAACATCCACAAGTTGGCTAACCAATATATGCCAAACATACACTAACTTGCTGATCGAGATTTTGAGGATCATATCGTTGTTTATCGTGTGCATGCATGTTCCAACATTATTGGTCATGTGTTTTTCTGAAATTGTGGGTATCGTTTTTTCAGTTGCATGTTTTACAAGGCATGCATGCAGTTTGTAGAATCTATAAATGCAGCTAGCTGACATATATTTACTGGTCCAAAACATTGAATGAAGTCAAAGAATGCAAGAGAGCATGATCATGGCAACATTAAATTAGGTCTCCTTTGTAGGTGCGACATCAATTGTGGCATACCTACATCCTGGACTCCAACCATCTCTCCTATTATTATCATCATCCGCCTTAATTTATTGCTCAGACCAAATTCGATCTCCGTCCAAACCTGTTCCAGAAAATTACTTCTGTACTTTCGTTACATGCACTCCAGACATTCCACACATGCATGCATGCTCCTCTTTGTCCTCTAATGTCGGCCTGTTTTGTTCATGAGTTAGATTCATTTTATTGTGAGAATCTACCTTTAAGTTAATATGAAAGCTTTAATTTCGGCCATCAGAACTATATATATATATATATATATATATATATAGAACATGCATGATAAAATAAAACTGCTTATAATTCCGTGTGTTTTCTATATATGCTTTCGTTCCACACATCTTAATTTGCTCTGTCATCTCTATAAAAGATAGCAAAAGACAAGTGAATATGAGTCGAAAAATGAGACTAGTTGATAGATATCTGATATAGTTCCTAGCAAAAAGATGTTACCTTTCTTTCAGACAAGAAAAGTAGTCCCACGTTGGAATCCCATGGTTGATAGATTTTTTTTAAAAGTTGTTTGTCATATTGAGAACGATTTTGTATTTCTCTATCCCCCTAACTTTAGCTTTTACCAATGTTTTTGCATTCTTCTGCTTAGTGTTATCAGTTTTCCACATAAAACAGGCAGAATCAAGACACACTGATCTGAAAGGAAGATCAAATGCATCTTTCCTTGTTGAATTTTATAATGTCCTGGTTTATCAATCGTGGAGCGTTTATCCATATATATATGCGCGCAATGGAAGTAGCTTCTATTTTCTGATCAATATTCTAATTAATTAATAAGTTAATATTAATAGGTTTGGACTTTTTCTTCTTTGTGAGTGAGAGTAGGTTGGGTTAGGTTTACATAATTCATGATCATTCCACTAGCTAGTTAATTATTACCAACTTAATTAACATTTACTGATGATCATAGGCCTACGCGTTTAAGAGACAAGACCTAAACCTAACCCTGAAATTAATTCAGAGTCCAGACAGATCTAATTAGGATAAGGCTAATAAGAATAAAACTTAAGAAGCTTTCTGTCCTCTAGTGCATGACTAGCTAGCTAGTATCTTTAACCTTAATTTCATCGATTTTAGTTCTCTCTCTTATAAGTCAGGAAGATATAAAATTCGTTCGTTCTCATAAGATCATTTCCAATAGATTTTTTTATCTTATCTTTTAAAATATATCATTAAATTTTTTTTTTTTATTTTACATACTAATTTTTATAATATATCATCCATCAACTTATCTATTTTTTTTCTATATTATTTAAATATTTTTTTTATTCTTTTTAAATATTTTATTTCTACCAATAAATTTACAATATCCATATATTTTTTATATTTGTAATTTATTTTTATATACAATGTAAAATAATTCAGTTCTATACACGTAAAACAAAAATATATAAGCCAATAAAAATTAAAAATCAAATCAAATATGAAAAAATTAGTTTAAAAATAATTCCAAGATATTTTTTAGAAGAAAATGAAATTTATGTGTTTTAAATGTTGAACAATAAAAAAAATTTGTTTACATGATAAAAATCAAAGTAAATAAAAATGAGGGAGTAAATGAAATATCAACAATAAAAAAAAATTTTACAGGATGAACAGTATCCGCTATATGTAGCGGGGCACTGTAGCTAATTGTATTTTACAATTCATTTTATATAACCGGATGGAGCTTCTTTTTAGAACAATTTTTTAAATTATTTACATTTTTTGTATAATGCAAAAGCCATTGAGAGTACTCTTAAGACATGGATGCATGTTGTTAAATGCAATTCACATGCAACAGATCGAGAAAAATGGAGAGAAAATAAAATATTTTGTGTGTATGAAAGATAGAGACTTGCTAATTCGGATAAGTATAATAGAGACAAAAGAGGATGTAAAACGTAGAGACAAATCAAGCAAATTCAAATTGAGGAGATGAATCGTCTATTCACGCGCGTCTACATGTCCTTATAAATGAGGCCTTGATCAATATCGGTGCATGGTGCAATATGCAGGCTATCAAGAGTATAAAAGAGCTTAGAAAAGAATAACAACTTGAAACCATGAGAGATTTACAAAAGAATAGCACAATCCAAGAGTTCGCTCCAGCAAATTAAAAACAAGACTTTGTTGGATATTCAGTAGAGTTTTATTTCAACTTCAATTGTAACGAGTGTTTGATACAATTAGGGCTTTTATAGATGAGATAATGCTATTAGGAGTTTTTTTTTTTTTTTTTTTATGAAGTAGGTTTTATCTAAAGTTTGACTATGACCATAGAAACTTTTTATAGAGGTTGAATTTCAATTATAAGCCTATAAAAAGGCAAGTCTATGATTATTTCAAGAGGATTGTTGATTATTATTACTATTACTACTACTACCATTATTATTATTTAGACTTATTATGAAAATACTCTTGCATGAAAGGGTTTTTTCTTATTTCTTATTATCTTACAAAGATCTCTAAGATTTATGAAAGGGTTGTTTTGTTATCGTAAAGTAGGTATGTATCGTGTTTATTTCATTGCATTTATAGCATCAAACTCGAATTATACCTAGTGTGTGTATATGAGTAGTGCTAGGCTGCCGCTCAGCAACAAATGATATGTTGCCTAGAATAAATTTGTCCCTTTTTTTTTTCTTTTTTTTTCTTTTCATTTTTTTAATATATTTAAATATTTTTAAAAAATAAAAAAAATTAATATACTAAAAATTACTTTCTTAATTATTAAGTAAAAAATATTTAAAAATAAATAAAATACATGAAGTAAATTATATATATATATATATGAATGAATGAATGTGTTGAATTTATTGACCAACCCAAATACAGAAATTGAATGGGGATGACAGTTTTATACTTGTATTTATTTTTCATTTATTTGATGTGATAGTGAGTAATGTCACCTTTTAAAATATGAAAAAATTTAATTGTAAGCAATTTTGCGCACTAATACGTGCATCCATTCAATATGATTGGTCAAAAAGTAAATTTTATTAAAAACAGTGCTAATTTAAATTTAAAATATGAAGGTAACAATATTAGTACGCAAATTGATACGCAAACTTGCTTGTACCTAGCAAAACTCTTAAAATATAGGATATACATTTCAAAAATATAACAATTAATAAAAAGGTAATGCAATTTTGACTATAATGCCTCGTTTATATTTATAAATAAAATAAAATAAAATATTATTAAAATATATATATTTTAATATTAATATTATTTTAAAATTTGATAAAATTAAATTATTTATTTATTTTATATAAAAATTTAAAAAAATTATAATGATGAGATGAAATGTATTGTAAAAACAAATGAGCCTAAGTTTTCTATACTAATTTTAATTTAATTAAAAAAGTCATATTACCTTGATTTCTATCTATCTCCTCATCCTTTTAAGCTAAACTGCTAAAGGATTAAAAAAATCAATAATTCGAAAAGAAAATCGAAGTAAAATTTGATAAATAAATGAATGAATGTCAAAAATCAGCGGGGGCCAACATATTCAAGATTCGATTCGAACTCAAAGACAGCATTTATTCATTTATAATGTTGAAAGATGAAGAAGAATCTTCGAATTCCATCATCAGTCAGTCAGAGACACCGTGACTGAGCTAGCCAATATATATATATAAATGTTGAATCCCTTCTTCAACACCACCCCGGAATTCTTCTTCCTCTCGAAGTAGTGCTAAAAGATGGGACATTGCCACGTCGTTGAAATGATGTTTCGTTTAAAAAATCTACTCCAACACTCTTCTCGCCCTGTCATATCATATCAGAATCATACATTCACGTAGTTCTTCAGAGACAGGCACAACCATACACTAATTAATTAAAACAAAATTCTTATGCTTGGTTTGATTGATTGCTGTGGACATGGAAATCTTTTTTGTAATAATTTATAACTTTTATCAAATATATTTTGTTCACATCCTTGAAGTCGACAACATCGTACGTATAATATATATATGAAAAGAAATAATATAAATTAATATGTTTTTATTATATAATCGTAACTTTGAAGACAAATATCGAAACTCCCCAACAAAATTCGTGTAAATGATCAATGTTAAAAAATTCTAGAGAATTTTTTATCCATAGAAATATCGACCACCGTCAAACAGGATGTCGACTATGTCGGCCGGGTCCTCATAAATAGAATTATTACATGGCATAGATCAAGTTGCTTCCAAATTATGAAATTTCTTCTTATACGTCCTTTTCCACAACTTAATATTGACCGACTCAATATCATATGTATAACACAAGTTCTTCCACATTACCAACATGCCCTCGTATAAATACATGGTTACGTGACCTATATGTTCAAATAGCTAGGTATTTTGGACATTGTATGAGAGGAATGTCCCCTCTAGGATTCAAAAGTTTGGACACAGTTTCGCATTGCATGTGAGTCATGTGCCAGGCAATTGCCAAGTCTAATTTGAGGGGTCTGCCTTAAAAAGAGGGTCCTAAAAGGATTGTAGAGTGAAACAAAAAAAAAAAAAATAGATACGTGAATTTTATAAAACTTTAATAATACTAAGCTAAAATTTCGAATAATCTATGAGTGTTTAATATTTCGGTATATATTATCTATGCGTTAAAAAATAAAAATTATTCATAAAAGAAAATTGGAGAGAAATAATGTTGAATTTATTTAAATGTAATTTGAATAGTAAGTTGAGATAAAAGTTGAATAAAATATTATTAAAATATTATTTTTTTAATATTATTATTATTTTAAAATTTAAAAAAATTAAATTTTTTATTATATTTTATATAAAAATTTAAAAAAATTATAACTATCAGATGAGTTAAAATTATTTTGATATACAAACAGGATTGTTTTTGGGAGTGCAAGACTGTTGTAACGATGAGATAATATAAAATGTGCTAGGTGAGATAGTTCTGCCATTTATATTGGATTTATATTCACAATCCATCTCAACTCATCTAATTATTATTTATACTATTCTTTAATTTTAACTCATAAATCTTCCTATTATTTACGATCTATCTTTTAACTCCTTTTGAAATTTTAACGACAATTAAGAAATATAGATTAGGGAGTACTGCTTTTTAGGTACAAAATATGGAGAAATATAAAAGCCATTGACCTGTGCTGCGATTCACCATCACTTCAGAAAAGGGGGCCAATTGGTCAGGAGCATGGAGTTTTCACCTTTCAGTTTCACACTCTTATGAGGTAAATCCAACAGTCTCGGTAATTGAAAGGCTCTGCTTTTTACTGCACCCACCCACTTTAGGGTTTTCAGTTCATCATTCGCATTTTCCTTTCCTTTATATTATAATAATGTAAACCACAAACACACTTTCCTATATACCCGATACCCAACCCCATTTTGTACGTTTTCAATTTCCCCACTCACACACGTCACAAACAACTTAAAACACTGACTCCCCTCCACTTGATGTTTACAGTGATGCAGAATGCAGACCCAGAACTGTAACAGCTGTGCCATAAACAGATTACCAGAGGATGAAGCAGTAAAGCTAGTACTACTACTACGTGATAAAGACAAAAGCTTATAAGAAAAATAAACACCCCCTCCCAATTGCTACTGTACACAAAAACTTTTAAAAACATGTAGTGAAAACTCCTTAAAGTTAGAGCAAACCCAACCCCCCAGATAACAAAAATAAAAATAAGAACTAGCACAATCCAGAATTCAGAACAAACTCCCAATTTCCCACAAACTAAAAACCCCACTTCATATGCTTAGAAGATCGGGTGGTGGTGATTGAGGTGATGCCTGTTGGCTGTCTTTTGAGTCTATGGTTGTTGTTGCTGTTGGAGAGTCTAGGGCAGTGCCTGGTGGTGGTGGTGGTGGTGGTGGGGATAACTCTGTAATTGTGTTGTTACAGATTGAGTCTCCCTGTTTTGAACTAGGTGGTTTTGGAAGCTCCGTTAGGATTTGAACAACTTCGCGCATTGTCGGGCGCTCCACTGCCTGTTCTTCGACGCACAGCATTGCAACGTAGAATACGTGCATCACTTCGTGCAGAGGAACTGAGGGGAGCCTCGGGTCGACGATTTTGAAGACTCCTTCCTTCTTCGAGTCTGTAATTTTTCGAACCCATTGGACAATGTCCACGCCATCCCCGAATTCCCCAACTGGCTTCCTGCCGGTAACGAGTTCTAAGAGAACTACACCAAAGCTGTACACATCGCTCTTTTCATCAACCCTGAGCGTGTAGGCATATTCTACAAAAACATAAATTGATTTGTGTCAAAAAAAAATCTGAAAAGATTTTCAATCTGAGGCAACATTCTAGTGGGAGTAACAGTAGTGCCACTGTTACTCAAAGCAGGACAGATCATCAACATTTATCAACATAAAAACATTGCTTTGTGTAATTGTCTTCGAATAAAGAATCTCTCATCCAATTTAAGATAAGAGAATTATTACAGTGGGTTATAGTCAAAACTCACATGAAAGAGACAACCACAATCACAACAATACCAGAACTCAACCCAACCACACAGTATGAGACAAAATTTGGTTTTGGGTTTCAAGAGCTGTTGACATAATTGAGACTTTGAAACCTAAATTAGTACGTCTCCAAGGAGACACAATTGACCAAAAATTAAATAAAGATAATAATTACTTCAAGATGGGAAAGTGTACTAACCTGGGGCTATGTATCCATATGAGCCAGCAATTGCAGACATGCACTCCGAAGTGCCCGAATCTTGCAGAAACTTGGCAAGGCCAAAATCTGCAACATGAGCTTCAAAACTGGAGTCGAGAAGAATGTTGTTTGATTTCACGTCACGATGGACGATCAGGGGCGAGCAGTCGTGATGAAGATAGCAAAGACCCTTTGCAGCCTCCACGGCAATCTTGTACCTAGTATCCCAGTGCAAATGGCCCCCTTTCTTGCCGTGAAGAACCTCGCCCAAGCTCCCATTTGGCATGTACTCATAAACCAGAAGATTGGTCTCGTGGTTTGAGCAGAAACCCAATAATCTCACAATGTGACGGTGTCTGATCTTCCCCAGAGTCTGTATCTCCGCATTGAATCCATGGTCGTGGGAAGAACCCCTGCTCATTACCGGTAGCCTTTTGACGGCGACCTGCTCACCATTAGGCATCGATCCTTTGTACACAATACCGGCACCGCCTTTGCCTATGATGTTATCCTCCTTCAAGCAATCCAGAACATCATCGGCCGTGAAGTCCAAGCGTTGGAACGCTGTTAATTTCCACGAGCGAGCCTCGCTGGCCTTCTTCAACGACCGGGCTTTGAAGATTGCAGCAATTGCGAACACAATCGAGCAAACAAGCAATCCAGTCACAAGCAATAGTTTCAAAGAGCCAGACAGTGGGCCTTTCTCGTGCGCTTGGCGTGAAAAATTGGCAACCCCTTCCTTGCAAGGCCCTAGATAAGGACCGCAGAGATCAGGGTTGCCCACAAACGACGTGGAGTTAAAGTAGCTGAATTGGCCGGTGCCCGGAACCAAACCAGAGAGGTTGTTGTAGGAAAAATCAACAGAGGTCAAGCTTTGCATACTCGCTATGGAAGAAGGAATGCTTCCAACTAGATGGTTTCTCGAAAGGTTCAGGTAATTCAGAATCCTCATACCGGTGATCTCGTTCGGAATGTCACCGGAGAGTTCGTTTCGACTGACATCAACGAAGGTCAACAGTTTGCATTGGCTGATTTCTGGCGCAATGGGGCCCGAGAATTTGTTGTGGCTGAAGTCCATCTTGGAAAGCTGCTGTAGACTTCCAATCTGTGGTGGGATTCGACCTGTGAACTGGTTACCATCAAGGGAAAGCTTCTGAATACCGGAGAAGTTACCGATACTCGGAGGTAACGGCCCGGAAAGCTGGTTGTTGGAGAGACTGATTTGGCCAAGACTCTCCGGGACGGAATCTGTATCCGGAAACTGCCCGGTAAGATAGTTATTCTGCAGCTCCACTTGGGTGAGCTTGGGCAACCCGAAAAGACCCCTTGGTATTGAACCGTTGAGAAAGTTCTCCCCCATTCGGATCCGACTCAGAGATTCGCACTTCCCGAGTTGTTCCGGGATTGGACCGAACAAGAAGTTTCCCAAAGTAATCACAGTTTGGAGCCGATTCCCAGAACACATATTAGGAGGCAAATAACCAGTGAGTTTATTAGATGAAAGATCGAGAAGCTGAAGCTTCCCATTCTTTCCCAGCCCCTGAGGAATGTGCTCAGTAAAGTTGTTCTCCCACAACTGCAACACCTCCAGCTCTGGTAAGTCTTCAATAAACTCAGGAATCGCGCCGTGAAGCCTGTTTCTAAACAGGTTCAGCAGTGTCAAGTTCTTTAGCTCGGCAAATGACGCTGGAATCTCACCCGTAAACACGTTATTCGACAAGTCCATGGATTTCAGGCTCATCAAGTTGCCAAGCTCGACCGTCAAAGGCCCCGAGAGCGTATTTACTTGCAAAAACAGAGTGTCGAGCTTCTGGAGCCTTCCAATCTCTGGCGGTATCTCACCAGATAAGCTACAGCTGGCAGCGTCGAAACGAACCAGTTCTGAAAGGTTCCCGATCTCCGGGGGTAAGCCACCTTCGTAGGTATTGAAGTACCCAATGTAGAGCTCCCTGAGCTTCGTCAAGTTCCCGATCTCGCGGGGTATAGCGCCCTCGAGTTCGTTACCGGAAACCGCCAAGTATTCCAGGAACTGCCATTGCCCGTACTGGGCCGGGATCCTACCCGCGAAGAAGTTCCCGCCGAGATGCAAATGGCGCAAGATGGGCATTTCGGTTACGGCCAGGGGCAACTCACCGGTCATGTTGTTGTTGTAGAGATCCAGAACCTGAAGATTCTTGAGGTTGGAGAGCTGGGAGGGGAAGGTGGCATTGAAGACGTTGTTGGAGAGGTTAAGGAAGCGGAGGGCGGAGAGGGAGGATAGCTCGGGAGGGATGGGCCCGGAGAACTGGTTTGCCGCGACGGAAAGGTTCGAGAGGAAACGAAGGTGAGCAAGGTCCGGGGAGAGGGTACCCGAGAGGTTCAGGGACGAGAGGTCAAGGGCAGTCACGCGACGACGGTAGAAGTCACACGTGACGCCAGACCAGGTGCAGTGGCTGGTGGTGGCGCTCCACGTAGAGAGCGCCGACTGTGGGTCATCAGTGATTGAGGACTTGACGGAGAGAAGGGCTCTGTACTCCGGGAGGCGCGCTGCAGACACGGTTGGGTACTGGATATGGAGGTACAGCAGAAGGAGAAGCAAAAGGAAGAGTTGCATTTTATTTTTGTCTCTGCAATTTCTGAAGAAATCTGAAGCAGGAGAAGAGAAAGAAGACGAGGACGGGGGGGTTAGATGGAGAGTGGGAGTGCGAGAGTTTTGAGTGAAATGAGGCAGTGAGGGTGTGATTTTTATTCTTTGGTATTGACAGAGACGGAAATATAAATTAGCTTTTGGTCAGTAAGATGGGTTACCTTTTTTACAACTTTTTTATTGTAATTTTGTATGTATGCTTTTTTACTTATCTTTCCTTTTTCTTTTTGTTGCTTATTGCTTTTATTTTCTTTTTGCCCTCTTAACATGGAAAAGGATTGAGGCTAAAAAGATAATTTCCTTTTGGTCCAATCTCCTCAAATATGCCTCCTAAAACCCCAACATTTATCACCTTTGAAAGTATTAAAAGAGGAAAAAACAAAAAACAACAATAGTAGGAACAAAGTGTTGCTTATTTGATATTATGTTCAATGCATCCATACTCTCCAATACCAATAAATAAGTGGTGTGATTTATATACTATAGTCATTACATGGACAACTGCCTTAACCAACCAAACTTAGATGCTTCAACTTTAGTAATTTAAATTCACCACCCATAAAATTTAAACACATTAAATCTCCATTTTTCAATTTTCAGTTTATAATGAAACATATGTACTATGGTTTTTTTTTTTTTAATTTTTATTTGAAATAACCACTCATAATAAGAAATATTGTTGTTCATCGTAATCTTTTTTCATTCCCGAACCAACCTATCATGCACAGCATATTTTAAGCGATGATCATATAAATGATTAACACATCAAACCACTTAAAATTATAGCATTGGCAAATATGATTAAAAATGACAAGATGTTATATGATATATAGTTTTATTTCACTCATTTGTTTTCGTAAATAAGATGAGATAAGTTGAGATTAAATTTAAAAGTTGAATCAAATATTGTTAGAATATATTTTTTTAATATTATTTTTGTTTTTAGATTTTAAAAAAGTTGAATTGTTTATTTTATTTTGTATGGACAGAGATGAGTCGTGAAGAGTTGTGAAAACAAATGATAACCGCATAACCCTTTTTACATTATTTTATACAATTATGTTTTTAAATTAGAAGTATTTTTATAAAAATAGTATCACTTCTCATAAATACTCTCACTTTAAAATATAATTATATAAAGAATTGTAAAAATTTATATAATTTGTTTTTTTCTCTAAGATAAATAGGTTTCGAAGCAATGATTCTTTTGGCACTTTATGGCTTAGTGTTGCTCTCCTCTCTCGACACGGTGTCAACTATCAAGGAAAACATTTCCTTTTGTTTGAAGACTAGATACTTTCACTTCCATAAAAGAAGATGGTAGTTGTTTTTCATATGTTAAGTGGAGCAAGATAAAGATGATTAAACTTAAAGTTAAATAAGCTGTATAAAGGAAGCTGAACCAAGGTTTGAAGTGTCATGTGCCTTTGGGGGGAGAATCGGGTCTACAAATTTTGACTGTCATAATCATGTTGGATGGATGGATGAGTTAAGAGAATACTACCAAACTCCTGTGTAAAATTGGGTTAAAAATAGTAAATAAATAAACGAGAAATACTATACATCAGTCACTATTTATTTTTATACTCTATACTTATAATTTTTTATAGAATGTGAAGATACTTTTTATAAAGTATGAAAATATTTTTTAAAAGATGTAGAGTATGGAAGGATGAATAATAGCTGATCAAGAAAAAAAAATATTTAAATAAATTATGCCGAATCCTTCGTATGAAACAAAGTATAAAGCAAGCCTTGGATCCCGTTTCTACTCTTGGCCTTGTAGGGTCGTTTGAGTTTTGACACGGTCAAATGGACCATTTATCCATCTAAATTTGGGGTTCATCGACCCACCATTGAGACAATACGTGTTGAATAACCCTCTTTTTTTTAAAAAAAACAATAATAATTTTATCACTTTCCATTATATTATAATTATTCTAATGACTAGTGAATCAATAAAAAACTAAATATTGAGATTGAAAGGAAACTCTAAAAGTTTTTATTTATTTATAAAATTCAAATTATCCAATAAAACCCACAAGCCAAGCTCAAGCAGCTATGAAAATCTTGAAATTATGTAAATTTTGCTCAAAACAACAATACTCTAATTATTACATAAAATTTAAATACGTAACTAAACAAGAATTATGTCATGAATTTGAAATTAAAATTACCCCAAAGTTGAAACAAAATATTTGTTTAAATGCAAAAAGTAATATAAATTGACATTGCCAATTTGTGGGCGAACACAACTGATTTTGGGATTGACACCTGGATCACTAGACAGATCGTGAACGTGTATGCTAAAATTAGCTTAATAGAATAATGTTCGTATGCTTTTTCATTTTGACCTCTAATATATTTAATTTTTTTTTAATGGTTAAAGACGTAATTATTAACGTATTGATATTTTTTTATTTTTTAAAATTTTTTAAATATGTTTAAAAAACATTTAAAATAAAAATCAAGAAAAAAGACAAGTGTAAATTACACTAGGCGGCATACAAAGTAGGCATGTCCAGGCCACAGAGTTGTACCACTCTTCCAAATTTTGATTTTCTGTGTGATTTTGATGCTCGTTTATATTATGGACACAATACCGTCGCATGCTTAATATTATTTCAAATAAAAAAATTTCGGCTAATTTTAGATGTTGAGTTGAGTTAAGTTGAGATGAGATGATAAAATATTGTTAGAATATTATTTTTTAATATTATTATTATTTTGAGATTTGAAAAAATTGAATTATTTATTATATTTTGTGTTGAAATTTAAAAAAATTATAATGATGAGTTGAGATGAATTGAGAGGAATTGAGAATCTAAACATTCCTTGATTTACGCTCATGTCTTTTCCAAATAGTCAAGTACTATCAACATAAAATGTGACAATTTTGCATATTCAACCCGTATATTCCTAAATCACTTAAAATGATTCTATCATCTTTTATTATACTTGTAGACGTGAATGAAAAAAATTTGAAATAATAAACGAAAATTCTCATACAGAGATTGCAAAATAATTAGGTCTTATTATAAAGATTTAATTCTTTAAAATGAACGATCAAGGCCGGATGACTTATGTTTGGGGCCACAACCAAGTCTGGTACGCACACCATATTTATAACATGAAGGGGTCCCAATTAGCACCATCCACTCACTCATTCACTCACTGTGACCAAACCACCAAATAAAACAAACAAAACCACCCTGAGTTGTATTGACACACTTTGGGCAAGTTAGTGTTAGTTTGTTTTCACAAATAATATAAGATGAATTGGAATTAAAGTTAAAAAATTAAATAAAGTATTGTTAGAATATATTTTTTAATATTATTTTCATTTTGAGATTTGAAAAAGTTGAATTATTTATTTTATTTTATATTTGAAGTTGAGAAAGTTGTAATGATTATATAAAATAAGATGAAATGAGATGTTTTTTAAAAACAAACGAGTTTCTGCTCTTTTTATTTTTATTTAAGGCTCACCGCACACAATAAATAGATATTTAGTTATTTATTATGAAAATATTCTAAGAAAAATTTTACGTGCAAACTTTATAGCACACTTTCATTTAATCAATATGTCATTTGTCATTCTATCTTCATATTTAAATATGTGTGTGTTTAAATAAAAATAACAAATTATATATTATAATATAAACGCTGATTGATTCATTATCGGTTAATAACCAAATAATTCCCTGATCAAGTTAGAACATTGAAAGTACTGAATTTCAAAAGATTTGAGATTGGCAAGATTTTGCTCTTCCCAAGCTTTATTTGTTTGTTCCTCCACCTCGTATTTTATCACTTTACTCTCCTCCATGTTTGTTTCCTATATCTATTTTCTCAGTGTCGTAGCAAGCGACAAAGATTTTTCCATTTTTGAAAACTCCCTAAAGGGTTGTTCTCTAGGCCACGAGCCTCAAGGAGGCTCGTTTACAATTTCGAAGAGCTATCATCATCTAAACGAGAAAGACGAGTTTTGATCGTTTTGCAATTATAAATTAAGGTGCGCGAAAGCCATCATAAGGGTATGTTCTAATTTGAACCCAAACATGCACTTTGTCAAGTTGAGATTGTATATTTCAAAAAGTCTTATGAACATCAAATCATACCGAAATATAAATATTAAATTACGTTAATTTATAAATTTATTTTTATTAAAAAAAATTTATAGATAAAACATTTATCAATTCAATTAAATATGATAACTCACGATCTCAACCTAGTCGTAATATATATATATATATATATGAGCGGTGTTATTATGCTGTATGAGAAGCACTGTTTCATTTGACCGCTAAATTAAATTGATATTTTCTTTTCTTTTTTTAAATTTTTTTAATATTTTTAAAAAAATATAAAAAAATATTAATATACTAATAATCAATTATTTAACGATTAAGTAAAGAAAAAATTAAAAAAAAAAATTAAAATACATGAGATGTTGAGTAAATTGAGTGGGAGAAGTAGTATTTATATATATATAATATAGGTACGTACGTACGTATACAATCAAATGAGGTACTCCCAACGACTGATGTTAGATATTGTGCGTGGGTAATAATCCCCTCGACGAGAGCAGTCAACAGAATCTTGGAGCGGAGGAAAAAGAACAAACAAAAAGATAAATGCGTAATAATGAAACAGTAATAATTTTGTTGGGTTGGATAAAGCTGGTCAAACCACGTTGACTGACAATGGAGAGACACAAGACGCTGTGATTTTGCATTATTACAACGAGGCCCGTTGTCGGAATTACTATCTTAGCCTCAAAAAGTGGTTCGAATTACACTCCTCTTGGTCCCATCAACGTACCGGCTCGCACAGGTCACAACAGGTGACAGTGAGCCGTATGAGATGACATCCCCTCGCCGAGAGGCAGTGGCACGCTCTATGATTTAAAATGGACCAAACAAACAGTTGGATCGCTTACGACGCCTAAAGAAGGCGACACGACAAGACACGATGTCGTAGCCGTAGGAGGAGTTGTCGTTCGATGTGAAAAGACTATAACGCCCTTTAACTCAATTTATAGGCAAATTAAATTAATCATGGCTATAATGCAACTGTCTTTTCCTCCGAGCCCCGAGGTAACGGGAGCATCTCGTCCTCAATCCTCAATTCATGTCATGTGGTACAAAGCTAGGGATCTTATTGTCGTTTTGAAAGAAGAAGGAATCCAGAGCCAGCTAAGCAAAGGTCTTTATCAGCACCACTTTTGGTATGTACGTGCCCCTGTTGAAGATCACTCAAAAGCCTCTGATTTATGGCACTCCCTGTTGTTAACTCAAAATAACCTTAGCCTGTTCCCAATTAAGGATACTTTTGATCTTATTGGATATGGTAAAAAAAAAAAAAAAAAGTTAAAATAGTGGATATGCAATCCATTCTTAAAAAAACAGGTTTAATTGCAGACCAAATATCAAAATCAATCTCAAAATTATAACCTTTCACTCGAATATGTTTTCAACGGTACGGTCGGGTTTTTTATTGCGGTTGTTGTGACCATTACATTCGATTGAATGATATATGAGAAATGTTTTTATTTATCCTAAACTGTTCTGTTGTTAATTATATTCATTGTTGTGATATATTTTAAATGATTTTTATATGAATATGACAATACTACAAGAAAACCTTATACCATCATGTACCTCCACTTAACCAATATATCATTTGTTATTTTTGTCGTTTTATTTAAATATTGAGATAGAATGACAAAAATGATAAATGACATATTGGTTAGATGAAGGTGTATGGTGTAAGGTTTCCACGTAGAATTTCTCATAATTGATAAATAAAATACTTAAAAAACTTGCTACATCAGTAAATATAATAAGTATGATCGGAGATGATAAACTATAAAATGTACGTACATTTTTCTTGAAATATCTATGGCTATAGTTTGAGAGTATAGAGGGTAATTTTATTATTAATTTTGAAGTGTATTTGGTTTTATTTAAACCTTCATATTAAAAAAAAAGAATGATAGTTGCAATCGTGAGTGCATAAGCGCCGTACAATCATTTTGAAAAAAAATTAAATAAATATGAGACCTATATGAAAAAATAATAATTTTTTAATAGTGAATCTCACTCTTTTTCAAACGACTGTACGATACTTGCGCACTCCACGACTATATGTAGCATTACTATTTTCATTAATAACAGTCATAAAATAGTCCCTCCATGGTCCAACCTCCACAATAATGAGTTTTTATGTTGGCTCTCGGATTATATGGCACAATTAATTTTTTTTTTCTTTTGATAAAAGAAGTGCCCATTTTTTGTTAAAAAGAAGTGTCCAACATGCTTCCGTAAATCCTAATGCAAGGATCAACATCAACCTATATATATATATATATGTACGTATGTGTGTGTGGAATTTCACCTTATTTATATTTAGCATCGTGGGTCCAAATTTTTTTGTGGTTGTTAGGCAGATAGCACCAAAAATTGCATGATAATGGGGGGTTTCTATTAAAAATAGCATGACATAACTTTCTTGGGATGGAAGGAAATAGATATGGTTAGCTTTAGCGAGGGTTGAAGGTTGATGGAGGAAGGAGGGTCACTTAATTTTCTTGTTGTTTTGTTTTTGTTGGGGAGTGGGGTTGGAACTTGGAAGAAAGGAGTGGGTGGAGACAGATTCGCTGGTTGTATCTACTCAATTATTTTTCAAACCAATTAATTTCTCTTAAAACTAGGAAAAAATAAATGAAAAGAAAAGGCTTGCTTCGGGCTCTGTTAAGAAGAACCTCAAGCCCAAAGCTATCCCTAACCCAGAAAACACGTTGTAACTTGTATGTATTACAATTTTTCTGTCTTGGGTGGTGTTCCTTTTGTCCCCTCTCTTTCTGATTCGGATCACTTTGATCCTTCTCCTGTTGTAAAGCAGTGAATTAGCCTTCTCCACGTGTGATATCTCGTAAGATAGTGTATGAAATCTCACACGTTTGAGAATAAAAATTTTTTGTTCTTAATTATATAATGTTTCAATGTGACTTTAATTGTATTATTGACTATTTCTTTTATGATATAAGTCATGTAACTTGAACTTTTATTGAAACGTTACGAATGATATCAAAACTTATTTTAACAAAAAATACAAGACTTGAGTCGTGTCACTTACGACATATTGGCTCCACAAAGATATCGGAAATATAAGAAGAGAATTGTAATACCACATTCTAATAAGGATAAGTGAACAAGAAAATAAAAATGAAAATGCTTTTTCTTTCAAATGAAAATGGAGGTATATATTATTATCAAAAAAAATTAAAAAAAGGAGGTATAAATATATTTACATAGGATAGATATTCAGTCAGAATATTATTTAGAGCACGCCAACAATCTTGATAATCATAAAAATAAATGCGGTCTCGGATGCTTCATTTATAATTATTAGTAGGGTCAACACCTAGGCTTTTGAAATGGGAATTGCAGCATTAATACATGAAGATCGACCATGTACTGTCACTAGTGAGAAGCGGAATTCATGAAAGGGATGAGGCTGGCTGGCCTGCCTTGCCTGCATGAGGGTGTGGAGAGAATATATATAATTACGTGAAAGGATGAGCACAAGCACTAAGGAATCACAGCCTGCAAAAACCCAATTTCCTTTGTCTGTCTCATGATCCTTTACTTTTGTCTATCATGAGTATATATGAAAGTAAAATATTAGTAGTACGTACTCATGCATGCATTTGTAAACCGGCACAAAAGCATTTTTTGATAGCAAAAATGTCTTTCAACGGACACAAATGTATCCATCCATCAATGCCCACTTACAAAGTAGTTATCATTTCGAACAAATATAAATCTCAAAGAGTAATTACTTTTCCCGGCCACACGGTAATTAATGTGATTGAAAGTGATTGGCATTAGTTCACAATCCTTAATGGTTTTTTTTCCCTTTCTTTTTTGGTAAAAAGGTTATAATTTGGTATCTTTTACTACTACTCCTACACGATCAGCAGGACCAGCAGATTCGTTCTGTTCTCTCAGATATACTACTGCATGCATTCCATTTCTCAGAAGAGAATATTGCTTATCCCACAGCTGGAGAGAACTGTATAGAAAAGTATGGAGGTTTAAACCTATGAAGTGCTCAAACGTCCTTAATATTACCATAATCATCAGAAATTTTGGCTGTAATATATTCATGATCCAGGTCCAAGGACCTTAAATATTTGTCATTTTGGTCTCCTTGATTTATATATATATATATTTATATATCTTTTGAAACTTCCAAAGATTGTTTTGATTAAAGGGAGCGTAATCTACTTCATGTCAGACCTCTGACGGGATGATCATTTTTGTATATATTTCCCTTCTCCCTTTTAAATTATTAATCTTCTTCTTGATATTGATCTCTCTCTCTCTATCCTACTGCTACTGTCACATACATCGGTTGTTGTTATGGTTGCTTTGCGGAATGAGTGATTCATTTTCTTTCTCTTCTTTTCATGGGTTTTCTCCTCCATGCTTACTGTAAAGTGTTTTCAAAAGTGATGAGATGCTTAATTAATTAAAAACATAACCGAAGGGAAATGTCATATAGAAAAGACCACCTTGATCTGCTGACTTGAGATCAAACCCTAATTATAACGAAACATGAGATCAGTCTATGTTTATCCTTTTCTCAAAATAATGAATTAATTAATTATGAGTTCTCGATCTTTGTAATTTTTAAAAGATTACATTTTGCATCCTGCCCCCATTTTGTCACTATTTTTTCAATTTGCACTTTAAACTTCCAAATTTGAAGCTTTGCGCCCTATATATATATATATGTTAGAGATCTTACCATTACGATTGCATGTGTCATACATATAATCTTTCTCTAATAATATTAACAGTCATCAAATCTTAATTAAGTACCCAATATTACAAAATTAAATTTGGTCATTTAAGATTAAAAAAATCCACAGTTTTAGTAATTAATTAGTATGCAAATTAACAAATATAACATTATATTGTTATTTCGGAGGTCCAAATCATGTAGTTTCCCTGCCCTTTTTTCCCAACCCATGCAACGTGCTATGTTAGTAGAAAGATCGATGAACATTGAGCCGTTCAGCTTAAAATATTATAATGCTGCCAGGTCATCAGTACGTATAAATTACTCTTCAAACAAGGTATAGAATGACATGCAATTAATGTTGTAGTTTATGATATTCTTATAGTACGAAGAGTAGGGTGTAAGAAAACCAATTGAAAATGATGTGATTAGGTCATTTGATTCTCTTGCACACAAGAACCTTCTGAAGGAGAAACTAATTATTTTGTACTAGAATGATTGAACTTATTGCATGTCTAGTAAAATTTCAATTGCTAACTTCTCTATGCATGTATACGAAGTTGTTTGGCTGTTTTTGGAGAAGTGACCTAAACTCTGTAAGCCAGACCCAGTACTACTGAGTCAGATCCGATGTCATTGCAGGAGAGCACGGCTTATCATGTATTCATGACTGACCCGAAATTGCCTCCCTAGCTAGCTTGTGTACTCAAAAGTAGTACTAGTTCTGCTTTATTTTTTTTTTTTTTTGTAAAATTTTTATTTGCACCTGTTGTTAATTTGCAACAAAACCCTGACTAATTTTGAAGGTCCATGCACAAACCATCGATCGATCACTTTCCTAGAGCAAATATACTTTGGATAACTCAAGAAAATAATTCTTTCAATCTAATGGCCCGACAACTATATGAATACTTGCGAGAAATCAAAGGCTGCCCTGCTTAGGGAGCTAGCTAGTGTGATTACATTGATCAGAACCCATCTTGGTGGTCCATGCATGAGCATTTGGTGAAGGATATATAGCTTGGTTATTGGTGCTGCACGGTGGGGACCAAGATGCTGCAATATGGAACTTGCACATCGATCGATCAACGTCTTGGAATTAACCATGGGCGCCGTATGTGGGCTAGCAAAATGGATTATTATTATTCGTCTAATCGCTTAAGCAAAGCACTTGACAAGGAAAGGTCTAATGCGCTAGATCCATTTCAAGGAGCAAAAGTCTGATTTTGTGCCAGTTATGATTTCAGGGTTCATTGAGAGGCATTGTCTTTATACTTGTCTTCATATGTGAAGAGTTTCCATGGCGAAGCTAGTTTTCCGAGTCCTTTTCTGCTATTTCTACTCCTTACTGTAAATTATGTAAATAAAACAAGAGTATTCGATCTGGAATATAATTCTAGGCGCTATATATGTTTCATTCGAGAGTAGTTCATGATCTCATATGTGAAACATCCTTGTCATCATGAGGAAAAGGAGTAATCTTGCAGCTGGACTGTGACTTATCTTCAGAGACAGTACTACTGCATGAATCCTCAACAAACCTCAAAATCAACGGCAAAGAATGAAAGTGAAAACCCCATTCTCTATGCTTCATGCGTGCATGGATAATTGGATAATTAACAGATAATGTAAGCATCCCCCCGATGATATCACTCCCAAAGAATAGCTTATATATTTATATATATACTTCTCTCGGTCCATATATATGCGACATAATTTCCGACCTTTTGTCGATGGAATGGACTTAAAATAATACAGATATTTAACAAACGCACATATATAGGTATCCTCATAATTTGTTTTCTATGCACGGAGCTTGATTGTGTTTGTGGGCAGTCCGATTTGATGACTCGCCATTTTTTTAGTGATATTTCAATGGAGCGTTGGCTGATAGGTCCAAGTCGGAGATGAAGCCTGTGGTAAAAAATCTTGACCCGTTTTGGTTTGTTAATCTGACACGACCCGCTCATTAGGATTTTCTCTATATTGTATTAAATTCTTGTACGTAGCAGGCACTATATGTTTAATTATTATCTTGTAAATGTCATGGTTGTTGCGGAACCATATAAATCTCTATAGTTTAGAGAGTGAGATAGAAATTATATTTTGTTTAAAAGTTTAAAATATTATATTTTAAAATTATTATTATTTTAAAATTTAAAAAAGTTAAATTAGAATTTGTAAAAATTAAATTATTTATTATATTTTATATAAAAATTAAAAAAATATATATAATAATAAAATGAGAATTTTATATTTAGCCATACTCTACTCATGTATATTATAATTAGATGAGTTTTTCAAGTAAAAAATTAACTGTACTGTGGTAATGCAGAGGTGTTATCTAATCAAATGCAGAACCCTATGCAAGCAAACCAATTACAGCTCTCATCACCTAGGCCTGCGCAGCACAACTAATTAATATTACCTTATTAATGATCTGTCTAGTTTAAGTTGTGTAACCCGCCATCATGTTCACAATGGCCTTAAACTAATAAAAAAAAAAATGCACTCCATATAGCTATAATTAATGGCGGCAATATTCGGCTATTAATATTCTGCAGTACTCGAGACAAGCCGGCCCTTTTTCTTAAAAGCAAAGCTAGTGAGTAGTAGCGACAAAGTTGATCTACCACATATTTCGGCTTCTTTGATGGGCTTTCATCTATAAATTACCCTCCATGCATGGTGATTTTCTCTACTTATCACTACCCAAAGAAACAGTCCTCGACTCCTCACTTACAAGGAAAAACAGCGACAGAAAGAATGGCTAACTGTGACAACAAATCTGGCACTATTCTTAACTTGGTTATTGTGCTGTCCTTCTCACGATCTCCATCACAGAATGCAGACAACTCCGCAGTAAGTTCGAAGGTTACATATCCTGATCTTACAGTCAATCATCAATATATATATATATATATATGTACTGACTATATAATGACTGTGTGTATGTGGTGAAGGTGGGATTGGACAGGAGAGTGTTACTACAGAATGCAACTCGGTCTACGGTGCAGAAGATGGCGATACTTGCTCTGGCATTATTCAAAAGTTCGGTCTGAATGATGAGTTCTTTAGTACTATAAACCCTAATCTCAGCTGCGAGAAGATCTTTCTTGGTCAATGGCTTTGTATCAATGGGATAATATTGAATTAAGTTGGCGGTTAAGTACCATTGCCTTCTTATTTGTCATTTACTAAGTGTCGCAAAAAGTCTGTTTGCCATGTTCAAAATTTAGTGCATTTCGATATAAATCCAGGTGTCATATCTGTCAATGTAATTCAATTAATTATATGATAAATGCATATAGAGGAATACATTTTAAGTAATTGTCCATTTAAGAGATTTAGAAATGAAAAAACTTAAAATGTGTCGTTGCAGCAAACTTGATGGGATGATAAAATCAACGATGAAGAGTGGCATTATTGCTCAATATAAAAAAAAAAAAAACTAGGGTAATGCTGCAAACCATATCACTACAAGAAATCATGTCTTTTCCAGCGTTCAAAATCGTCGCAAATATTCCTAATAATCACTCAAATTGATCATTTTCGGCGATTTTTAATTCAATGCATGTTCAACAAAATTAAAGTGTCATTTCTGATAAATTTTAGCGATAAATAAAAATTGTCGCAAAAGAGTACTATTTCTGGCAATTTTTGTCCGTCGCATCTGTCCAAAAGATCAACGGAAATAGCCTTTTCATTTACCCCTAAATCATTGAGAAAAGTCAATTGCGGCGATATACATCATCCATAGAACAATATGCAGGATTGATAAGGATATAGTCCATAGAACTTTCCAAAAAAATATATAAATGAGAACACTGTTAACTTTTTTTTATCCTAAATTTTGTCATCCCAATCACATTTACTGGTGTTGTGCATTTTGAATGTTTGTTCTGATTACATCTACAATCATTTAAAATGTACCCTATCAAACAATCGCTCGTTTGAATATAGAAACCATCTCATCTTATTATTAAATTTTTTTAAAAATTTCACATAAAATATAATAAATAATTTAAAGTTTTCAAATCTCAAAACAATAATAATATTAAAAAATAATATTCCTACAATATTTTATTCAACTCATCTAAAACCATCTCATCTCATCTCAACTCAACTCACTATCCAAACGAGCCCGGGTGGGTTTGGATACACAAACCTAGCTCATCTCATCTATTTCATCATTACAACCTTTTCAAATTTCTATACAAAAATATAATAAACAATTCAACTTTTTCAAATCTCAAAATAAAAATAATACTTAAAAATTATATTTAACAACATTTTATTCAAATTTTAATAAAATATCTCATCTTATCTCATCTGAACTCTCTATCCAGACCCATCATAAAGTAAAGAGTTTAAGATGAATAGAACAATTCTCTTCTTAATAAAATAGGCTACTAATTTTCTGCGATCCGCTGATTAAAGATTGGTCCATAACAACCCAAGATGTTCTCTACTTTTGCAACCCAATTAAATTGAAAGCCCAAGCCCATGTGTTTTGACAGGATGGACCGATCGAGTCATCCTCAAACCTCCGTATAGATCCATTACGAAATGAAAACTCGCGAATCCATCCACTTCTAGACCGAGCTTGTTTGTCATTATTGCAATGAGCGGTACTATTTCTACCGAAAGTTAGGTACTGAATTGTGTAAATTTTGTTTTAAATATTTTTTAAATCATTTTAAATATTTTTCTAAAAATTAAAATTTTTAAAAAATACTTCTTTAACCATTAAATAAATTAAAAAAAAAATAAAAATATAATTGGATAGAATTTTCTTTTTTTGAAGAATAATACCTCCAAACTTTATTAGAAAGAACTCTCACTTATGACAAAGGAAAATCTTGAATCACAATTAAATCTATACCAAACGACGATAGAAAATAAAACTAAAAATAAACTAAACATTCTAGGCTCTAATAGTTAGAAGGTGAATCTTGTCTAAAACGAAACATGCCCTTCAACTTGCATGGCAAAGAATCAAACCTAACAATTCATTCCAATAATCCTTTAAGTACCAAGTCGTCCACCTACGATAAGTCAACCAGTTTATAACCACCAAACTAGTCACGTTCGATTGCAAATGCCAACTCCTACAATCAAGGCTCTCACTTCCACTTCATTATTCGTCCCTTGTCTAAAATGAGAAGAGAAAGCTCATTTGAAATTCTCTTAATTGTCCCGAAAAATACCCCCACCGCCACAATTCTCCAAATTACCACGGCAACTTTCATCCATCCATCCATCCATCCACGTGGATTAAGATGATTGATGAACAGTTATTTTAATAATTCTCCACCAATTAATTAAAAGCAGACATCTTAATCTCTTTGAAATATTGTGAAATTTGTCAAGGAGATTCTAATAACCAGCTGCTTGTACGTAATTAATGATGCAGAAATACAATTTTGAAAATTGGATATGAAAATAAGCAAATGATTTGACTGGTAAGAATCTCTCTTTTCGCGAGACATATGATAATAACATATGAAAACCCATCTAACTAACAGTCAGGATTTTAATTAATTACGTATTATAGTTGAAACACAATAGTAACCAACTTTTTGTAACAATCCAATTAGATTATTACCAACTAATTAAAATTTATCCTATTCTTTGGTAAAGAAAAGAATAGCGTTACTATGTCGTCCAAGTTTGATCATTAGGTGTACCCTCTAATGTAAATTATATTTTTTTAACTTTTTTTTTAAATGTTTTTTAAACATCTTTAAATATTTTTTAAAAATTAAAAAAAGAACCAATATACTAATAATTATGACTTCCTTAACAATTAAATAAAAATAAATAAAATGCATAAATGGTCAAATTATATGAACAAACTCAAACGACATAATATCATTTTCCTTTATAAAGATTAGATCAATATATAAATTCAAAACATGTATATAGAGTGTTTAGGTGCATGTTATGTAAGGGTTTTTTTTTTAAAAAAGTAAATAAATAAACACAAATTTCATTATTTGACATCATAATTTCATTATGAGAGGGTGTAGTAATCTTCCGTACGTGAACTCGATTAACTCTAAATCTAAAACATAAATATAGATTATTGTACCAAATGTCAATCATGTGCATGTTCCTTTTAATTTTTCTCTCGTCAAAGAAAGGAAACGTGATGAGAACATTAATCCCATGATGTACTTTTTTTTTTTTTTTTTGGGGTGTAGTGAGAGTTATAATTAGGTGGAAAACTTAAGAAAAAGACAGCGATGACGAAAAAAATATGCAGGCGATGAACAGTAAGATCATCACCGACCATTTGTTTGGATTGGAGTATTTGGGTACTCAAAAGTCCAGCCGAAGTCCGGGAAACTGCTACCCAACACGTGCATCGATCCAATTATAACACATGTTTTCCTTTTTCAATTTGAACATCGACCTGATCATTTAGATTACGTCTGGTTATGCAGCTTAAATAAAACGAAATAAAATATTTTGTTAAAAATTAAATAAAATATTATTAAAATATAAATTTTTAATAATATTTTTAATTTAAAATTTTAAAAAATTAAATTATTTATTATATTTTATGTGAGAGTTTAAAAAGATTGTAATGATGAAATGAGAAATTTTGTATACTCAAACCGTGCCTTATTGTTGTGTAGTACTTCTTCATGGAATAATTAGTGGATTACATCTAACATTTTTTTTTCCATAGATATATTTTTTAAGAAAAATTATATTGTTCCTTGTGAATTTATTTATTTAAATAGTAGATTTATGACGTTAGAATTTGACATATTATGAAATATGGTCGATGGCAACAAAATTTAAAGTAAAAATAATATTGTGTTATTTTTGTGTTACCTTTAATAATTGCCGCCCAATTTTGGTTGGTTTTATTATATATTAATTACAAGATCACCTTTAAGACAGATAGACTAGAGCTTGTAGAGAAATATTTGTTTTTTCTTTTCCCAAAAAATGCTGGACGGTACGATAGTTTTATGATTTGTTTTTGTTAATGTAATTTGAAGGAAGACCACCATCGATCTCGAAATCTAATCTTGTCCATTTCTTTTAAGAAGAATTTATGGAAACTTTCAGTTTAATTTAAGACATATGCTTTAATCAATATTGAATTTTCATATATATATATATATAATGTTTATTTTTTTACGTACTCTTGAATAAATATTATTATTGAGAATGATATTTCGTCTTAAAAATATGCAGTGTCTGCCATTACCAAGAAAAAAAAACGGAAGTAGATGAGATTCTTTTCTTCTATATGTCGTTTTTTTTTTTTACAGTATTCTTAAAAAAATATTCTAATTCATTATATAAAAATAAACTCATAAATTAATATAATTTTATATAATACATTATATTATAAAAAAATATTTTTATTATAAAATAAATCTAATAAATTTAATAAAATCATATCAATTTATAAATTTATTTTATATTTTACTTCTATAACAACTCTCGGAGTCTTAACAGGGAGTCAAATCGACAAAAGGAAAACACGTGATATAATCGACACCAAGACTACTGGTTAAGTGGCTACCACCTACATTTTTTTTTTTTCCTTGTTGTACATCTGAAAAACAGAAATTATGAAGTACTTTCAACGTATATTTTTATGAGTTTGAATTTTAAAAAACATAATATTTTATTACGTAGTAATAAAATAGTCGTAGTTTAGTTCATGTTATTGGACGATCGATGCTCTTATTTCAAACCCACCAAATGATGATGTCTATTGAAATAAACAAGCCCATGTTTTTAAAATTTCATATTATGTGAAATTATAATTTATTCATAAAATTTAAAATATTGACAAGAGTAAGTAAATTTTATTATTTAATTTATATCTTAATATATTACATTTCTTCATTAAAAGAATTTATTATTTTAATACAAGTACTAAACATTAATTTGAATTTTTAAGCTGGGTGAGAGATCTGGTGAGTTAATTTGTATCTGCAGCTTCTTCTCCCACTGCTTTTTCTCCAATTAACAAGCAAAGATGGTGATATTAAAATTAGGGTAAAACAAAATGGCTATGTATTAAGGGAGATAGAGTCAAAGTCAAAGATCACATAATCTCTTGTGGGTCCAAATTAACTTACGTACGTATAATCTGGTTATAATAACCCACGTGGACCCATTGATGTGCCTCCAATATATTATATTAACATTTTCAACTGTTCATATACTCAATAAACTGTTCATATACTCAATAAAACTGGTCGGTGTGTCACATCCCAATTAATAAAAGAAATAAAACACATTAAGGTTGGATGATCAGGAATCAGGATGAGAAGAATAAATGAATAAAAAATAATAAAATTAAAGCAACTGTATATAAAAGTCACAATGAAGAAACATATATTAATCAAAATTATTCCAGCAAAAATAATTGTCAGAAAATCATTGAGTCGTAGATACATCGATCATGATACAGAGGAATTTTTCGAAAACAACAAGATCACAAATATATAAGAAAACCTCTATGGGAAGAAAGTCTCTAACTTGTCGTTCAATGCAGAAGAAAAACAATGCTTTTCGCGTAAAGAGGGATATTGAAAATTTGAAAGAGGTGATCGATGTTGAAAAGTCAAAACCTCTAAAAAAAACCCTCTCAAAAAGCTGCGAGTCTCGTTTACAACGCGGGGGTAATTGAACATGGTCATATGGGCTCAACCACGCAAAAAGCCACGAGAAAAAGGTGAAAAAACCTGCTCCCGAATTTGAGTTTCGGAACAATAACTACAGTACTGAGAGTTTACAGGCCCTCGTTTCTCTTAAGAGGTTCTAGAAAGACACTGAAAAAAAGAAAAGGAGACATGTCTGCAAGTAGAGCTTATTCATCATCGATAATCCCACGCTTCTGATGTGTGAAAGACTCTAAAAACAGAAAAGAAAAAACATGGACAGTTCTTCGAGTTTTGCAACCTGCAATTTCACATGAGTTTCAGCAAAGCCTGTCGTAGGTTTCTCACCAGATCTTTCCCTGTCATGCAGAAATCAACGTCCATCTGCAAGAATATGTATTAACAAGTTTTTGTAACGTATCTGTACGTCTGGCTTCCAAAAATTAGAAATTTCTAGTGATGTCAAATGCAAAACAGTTTTGTAGAATCAATCGAGTTCAACATCTCTACATATTCTCCAAAATGGCAAGCGATCGATTGAGTAACAGCTACACCTTTTGAAAGCTCGTTTCTTATTGATAAGTATACAGGAAGTATCAAAATGAAGTGATATTAATTACCTGAGCGACAACAGTCATATCAACTGTGGAATTTCCAAATGGCAAGATGCTGCTTGTTGTGATAGTTAGGTGAAGTTTCTCTATTTCACTTAGTATCTTTGCGGTACATCCTTTGCGTTTCTCACAATAGATTCTAATGAGCACATTCTTCTCCGAAAGTCTAGCTTCAACTTCAGGGAGTGGCTCGTCGGAGTGGCTGTCGGAGTTCTCATCAGATGTAGAGGTGTCATCATCGGCCGAGATCCGAGTCTTCTTCACAAAAACCACCGTTTCCATTGTTTTCTTTGCAGTCTGCTCTTCGAGTATCTCCACTCGTTCTTGTAGCTGTTTCAAGTACTTAATAGCGTCTCCCAGGACAGAAGCCTTGTCCATCTGCAAACAAAACATTAGGATGCTTAAACACTTTTCCCTTTTAGCTTCCCTAAATCATAGTGAACTCAGGAATATAAACTAGGTTCCACGGCCAATATGATATTCATGCAGGTAATGATCCGAGTGTCTATCTCCACGCTCAGTGGATCGTGTTTTCCAAATAACAAGAAGTAATGAATGCTGAGGAGTGAGGACATCTCCAACTACGTACGGTTTTCCGCTTGACATATTAATAACCCCTCTGATTTAAGACAGTTTCATTGCCTGTTTTTTGTTTAAAAGAATTTGTACTTTAATCTTGTTCATTAGGGAAACATCCAGGAGAGCGATCATCTGATTCTCATCGCTCGCTCCAAGAAATGAACACTCCAAGAAATACCTTAAAAATGATTTATTGGAAATCTAATGTGTACGTAAAAGAAATGAACACTCCAAGAAACAGTGAGAGAAATGTATTTACAGGTAGTAAGTACCTTCTTTAGGCCAGGAACAATGGCTGAAAGTGCTATGAACCTCTGGCTGAGCTTTTCTCGGCGCTTTCTCTCCGCTATTACGTGATCTTGGGCATGTAATGGAGTTCTAGTCGTTGAACCAACCCTCTTGGGGAACTGCTCTTGTTTTGGTGAACAATTTTGCATCTTAGAGGTGGGCTTCTCAGAAATCAAATTTGGGAAACTCCTATTGCCATGATCAGAACCCGCCTCGTTCTTTGGTTTCATGGTGCAGTCTAGACCATAAAATTGCTGATAAGAGGCGGGAGGTGAGTTCGAGTTCTCGAAAGAAATCAACTGCGACGAGGAGGAAGAAGCTGGAGCCTTCGAAGCAATACGGTCGGTGCTGAAAGAGTTCCAACTGCTAGTCTTGAGCAGTTTTGCCGGTCTCGGATCCATGCCGATCTGAGGAATATTTTCTCCCACCCCAACATTAAAGTTGTGTATGCTTTTGGGAGTTTTGAGAACTGGATAAGATGAGTAGCTCTCAGCAGAAATAGATTGAAAATCATGATCATCAAGACCATCGAGTGAGTAATCGAAAGGGTTCAAGTCGTATTGATGGCTGAAATAATTGGGGTCCTCCACTGTCTGTTAAATAGTACATTCCAAAAGAATTATCCAAATACCCAAAGGAACTTGAAAAAAGAAAATGGTATAAGATGCATATTAATATTACCAGTTCTGATATCCATTTGGCTGACGAGATTTCCATTAAAGCACCCTTATATTCCTTAGAGATGAACTGCGGGACACCTGGGAAAAATGGACGAGCCACCGAAATCTTAAATTCTATGGCAAAAAGAAAGCAATTCTCAACTTTTACAGATTTTAAGATATATATATTGATAATTAACAGATCACTATGATCATCCCAAGCAAGAAACGCATCGAAGTGCAGAAGTAAGAACATATCAAAAGAAAATATGACTGGAAAAACAAAAAAAAAAAAAAAAAAATAGGAAGAAAGAATGAAGGGGAGGAAAAACCAGGAGCTAGCTAATTTATTTACCATTTGCTTTAATTTAAATCCTAATATATCCTCCAAAGTATATATTTGAAGGCGCAATGAACACCCACCAAATTCTTAAATCCTTTTAAATTCATGATCGAATGATCAACACCCACCAAAACTAAATGAAGAAAAACCATATTTGAAGGCCAGAAACGACTTCTATATGGATGGTACATATGAAAGAAAGAGAACCATCAGTTCTGCACCTCCAAATTAAAGAACCAGAAGAGATACTAGTTCATCATGAAAGCTTACCTTCAAGAGATCTAAGACAGACCAGTATTAGCTAGTACCGAAGCTTTTCTTTACCTTCAAGATCAGATGTTATAATTAGTTCATGAAAGAATTTTGAGACTTTATATATGTAGAATGTACGCGTAGTACGCGTTTGATCTTTTAATAGACTAAAAACTTGTATTTGCACGTGTGAAAATATTATGGCCTTCATTCTCCTTACTGTTCATACAATGGCTGTTTCCTGGATCTCGCTGATCATCTCTCAGTCATTTGGTCAAACTATGAGTTCCTCTACATTTTCTAGATGTAATATTATCACCACGTCAGCTTTTTCTCGCCAGCTAAGGGGCCCATGTAGGACGGACATATTATGACGGCGCGGCACGTAATTACTCGTTTGTGCAACCTTTCGCGCTGATCTCAGCGTTAAATATGCTTGTTTATTTATTTTCCTGATACAATATTTCAAGGAGCGAATTAATTTTAAATAATTGATATATTAAATTATTTATTTAGAATGTGTCATCAATTATTTTATAAAGTTCATCTCTTTCTGAATGCTAGATCAGTCTCCGACAATAATTTTTAAAAAAAATCAATATGTTGCGCGCATAATCCAATCATTTTCATATCTGTTTCAAATAAAACCCGTAATATATATACATACACACACACACCTTTGACAAAAATACTACAAATAAATCGGAGTTAAAAAAATTCAAGGAAAAAGAAGATCATCGAAGACTAAAATGAAAATAAAAGCGTGAAATAAATATGATGGCTACTGCATGTTTAATTTGCAGTGAACTTCATCCCATCGAAGAGAAGCTAGGGGCGTGGATATATTAGGTCTACAAAAAGCATATACCATTTGGAATAAAAGACTACCCTATGGAGGGTTGACAATTAGTGTTGGCAGGTCGTGTTTGTCTTATACTGTCAAGTTATGAACATTTGATTATATAGTTCAAGTTAAACACGACTTATTAAGTTAAATAGGTCAGACCTTCAAACTTTACAATACATATTTAAGTTAATACGGGGTCGTGCCGTATTACCCATTTAATAATTAATTACAAACACGCCAACACGACACGTATTATTTCAACTCGTTCTATGTAAATAAGTTGAACTACTCTGCATAACTCATTTGATTTTATTAATATAATTTCACATAAAAGTTAAAAACTACATTTATTAGAAACAACAATATCTAAAAAAAAAATAAGACTATTGACTAAAAACAATTAATATTTTTCAGATTTTAACCTATAATAAAATCAATATTACTAAACCCAACAATTATAAATATAAGCTTGGATCCTAGATTATAATCTCAATGATAAAAATACAAGCATATTAAGAAATACCAATATTATAACTCAACAACAATAAAATTATAAATTTGAAATAAAATTTAAACGGGTTAATGCAGGTTGACTCATTATTAGCCCGTTTATTAATCATGTCTTAATAGGGTAACCCGTTTTGACCCGAACCCACTTATATAAAACTCAAACCGTTAATTTTGTGTTGTGTTCAACTTAAATTCACGGGTCATGTCATATATTATCACCCCTATCTATACATGCAGTGTCCCTTCCTACTAATCCCTATATTTGCGTTATTAATTAGTCCAAAACGAAAGAGAGAGAGAGAGAGGGTCACCCCCATTGCATGCTTGGTGGTGGGACTGTGCCTTGTTGCAGATCGGTTCAACATGATTAAGTGTGTTGTGAAGTTCCCATGCGGTGGGGCAGCACGCTCCAAGCAGCGGTGCAAGCAAACAGTGAAACAAAGGCAGAGAGCGACGATGGCGGTATTGCCTTCTGACCTCATGATGGAGAGTGATATTCGGCATGACATAGGAAGAAAAACACAGAGAGAGAGAGAGAGGGGGGGGGGGGGGGGGGGGGGGGGGGGGCGAGAGAGAGACTACGTGAGAGGGATCGGAGAATTTTATCTTAAAACGAAATTTCATTTAAAAAATATGTTTTTTTAAATACATGTAATATAATATATTTATATATATAAACCCCCCACCCGACACTCGCCCCCCGCTTTCTCAAGGGGGTCACGCTTGCCCATATAATAATGGAAAAAAGTATAAGATCAAAATTACCCTTTGAGGAAAAAATCAAGAATTAAAAAAGAGACGGCACATGATGTGATGACTCGTATAAGAAAATGAAAAGTAAAAGAACATAAACAAATAAAATAAAATAAAACATTAAAAATAAATAAATAGAAACTTAAAAAGAGTAAGAAAATTGTAAGTTGTTCTAAAGAAAAAGCGGCCATAAAGGGAGGTGGGTAGAGGATCGTACTTACCCACCGGTGCGCACCATCTCATGTGTGGTGGGACTTTGGTGCGTGGGAGTCAAAAGTACTCTTCACCCAAACGCCACAAGAAGCAATGAGATGGGAAGTGCCGCCCCTTGTTTGAATTCGGACAGAATAATTATTCTGTAGGATAATTTTAACAGATAATTCATAGAAAAAAAGATAAAAAAAATTGCTCAAAAATACAAAGAAAATATCTTCGATGTTCAATTCAAAATTATCAATATTCAAGAATGACGAAACCAACCCATAAGTCAGATTGTAATAGCTGAAAATTCAGTGTATCAGAATTTTATCAAAAATAGTAAAATCTTAATAATCATGCTAAAATTAAATATGTAATAAAAGAAGTAATTTGTAAAAAAATCTCGCCCAAATCGAATTCAGAATCACTTTTAAAACAGTAAATTAAATATTACCATAAAAGGTAAAAAATAACTAAAAATAGAAATTTAGATGGGAAAATAGTGAAATTTGGCCTAAAAATTATGCACACCAAGCATAGCTAGGTGCCCATGACGTGCATGCAAAAAAGAATTTTTCGAATTGGGGTCATATGCACGATTCTGATACCCGTAGCCAAAATTATGGCCAAAATATCGAAACGTGCTCAAAACTATCTCAATCAAAGAAAGATCACGATTTCTAACTCTCTTTATGTTGATATGCCACCTAAAGGTATTTCAGCACAGTCAACGAACAGTTTAACAATTCAGTATCATCTAACTCAAATCCTCCTGTATCATTGTCTTATCCAACCTCATGATGGAGTGGCAGCGAGGAAAAGAACTCTCACGGCCTACTCCACACCTCATCGATCGTGCGGCAGTGAGAAGTGAAGCGGCCCTCTTGCACTCCCAGCTACTAACCGTGCTGCATTCAGGTGTTGGCGCATGGTGCGCACCGAATGGTGCTCCTGTTTTCAAAACTTTTATTTGCTTTTGTTGATTTTCTTTCTTTTTTTTTTCTTTTTTTTTTTAATGTTTTTTAGCTATTTAATTTTCCATTTGATTTCTTCTAAGTTTATGAGATGTAGTATGCCACGGTTACATATTGACTCGATGGCATGCCACAACAATAAATTAAAGTATAAGCCAACTCCGGACATGACATTAAATAGTTGTAAAACTATTTATTATTTTTTACTTATCTATAAACTAATTGATGTCACATTAAGTAATGATGAAAGAATGATGGTTAAGATCAAGATGATAAATAGCCAGCACTTCATGATCTCAAAATATTATGATATAACTCATGATTGAGAGTAGACGTTCACTTCAAACCCAGTCTTTTTGCGTGGAGTTGAGCTCTATCCTTTTTGGGTTCAGTCTCATGCATCATCATCTAGAAAAATGCTTACTTAATATTATCGCTAAAACCCCTTCAAATTATTATAAGGGGCTTGAGTACTTTTTTCCTCTTAAACAATATGAGATTCCAAATATGCTTGCATTGAAGACGGCCACCTCTTATACTCAATTTAGCTTATTAATATACTATCGTTGACTGAAACTCAGAATATTAGTGGCTTCATCATCGGTGTAATTCTAAGATCGATGAGAGTAGTGGACTAGTGACCAGAAAGCTGGCGGCGAATCCAGATAATATTTAATAAGCATTCGAGAAATTGTTAGGACTCGTTGGTGTTGCCAATTCTGTAAATATTTGGGATAATCTAATTAGAAAGGTACTGTTTGTTGATGATTTTCAGGATACATAGAGATAAATTGGCTGATCTGCACGAGATCAGAGTTAACTCTAGAAGTAATTGTAGAAAAAAGAGAATCCATCAATAAGAAAGAAGCTAGGAGCTTGCATGCATACAACTCATCAACAACGTGTCTGCAAGATGCAGCTAGCGCGTACGTACGTACGTTGCGGGTGGTCAAAAGATGGCTCCTCTCACAGGTACGAGGAAGGTCAAACGTGGTTCGACACGCTGCAGCTAGGTTTCAAGCCGGTTAATTGCTGCCATTTAGCTACACCTAATTATTCCTTGTGATCATAATAAATCACGTCACTCCCACGTGATGCATGCATGCCCGTTTCAGACAGGGAAATGTCATTTATAGAGATAGATCAACAGCAAAAATGGTGTATATATATAAAAGATGAGTAAAGTATATATAATGGCATAACTTGTTCCCCCTTCGCCCCAATAAACAAGGACAAAAGATCGATTAGTAGAGATGGAACATCAAATCAAAAAGATTTTTGTACGTATTTAGTTGAATCGGTATCTAATATATATATAAATAAATATATATATATATATTTACTAATTATGTTTTTAATAATATATTTGACGAATTAATTAACTAGTCTCTGTGATATTTTAAGAGGGACATGAATCTATATTTGCACATAATATCCAGTATTTTAAATAAGCAAAATCCGTGAGTCATGTGGATCGATACAATCGACGCTTGCCAAAATATTATATATATATATATATATATATATATATATATATATATAAGATCGTAATTTGTCCGAGTTAATTAAGAACATTATTTAAAAAAAAAATAAGACATGAAAATTAATGCAATATCTCTCTTTGTTTGTTCATTGTTTTTTTTCCCAGTGTTTGTCTTTACAACAATATGCAATTTTCAGAAGCAAATGATTAAAAGATGATCGTGAGGATCTAATTAATTACCTGTCACGATCTTGATGTCTCATTAAATTAAGACGCTATATATATATATATTGTGTCAACTTTAGTTAATAAACATTTTCAAGATGTGGAAAAGTTAACAATTTTAGGTTTATATATATAAAAAAATGTACATGCATGATCACGACTAGCTAGCCCTTGTCAATATACATTAATTAACATACGTATATATATGCAATCATCATCATCATCAATATTCAAAGATCATGATCATATTTTATATATTGATTGTTAAAGTTTTTAATTATCAGTGGTATTCCACCAAGAAAAAGAGGAAGATCAAAAGGCTGGCTAGCTAGCTAGCTAGGCAATATGAAAAGTACCAAAGTCTTGGATTTATCCCAAAATCAGAAAGCTGCTACACATTGTATTATATATGTACTATTGATAATATCCATTATTAATCTTGTTTACATATATACCAGCAGTTGTACTGGAAGAAGTCTTAATTAGTAGGCCGGATCCTGCTTCGAGAAGTACAGTATTATAAGTTCAACTGGGGTAACAGATGGGTACTGAAGTCACATGATAAACGTGCATGCATGGTTGAAAATTGCATGCAGGAATATTAATCATGGGTATCATGATTTATGCATATGTATTGCAGCTTTCTTAATTTTTACGTTTTTCCAGCAGTACTGTTTCTTTTTCCAAGAAATTAGAACGAAAGTTTATTATAAGGTGCAGAATATATATGTGATTCACATCTTTTTTGCCATAATTGTGTTAATTAAGAGAAATGAAATATAATTAGTAAATGATATTAATATTGGTTAATGAGATTATTTTCTTTATGACGATCATCTCTAACAATATAACTAGTTCATGATGAGCCCATATTATATATATATATATATATATATTTATATATATATATATATATAATCGATAATATATTCCCGGCTTAGCCATATATACCTGCATAATCAAATCTGGTCATCATGGTAAACTAGTCATGTGTTACAGAAGTAATCACCATTAAAACGTTAATTAATATGGTCAGTACTTATGTTTGTCATTTTCAATTTTTGCTTAATTTGTTTCTGATGATCCTAATCAGGTGGGACTTTATATAATTATGTAATATTATATGTCGTAGCCATCAAAATAATTTTTCATGAATCAATAGATGATCAAGTGATATTACTTATTGTTCAAAATTCGTGTTTGTTGAATCGGATCTAGCCTCGATCTTTGACATGCACGCATATGTAGTTGGCAGGCACGTGTAAATTAATCAAGCCTCCATGAATCGGATCTAGCCTCAAATTTGGGCATATTTGGGTGCTGATTCTTTTTCTTTTTTTTTTTTCTCCTGATTTCATGAGTATAGCATTAATTACTAGTCTTGTTAATTAATTGTCTTGTTTTTCAATGTGTTTGGATCATACGTTAACTTTGGTTTCATTTTTTGTTTTGTTTTCTGTTGGTGTCCCCGTACGTATAATGACTTACTATATACATGAAAACTGGGAAATTCTTCAGCTAAAAACAGAGAAACATATTATGAATTATCGTTATAGATATCTACTCCATAATCCTCAATGATGCATGCGTACCACGACTAAGCCATCTGTTTCGTTCGTAGCTACAAAAAATCAAAATAAAAAACGGCAACTTTCATGTTTCAAAGATATTGTCATGGATACTCCATATAGTACTCGTGTATATCACGAGCAATACGTGTGTTTCTGTTCATATATATATAGCATGCAAGATCGAAAGACCACAAAAAACTAAAAAACAAAAAAATCATCGTGATTCATGTTTCGAAGACCTTAATTATCATGGATATGCATATCCATGGCAAGATTAATGCAAAACATGATATAGAATTGATGGATCGTTCAGATCTATGACAAGAAATTCAGATTTGCACTTACCTAAATAAAATTACTCAAATATCCCTATATTGTATTACTACGTTCTACCAATTCAATCAAAAATTGGTTAGTGATCAATAATAAAATAATTTGATAATCCATCAAATACATAAAGAAAATAAAGTGCGCTACACCAAATTTGGTTATGAAGGAAACCCTTTAAAGAATTCTTTAAAGGTAAAATCATACGGGGCAACCAAACTTAGAAAAGTCAATTTTATTATTTGAAAATCAGTTATAAGTAATTCTCAATTACAAAACTTTTGCTAATTGAGTCTCTTACTTGATCTGACAAATGATCCGTTTGCTTCTACCGCAGTAGCAGCCAGAACCTCTGGCAATCTTCAAACTATTGACTTCTCTCCTGGAATTCCAATGTCTAAACTTGATCAATCAAACTCCAACATGGAGTAAGCACGCACTCAATGAGAGAAAAAGTAACTAGAGAAGAGAATTTTTTCACACATAAGCACTCAAAAAGACTCTCCAAAATCTCCAAGGCCGAAAGGTCTACAAATCCTACCTAGTATGATTCCTTAAATAAACAATCTGATAAGAATTTGATCTGCAGTAGGTTGACTCTGCTGACGAAATGAGTCTGGTAGAAATTTGATCTGCAGTAGCACTCTTCTAATAGAAGGACTCTGCTAACAGAAGGACTCTGCTGCGAAAAACTTTGTTCTTGACAATTGGCGCTAAGTCTTCTCAGCATATGTAGTTTCCATTCAAATTTTTCATAGGATAATTCTAGACTCCTTATAATTCAGATATATACACTCTTGACTTATCTACAACATTATCTAACAACTTCAAGATAAAATCAAAATACCCTAGATAAAATCAAAGTGTTTTACATTCATCCAAATTATAAAATCAAAGATAAAATAAACTCAATCATCTTATTCATTTAGTCATATCCAAACTTATCAACTTAGTCACTTAATCCTGACCAAACTCTTACATCTACAATCTCCCCCTTTGGCGAATTGGTGATAAAGCCAACTTGATGAATGTCTTGCAACTACAATCTCCCCCTTTAGCGGATTAGTGACAAAACCAACTTCATAAATGTTGTCAGGGTAGAAAATAAATAAGCCCATACGGCCCAACCACTAGGCCTAGCCCACCAAGATTAGAGACAATGGGACATGGGGTCAGAAGAGTCATGGGGGTCAGGTGAGTCAGGGGGGACAGCACGCCAAGGAGGGTTAGAGGGGTCATGGGGGACAGGATGCCAAGGGGGTTAGAAGGGTCATGGGGGACAGTACGCCAAGGGTTTCAGAAGGGTCATGGGGGACAATGGCGCATGGGATGACAGGGAGGGGGGCGCACGCAGGAAAAGGGATTCAAATAAATAGAGGGAAATTTTCTCCTTCTCTGGGTCGGCTTCTTCTTCGTTTTCAATTCTCCTTCTTCTTCTTCGACCTCTCCTTCAACCAGAGAACAGAGAGAGCTCCAGCGAATGTCTTTCTCCAGTAAATTTACACTCAACATCACCATTGTACAGAGATATATGAGAGATCATGAGAGACTGTAAACAAAAATGATATAGTAGATTTCTCCTCTCCAAACTCCCGTAGACGTAAACATTATGCCAAACCACGTAAATCTATGTGTTCATATCTTTATTTCTCTGCACTTATGTTTTCTATTCATCGCCATAGACGTACGCACCTCCATTGTACAGCCGTATCGGAACACTACCGGAGGCTCCAAACAACACCGAACGAGGCCCAAGTCGCCCCACCGGGAATGACTATTTCTTCCCTTCTCGCCTATTGAACGATTTTTACCGCATCAACAATCAAAATTACAAAACCAAAGATAAGATAAACTCTATCATCTTATTCACTTAGTTATATCCAAACTTATAAACTTAGTCATCTAGTCATAGCCAAATTTTTACATCTACACTACATATTATATATAAGATATTTCTGCAAGTTACTTTGCCCGAGTGTTTAATACTTGAAAAAATTTCTATTTACAATTCTAATATTGATATAGTAAACACATTATTGACGACGTGGAAACTATCTATTATATTAGCAAACATATATAAAAGATTACCTACGTTTTTACTTTTTTTATAACTTTAATAAATCTCATAATTATAAGTTGTGTGTTTACACATCAGATTATAATTTGATGTGTAACTAATTTGAGCTTGGGAAATTATAATGTTCTTCATCACAAATTTAATTTTTATTTCCAGTCACACATATTGCATATTTTAACTGACTTTATGTGCTTAGTATATAATGCCAATTTGTAACACCTAACTCAGTAGTACAACAGCACCACAACCTAATGGTGGAGGTATGGGTGTAAGATTTTTTGTCCCGATCATGAAAAAACTGACAAAAGGAACCGATTGGTCTCGGTCCAAGAAAATAAGCAAACTAGGTTTTTGGTCTAACCTCAAGGTGGACTTTTTTCACCTCGGACCAAATTGGATTGACCGAATTTAATATATAAATTTTTAAATAATTTTTCATATGATATTTTATAACTTTTTTAAGTAGTTATTATAAGTTAAAAGCAAGTAATTATATAGTGCTCTTCTAACTAGTTATAAATAGTTATATAATTTTCTAAGGTTAAGATTTTTAAGATAGTGTATTAACATTAGTAATATAGTGTAGTTAATTAAAATAATTAATTAGTTAAGTGTATTCTTAGTAAGACAAATTAGGTTAAATCATTCACTTAATTATTATTATTTTTTTACCATTTTATGTAACTTTTTTGTCAAAAACTTGAAAAAAAAAAAATAAATGATCTGGACTGAAACTCTCCAATAAGATTGACCGCACTGAACCAAGTGGTCCAATCCGGACTTTTGGTAGATCAAAAGAATCGGTGTAATCCGAATTAATTCTCTTTCAAAACTAACCAAACTGATTGATTACATCATTACACCCCTAGTTGAAGATAATTGGATGGTAATATATATATATATAGTAGGATGATTTTAAGGTATCAAATTGTATCACTAACATTAACATGTGGCAAGGCAGCAGACACAGTAAATGAAAGACCAGGCTATTACTGCCTAGTGAAGTTGGATGTCGTTTGTCACCTTGAATAACCACATGTCGTTTTCGTTATGTTAAGAATGTTTTTTATTTTTTTTTATTCTTTGTCAAGTAGTGCATAGCTGTACAGAGTCGTGCATGGCAGTGTAGTGTAGTGCATAGCTGCGTAGTGTAGTGGATAGCAGTGTAGTGGAGTGTGTATGTTGGAAGAGAAAAATAGATATTCTATTCTAGAGGAAAGAGATGAGAGACTATTTCTAAAATTTCTCTAACTGAACTACTTCTTAAGTGTCTTATTTTGTACCAACACATACATTGAGATTTATAGGCTTGTAGATTCAATTAACATTTACTCTAATATATGAACTTCCCTAGTACACGAACACCCAAGTGCATGAATACCCCAAATACATAAATTACTTCTTTCAAGATGAACCTTCACTCTAATTCATAAATCTTCCAAAAGACAACTCTTCATCTAACATTTATTAAGTTAAGCTTATTATTCAACACCCACCTTTAAAACTTTATTCTTGGTAACTCCGAGCAACATTCACAACTTGTTAAAAGTATCATACTTGAGAGGCTTCATAAAAATATCTGCAACTTGATCATGGGTCTTTACAAATCTGACTTGTACTTCATTCTTAACAATGCATTCTTGAAGAAAATGAAATCTTGTATCAATATGTTTGCTTCTATCACGAAAGACTGGGTTTTTCGCCAATGCAAGTGCTGACTTGTTATAAAAAAAAATTCTCTGTGAATTCCTCTTGTGGCATGAGTAGCTATTTCAATAATCTTCTCAGCCAAATTACATGACAAACACAAGATGTCGCAGCCACATATTCAGCTTTCATATAACGTAGAATCCTCTTAGCCACTTTGAAATGCATTGTGCTTGGTGATTCCGTATATCGGCTAATAAGTCCAATTCCATAAAGTATATCCGGTCTTGTGCAAATCAAGTATCTAAAACTTCCAACAAGACTCTTAAACATTGTGGGGTCTACCTTCTCTCCTTCTTCATGCTTGGACAATTTTACTCCACATTCAACTAGGATGCTCATGGATTGACAATCTTCCATCTTAGATTTTTTGAGAATTTTCCTTACAAAACCTTCTTGAGAGATAAAAATTTTATCCGCTATTTGTTTGATCTCAATGCCAAGATAATAAGACATGAGACCAATATTGGCCATTTCAAATTCTCTCATCATAGCTTTCTTAAAATCTCCAAACATGCTTGAATTGCTTCCAGTAAAAATAAAATCATCAACATATATGCAAATAAACAAAATATCTTTATTTTCACGCACTGTGGCGCCCCCAATCCCCCTTATAAAAATACACAGGGATCGAGACGCCAGGATGGTGACAACACGGTCACACATCCCAACGAAGTGCCAGTGTGTGTAAATGCAACAGTGTTCAAATAAAATAACGCAGCGGATAGTCAACTAAGTACCAGAATTTAATTACAATCAAACATCAGTAAAGATTTAAATAGCAGTTATACAGTCATCCCTGAAAATATTTCACAATAGTTCTAAATGTACAAACGAGTGATCCTAGATCACTCCTCAGGCGGAGCCGTCTCCTCCGGCTCGCCCTCCTCCTCCTCAGCATCAAAATCTGCGACACCACAAAATGGTCTCGCAGGTAAGTATAACCCAAACAACAATATAATACAAAATGCATTAAATGCAACTAACATGCATGCACATGAAAACATGGATTTTTCCACAAAACATCATTTTCCCCGAAAATGATAAATTTCCAACACACACCAAAATCCCATTTGGTCCAAATTATTCGTAAAACATTTTCCCAGAAAATGATTTACCCAAAAAAATCAACTCGCACTATTTTCCCAGAAAATAGTGCATTAATCCCAAATGCACCATGCATTATTTCCATATGCACCATGGTCTCCCCTATGGACCATCCGCACGTCCTGGCTTCGCAGCGGTGCTCAGTTCCGCGCCCAGCGCGTACGTGGCCAAGCACTCACACTACGCAACGAGCGATGCCCAGTTCCGCGCCCAGCGCGTACGTGGCCAGACATCCTCTAGTCCCCGCCAGCAGAAGGACCACGGAGTCGGCACGAGACCATCTCGTCCGATCCCATTGTCGCCCGGCGACAACCCAGGGGACGTTACTCAGTATATTCCGCTCCCGAGTAACCAGAGGAGCTCCACCGAGTTAATGCCCCATCTCGGCTTGGGGTCGTGATACACACGCACCAAAAATATCATCACATAAAATCATAGCTTTTCAAAGCACATGAACATGAATGCAATACACGAAACCCAGTTTTCTTTTACAAACATGATCATGCATGAAATGATGAAATGCACATGTACCAACACAATATCCAAACAACCCATCAACAACAAATATCCAATCAACCAAATCAACCAAACAACTCCAATCACAAATCCATCCGACCCCCGAACTCCTCGGACTCAGTCCGGCATGCCAAAAACACAGTGAAATGGGTTAGTGCAAAAATACATTTAAATTACGAAAGTTCTTTGGAGAAATACTTACAGTGCAATATAATAATTTTTCGAGAATTGCGAAGTTGAAAAAAGCGACGTTTGAGCAACACCACAGTGTAAAATACACTGTGGCCGTGGGTCACAATTACCAACTTTCCAACGAGGACAAACGAAGACCCAAGATTGATAGGGTAGGGCCTAGGGAGGTCGGTGAAGCTAGTGGTGGTGGTGGTTTGCCGTGGGTGGCGGCGCAAGGGGCGGTTTTAGGCCCGAAAAGTGCAAATCGGATATGGACTTGGTGGGGCTTCACCGGTGACGGATCGGAGCTGGGGTTGGGTCCAATGGGTTGCCAAGAGGCCGGGGATGAAGTGGTAGGAAGATGGTGGCCGGAGGTGGCGCGACGGCGGCGCAATGGAGGAAAACGTGCCGCGGCGTCGTGGGTTTCGTGGGCTTCGTGGAGGCTAACGGCGGCACGAACGGCGGTGATACTGGTGGGGTAGGACGGCCGGCGGCTGGGGAGTCTAATGGGCTGGGCGGTGACGACCACCGCCGGCGGACGGCGGCGCTGGGAGTGGATAAGGGAAACGGGCGGAGGAGAGGGGAGGAGAGAGAGGGATCGCGCGGGAGAGGAAAGAATAAGGAGAAAAGAAAAAAGAAAAAAAAGAGGAAAAGAAAAGGAGAGGAAAGAAAAAGAGGGAAAAAGAAATGAGGTACAATCCTCATAACTTGGGTCACAAAAATGATCCAACGGAAACGATTTTAAAACCACAAGTTAAATAAAATAATTTAAACGTAATGGTAAAGTCAAATTGAAATAATTAAATCCCACGGTAATTAATTTAAATATTAAAAGCAATTTAAATGCACAACAATAAATAAATATTAAGAAAGCACATAAAAATTAATTTTCACCAAATAAAAATCATAGAAATAAACTCACAAAAATCCAACCAATTTAAAATAAGAGAAATTATTTTAATTACATAAAAATAATTCCTTCAGTAAAAATACACTAAAATACGGGTGTTACATCCTCCCCCCTTAAAAAAATTTCGTCCACGAAATTGGCAAGGTCAAATATTGCACCAAGACAAGATCAAGATTCAACCAAGAGAATACTTAGAACATACCGTCAAAATCAATCAAACAAGTATGGATATTGCTCCCTCATGTCGGCCTCTCTCTCCCAAGAGAAATCTTGAGCCAACGGATCACCCCACGCCACTTTCACCATAGGTATTACCTTGGACCTTAACTCTTGCTCTTTCCAATCTACGATCTGGGTCGGGGCAACTTCATAAGTAAGATTGGGCCGCAATTGAATGCGTTCGGGATCCACAAAACGTGGCTCTTGCTGTCCAAAACTCTTCTTCAATGAGGACACATGAAACACATTATGAACATCTCCAAAATAATCTGGCAAGGCAACTCTATAAGCAACAAGCCCAACCTTCTCTACGATCTGAAAAGGGCCAATATATCTTGGACTAAGCTTTCCTTTCTTACCAAAGCGCTTAACCCCTTTCATAGGAGAGACTTTAAGATAAACCCAATCTCCTTCTTCAAAAGATAAGTCTCTTCTTCTTGTATCTGCGTAACTTTTCTGGCGATTTTGCGCTTCAGCCATCTTCTTCCTGATAAACTGAACTTGATCCTTCATTTCTTGAATTAACTCAGGCCCAAGCAATTTGTTCTCGCCAACTTCATCCCAACATAAAGGCGATCTGCATTTCCGTCCATATAAGGCTTCGTACGGGGCCATCTGGATGGAGGAATGAAAACTGTTATTATAAGAGAACTCAATAAGTGGTAAGTGATTCTCCCAACTTCCCTGGAATTCCATGACACAAGACCGCAACATATCCTCCAGAGTCTGAATAGTACGCTCTGATTGGCCGTCCGTTTGGGGGTGATACGCCGAACTAAACTTCAATTTAGTGCCTAATGCCACCTGCAAACTCTTCCAGAAATGGGACGTGAATCGCGGGTCCCGATCTGACACAATACTCTTGGGTATTCCATGCAAACGCACTATCTCCTTGACATATAACCGAGTCAACTTACCCAACGAGTCAGTATTATTAACAGGCAAGAAATGGGCACTCTTGGTTAACCGATCCACAATCACCCAAATGGAGTTCTTCCCACTAGGAGTCCTCGGCAACCCTACCACAAAATCCATGGAAATATCATCCCACTTCCATTCCGGAATAGGGAGAGGTTGGAGTCTACCAGCAGGTCTCTGATGTTCAGCCTTCACCTGTCGGCATGTGTCACATTTCTCAATAAACAGGGCGATGTCCGACTTCATTCCTTCCCACCAGAAATTCTTCTTTAAATCCCTATACATCTTTGTGCTTCCTGGATGAACCGAATAAGGAGCTGCATGAGCTTCTGCTAAAATTCGCTCTTTAAATTCAGAGTCTCGGGGAATCACTCTACGATCCCGAAACCTAAGAATGCCATCCTTATCCAAGCTGTAATGCAAGGGTCCTCTAGACTTTCTGACTCTTTTCCTGATAGCCAACAGATTAGGGTCCTTTCTTTGAAGAGTCTTCAATTCATCAAAATCCACTACTCGGACATCCAAGACTGAAGATAATAATTCTTCTTGCTGTGAACTCTCGATAAGAAGTCTCCTCATTCCACAAAGGAGAGAGTCCACATCTGAAGATTCCGCTTCATCCACTTGTTGTGACTTCCTACTCAAGGCATCAGCGACTAAATTTGCTTTTCCTGGATGATACTTGATTTCACACTGATAGTCGCTAATTAGCTCTAACCACCGTCTCTGCCTCATGTTTAGATTCTTCTGAGTAAATAGATGCTTCAAGCTCTTGTGATCAGTATAAACTTCACAGGCTTCGCCATACAGATAATGCCGCCAGATCTTAAGCGCAAAAACTATTGCCGCCAACTCCAAATCATGCGTGGGATAATTCCTTTCATGAATCTTCAGCTGACGAGATGCATAAGCAACAACCCGTCCCTCTTGCATAAGAACGCATCCCAACCCGAATTTGGATGCATCACTAAAAATCACAAATGGCTTGTGTGGCTCCGGAAGTGCCAAAATAGGTGCCGTTGTCAATCTTCTCTTCAACTCTTGAAAACTTCTCTCACATTTGTCAGACCATACAAACTCAGTATTCTTCCTAGTCAAGGCAGTGAGAGGTCCTGATAGCCGAGAAAAAACCTTCCACAAATCTTCGATAGTAACCGGCAAGTCCCAAGAAACTTCGTATCTCACGAACTGTTGAAGGCGAGGCCACGACAAAACAGCTTCTACTTTACTGGGATCTACAGCCACCCCTTCTTGAGAAATCACATGTCCAAGAAACTTAACTTCTTCTAACCAGAATTCACACTTGCTCAGCTTAGCGTACAATTGATGTTCTCTTAATTTCCCAAGTGCCAGGCGAAGGTGACAAGCATGCTCTTCAAAATCTCGAGAATAAATCAAAATGTCGTCGAGAAACACCACCACAAAAGAATCCAAGAAAGGCCGAAACACCCTATTCATTAAATCCATAAAAGCAGCAGGGGCATTAGCTAACCCAAAAGACATCACCTTAAATTCATAATGCCCATACCTCGTCCTGAAAGCAGTCTTGGGCACGTCCTTATCTCTTATTCTCAACTGATAGTACCCTGACCTCAAATCAATCTTCGAAAAGATAGCCGCTCCCTGAAGTTGGTCAAACAAATCATCAATTCTTGGTAGAGGATACTTGTTCTTAATAGTCACTTTGTTAAGCTCCCGATAATCTATACACATTCGAAGAGTACCATCTTTCTTCTTGACAAACAACACGGGCGCTCCCCACGGAGAAGTACTAGGCTGAATAAATCCCTTGTCGACCAGTTCTTGCAATTGAGTCTTCAACTCTTTTAATTCAGCCGGTGCCATGCGATAAGGTGCTTTATGCACAGGAGCCGCACCAGGTTCCAAATCAATAACAAACTCCATATCGCGAACGGGAGGCAATCCGGGCAAATCATCTACAAACACATCAGGAAACTCGCCCACAACTGGAATGTCTACTAACGACTTCTTCTCAGATGACGTAGACTCAACTTGGACCAAAAAAGCATCTGCTCCACGAGCTATATCTCTCCTAGCTTGAATTGCTGATATAATTGTTGGTTTTGCCTTCAACTTACTTCCCGCGAATTCCACATAATCATCATCCGAGAGTTGAAAACCAATTACCCGACTTCTACAATCAATATTTGCTGAATATCGATATAGCCAGTCCATTCCCAGAATTATATCAAATCCCAGCAACTTGAACACAATCAAATCTGCATCCAGTGTCCTCCCTCCAAAATCCAAAGGACAGCCCAAAGCAACTTTAGAGCACCACACCATCTCACCATTTGGAAGTGCCACTACTAGAGTTTGCGATAAAGGCTCCGTGACCAGATTACACATCCGTGCAAAAGTGGCAGACACAAAAGATCGAGACGCCCCAGAATCAAACAAAGTACATGCATAGAAATCATATAGGCGAACTCTACCTGAAGCAAACACATCCACCAGACAATCCCAAATAATCCAACCATAACAAATATTAAATCAAATTAAAATAATTAAATGCATACCAGTAATAACCCCAGCATCGTGGGTCTCTGGAGCTCCGTAATCCACATCACCAGGGGTCACTGCATAAACCCGAGCTTGTACCAACTGTCTCTGGTTGCCCCTTCCTCCCCGTCGACCTCCTCGCGCTCCTCGCGCTTCTTGTCCTCCTTGAACTTGACCAGGACACTCCCGAGCAAAGTGACCCGGCTGGCCACATCTAAAACACTGAATTCCTCTCTGGCCACACTCACCCTCATGGGCTCTATTGCACCTGTTACAAACTGGAGCTCGACCTCCAGCACGAGCACCGGTGGTCGTCTGCGGACGGGCACTAGTCCTTTGCACGAACTTATGAGGTGACCCAGAACTACTCCCTTCGCCAAGGTAACTCCGCCTTTTCTGACCCGGAGGGGAACCTGCTCCAAAACTGTTTTCCCGCTCTGCAATGCTGGCTAAATCCACTAACTCTTGAAAGTCCTTAATCCGAAGGCAGGCCACTTGTTTACGTACCTCATGGCGCAAACCCTCCAGGAAGCGCTCGACCCGCAACTCCTCCGTAGAAATGAGGTGAGGAGCGAACCGTCCAAGCTCCATAAACTTTCTTGCATATTGCTCCACAGTCATGCCACCTTGGACCAAATTATTGAACTCCCGAGCCTTTTGCCTTCTCACTGAAGCAGGAAAGAACCGGTCATCGAACTCTTTCTTGAAACGCTGCCAAGACACAGCAGCCAAGGAACCCAACTCCATTTCTAATAATGTCCGCTTGGTCTCCCACCAATTTGCCGCTTCACCTTGCAGCATATAACTTCCATATAATACCATCTGAGCTTCCGTGCATCCACAAACTTCAAATGTTCTTTCCAAATCTTGAATCCACCTCCTAGCACGCATTGGGTCCTCCTCCCCAATGAAGGCAGGGGTCCTATGCGTTAGGAAGCGCTCATAGGGACACCCCACTTGGGCTCCCCTACTTGAATCTCCCTGCGGCGGTCGGAAATTCTGTTGAAGAAATTCTGTCATTCTATTTAATGCTCTTGCCATAGCATAATTTCCATCACCTCTAGGTAACTCATCTTCAGGCACCTCAGCTTGCCTTCTTGGTCTCACCATAATCCTGTCATAGAACATTCTCCAACCCCGCTTAAATCCATATAATTTATACTCAACCAAAAATAAACAATAATTAAAGCGATAAATAAAATAATTTAAATAACAACAATTAACATAAAATGACATAGCAACAAACTCATAATATAAAATAAATAACTTAACTTACATAACTAAAATTTTTTTTTTTTTTAAAATAAAAATAATAAAAATAATTTTCTGGTACTATCCTAAAGGACATGTGGTTTTACCCAGAGCCGAACTGCTCTGATACCACCTGTGGCGCCCCCAATCCCCCTTATAAAAATACACAGGGATCGAGACGCCAGGATGGTGACAACACGGTCACACATCCCAACGAAGTGCCAGTGTGTGTAAATGCAACAGTGTTCAAATAAAATAACGCAGCGGATAGTCAACTAAGTACCAGAATTTAATTACAATCAAACATCAGTAAAGATTTAAATAGCAGTTATACAGTCATCCCTGAAAATATTTCACAATAGTTCTAAATGTACAAACGAGTGATCCTAGATCACTCCTCAGGCGGAGCCGTCTCCTCCGGCTCGCCCTCCTCCTCCTCAGCATCAAAATCTGCGACACCACAAAATGGTCTCCCAGGTAAGTATAACCCAAACAACAATATAATACAAAATGCATTAAATGCAACTAACATGCATGCACATGAAAACATGGATTTTTCCACAAAACATCATTTTCCCCGAAAATGATAAATTTCCAACACACACCAAAATCCCATTTGGTCCAAATTATTCGTAAAACATTTTCCCAGAAAATGATTTACCCAAAAAAATCAACTCGCACTATTTTCCCAGAAAATAGTGCATTAATCCCAAATGCACCATGCATTATTTCCATATGCACCATGGTCTCCCCTATGGACCATCCGCACGTCCTGGCTTCGCAGCGGTGCTCAGTTCCGCGCCCAGCGCGTACGTGGCCAAGCACTCACACTACGCAACGAGCGATGCCCAGTTCCGCGCCCAGCGCGTACGTGGCCAGACATCCTCTAGTCCCCGCCAGCAGAAGGACCACGGAGTCGGCACGAGACCATCTCGTCCGATCCCATTGTCGCCCGGCGACAACCCAGGGGACGTTACTCAGTATATTCCGCTCCCGAGTAACCAGAGGAGCTCCACCGAGTTAATGCCCCATCTCGGCTTGGGGTCGTGATACACACGCACCAAAAATATCATCACATAAAATCATAGCTTTTCAAAGCACATGAACATGAATGCAATACACGAAACCCAGTTTTCTTTTACAAACATGATCATGCATGAAATGATGAAATGCACATGTACCAACACAATATCCAAACAACCCATCAACAACAAATATCCAATCAACCAAATCAACCAAACAACTCCAATCACAAATCCATCCGACCCCCGAACTCCTCGGACTCAGTCCGGCATGCCAAAAACACAGTGAAATGGGTTAGTGCAAAAATACATTTAAATTACGAAAGTTCTTTGGAGAAATACTTACAGTGCAATATAATAATTTTCCGAGAATTGCGAAGTTGAAAAAAGCGACGTTTGAGCAACACCACAGTGTAAAATACACTGTGGCCGTGGGTCACAATTACCAACTTTCCAACGAGGACAAACGAAGACCCAAGATTGATAGGGTAGGGCCTAGGGAGGTCGGTGAAGCTAGTGGTGGTGGTGGTTTGCCGTGGGTGGCGGCGCAAGGGGCGGTTTTAGGCCCGAAAAGTGCAAATCGGAGATGGACTTGGTGGGGCTTCACCGGTGACGGATCGGAGCTGGGGTTGGGTCCAATGGGTTGCCAAGAGGCCGGGGATGAAGTGGTAGGAAGATGGTGGCCGGAGGTGGCGCGACGGCGGCGCAATGGAGGAAAACGTGCCGCGGCGTCGTGGGTTTCGTGGGCTTCGTGGAGGCTAACGGCGGCACGAACGGCGGTGATACTGGTGGGGTAGGACGGCCGGCGGCTGGGGAGTCTAATGGGCTGGGCGGTGACGACCACCGCCGGCGGACGGCGGCGCTGGGAGTGGATAAGGGAAACGGGCGGAGGAGAGGGGAGGAGAGAGAGGGATCGCGCGGGAGAGGAAAGAATAAGGAGAAAAGAAAAAAGAAAAAAAAGAGGAAAAGAAAAGGAGAGGAAAGAAAAAGAGGGAAAAAGAAATGAGGTCCAATCCTCATAACTTGGGTCACAAAAATGATCCAACGGAAACGATTTTAAAACCACAAGTTAAATAAAATAATTTAAACGTAATGGTAAAGTCAAATTGAAATAATTAAATCCCACGGTAATTAATTTAAATATTAAAAGCAATTTAAATGCACAACAATAAATAAATATTAAGAAAGCACATAAAAATTAATTTTCACCAAATAAAAATCATAGAAATAAACTCACAAAAATCCAACCAATTTAAAATAAGAGAAATTATTTTAATTACATAAAAATAATTCCTTCAGTAAAAATACACTAAAATACGGGGTGTTACACGCACCTTAGCATAGATAGCATATTCATGCAAGCACTTGGTGAATCCATTCTCCTGAAAACAAACATTTGTCAATTCGACTATTCCATGCCTTTGGAGCTTGTTTTAAGCCGTATAAGGCTATCTTTAACTTCAGCACTTTATCTTCTTGCCCTTTAACCACATAATCCATAGGTTGCTCTACATAAACTTCTTCCTCAAGGATTCCATTCAGGAAAGCCAATTTGACATCCATTTGATAAATCCTACACTTCTTTTGAGCTGCAAGAGAAATAATCATCTGGATCGTCTCTAACCGTTCAACAGGGGCAATGACTTCTCCATAATCAATACCGGGACGTTGGCTATATCCATATCCCTTAGCCACTAATATTGCCTTGAATCTTTCTACCTCTCATTTGGCATTCTTCTTTACTTTGAAAATCCACTTCACACCAATGGGCTTTTGTCCCTCTAGTAAAGTCGCCAATTCTCAAGTATCATTCTTCTTGATTGATTTGATCTTCTCATCCATGACAATTCTCTACCTTTTCTCTCGTACCGCTTCTTCAAAACCTATTAGTTCACAGTCGGCAAAGTGACAAAAAAGAGTTAGACCATCATTTAAATTCTTCGTTACCTCATAAAGATCTTGGAGACTTCTCATTCGGGATTGTCTTTTATTAGAACTTCCTTCATAAGAAGATGATAAAAGAGTACTAGGAATTATTTGTGATTGAGGAGGTGTCGTGAGTTCTTGTATATCATTTCCTGATCTTCATCTTCAGGGAACAGAAAGAAATCATATCTTTCATTTTCTTGATCACTCCAATCTCATAAACCTTCTTCGTCAAATTTCACATCTCTACTAACGATTATTTTCTTAGTTTGGATTATAAAGTTTATAGCCTTTGGATCTTTGATCATAGCTGATGAAGATGTGTTTCTTGCTTTTATCATCAAGCTTGGATCTTTCTTGATTGGGCAATACACATAGCCAATACTTCCAAAAACTCTCAAATGGGAAACATTTGGCTTTCTTCCACTCCATGTTTCTTGGGGAGTTGAGTTTTATACACTTTTTGTAAGATAATGATTTGACAAGTAAACAACACAATCAACCGCTTCTGCCCAAAACTTTTTAGGCATCATCTTCGTCTTTAACATGCTTTGAGCCATATTGAGAAACGTTCTATTCTTTCTTTCAACCACCCCATTTTATTGAGTTGATCTCAGAACCATTAAAGCCTGATAGATCCCATGTGCTTTTCAAAACTCATTAAATTCATTAGATATAAACTCACCCCCTCTATCTAATCTCAAAACCTTAATCTCATTGACACTTTGCTTTTCAACAAGTGTTTTGAATTTTTTAAAAGCACCAAACACTTTAGATTTTTCTTTCAAAAAATATACCCACATTTTTCTGCTAAAGTCATTAATAAAGAGGAGGAAATATCGATTTTTATACCAAATGAAGAAGGCTTGATCGGTCTACAAACATCGATATGAACAAATTGGAGTGGCTTACTTGCTCTTGTAAATGATTGTTTTGGAAAGCTCTTCCAAAATTGTTTATCAATAAGACACCTTTCACAAAGTTGATCGGATTGATCAATAGGCGATAAGTCTTTCACCATCTCTTTTTGAGCCAACAACTTCAATCTACCAAAATTTACATTCCCAAGCCTCAAATGCCAAAGCCAAGACGTATCTTTTAGACAAGCTTTGAGGCACTTAGCCACACCAGTTTGAATATCAAGCAAAAATATCATGTTGCTTGTCATAGACACTTTAGTAATCAAATTTTTCTTCTCATCTCTTAGAAAAATACTACGATTTTTCATTTCACTCTCATAGTCTTTTTCCAAGAGTTGCCCTAAACTCAAAATGTTGATTTTCATACTTGGAACATAATAAACATTTGACATAAATTGATAGCTCCCATTTTTTAACCGAATTAGAATCGTACATTTTCCTTTGTTGAGAACTTTTGACAAATCTCCGAAAGTGACATTCCCACTCACCAATTTGTCAAGCTCCACGAACTTGCTTTTGTCTCCGCACATATGATTGCTTGCAGCATTATCAGATACCATAAATTCAATTTGCTAGTTTCTTCTCCTTTGTAGGCTAGTAGCAAAGTGGGCTATGCTTCCTCATTTTCAACGTGATTCGCCTTCTCTTCAGCATTGCTAGGAGAACTGCAGCACCCCGAAGCATAGTGGCCATACTTTTGACAATTGTAGCATTTGATTTTGGACTTGTCATATTGTTGCCCATTTTGTCTTGAATAATTTCCTCTGCCACGACTTCTTGAGGATTGACCTATCTCTTCATAGTTGACGTTTTGATTGTTTTATCCACCTCTTCCTCGTCTTCTTCCCCGTTGACTTTTATCATGCTCTCCTTCCTTCTCTTTTATAGAGAGCGTTGTGGTGAGAACCTACTCAATAGGCTATTTCTTCTTCTTCTTGAGTCTCTCTTCATGGGTTTGGAGAGATCCTAAGAGTTGATCAACAGTCATCATCTCCAAGTCTTTCGACTCTTCGATAGCCACCTCAATATAATCAAACTTTGAATGCAACAAACGAAGAATCTTCTCAACCACCCAGACATCCTCTAGCGGTTCTCCATATCTCCTTATTTGATTCACAATAGCCAACAATTTTGAAAAATAATCCGCAATCGACTCAGATTATTGCATACGAAGAACTTCGAACTCACCTCATAGCGTTTGGAGCCGCACTTTCTTCACTTTATCAACTCCTTGACAGGAGATTTGTAAGATATTTCATGCTTGCTCGGAAGTAGTGGCATTGGTCACTTTCTCGAATATTGCTTCATCCAAACATTGATGGATGAGCGTGAGAGCTGTTGGTATTTCTTCCGCAACCTTTGTAGACCTCCTTTTGATTAAGACTCAACGAAGCTTCATCTCTAGACTCCTCATAGCCTTTCTCTACAATCTCTCATGCATCTTGAGATCCAAGCAAAGCCCTCACTCGAATGCACCAATTCTCATAATTCTCCTTTGTCAAATGTGAAAATTGAAACGAAAACGTTAAGTTGGTTATCTTCAAGATCTAGAAAATTGTGACTCCGATACCAGTTTGTTGGAAGAGAAAAATAGATATTCTATTCTAGAGGGAAGAAAGGAGAGACTATTTCTGAAATTTCTCTAACTAAATTACTTCTCAAGTGGCTTACTTTGTGCCAATGCACATATGGGTTTTTATAGGCTTGTAGATTCACCTAGCATTTACTCTAATACATGAACTTTTTTAATACACAAACACCCAAGTACATGAATACCCCAAATACATGAATTACTTCTTTCAAGATGAACCTTCACTCTAGTTCATGAATCTTCCACAAGACAACTCTTCATCTAACATTTACTAAATTAAGTTATTATTCAATAGTATAGCAGTATAGTTTCTTCTTTTGGCAAGTAGTGTGCATGCACTACAAGAGAAGTGCCCTTCTGTTGCGAAATTCAATCGTCATGTAAAGCCCAAAAGCTGTGGCAAAAATTCATTTACTGCGTGTTATAATCGCTAACAAATCGCTGATGTAAAAGCGTTACAGTTGCTCTATTAACCGCAGTAACGGTTACGCCGCAAAATGGACTGAGTTTTCATGGCAATTGAGACGCCAGGAAAAGCTCTTAAACACTCTACCGCAAATGGAATCCATCTAGTTGTTGTAATCGTTGCAAACAACAGTGGACTACCTATGGGGTTGAATCGTCGGAAACAACTCAGTACCAGCAGCGGGGTTGAATCGTCTCAAACAACCCATAACTATGATGGTTTGTTTTGTCGTAAATTACTTCAGTTTCGACGCTTCTAGATTCGCTGGAAAAATTTGGCACGGTTTGTAATCACCGTTGATTATCGAAATTTGTTTGTGAAAAATACCAATATTGGCCATGTTAATTCCGTCAAACAATACCCCAAGATCAGGATCAGATGAATGGCGAGGTGTTATGTCGCCACAATGGATTCGTGGCAATAAGGGATATTGCAAAAGCTGCACACTGCAAAAGTTCTTATAGGAATTGTTTGGCACTAACTGCTCATCGGTCTTGTCCATTTGCAGCGAATTGTAAGCAACTAATCTCAAATTTCAAGAGCATCAATTTGGAGCATTTTTTTTTTCCATGTGGCAATAGGCTGGCCTGTTTTTGTTTTTCTTATTTTCATTAAAAAAAAAAAAAGCTCTCAAATTGTACAATGTATCTCCCAAAATTCCATTGGATTTTCACTAAATTACCATTTTTTTCATATTTTATTCATGCTTGACATTTGTTATAATGATGTACTTTATTATCCTACATGTGCTAATAAACTATATAAAGGTTTTCATGCATCCAATGACTAATAATAACACTTGTCCAAGTTAAGGAATTTACCTATAGAGTATAAATAAACTTTTGACCAAGTCATACATGTATATAGTAACTTCAAGAACAAGATTCAAGCATTCATAAGTTTCTTACATTTTCCCACAATACATATATACTTGCTATTTCAACATGCTAGCAATCCTACAATTCCTATCAATGTCTGCACAGAAGTATTTCTACATTTGTTACTAGGATCTTGGCTAGCACAACCAAGTCAGCAAGCAATGGATGGTTGTTTTACCTAGTGCAAAAATAGAGCAAGGGGATAAAGTCAGCCTTTTAACATTGATTTTATCTTCCTATAGGTACTAGAGAATCATTAAAGTATCTTATCATGGAATAAAGTATATAGCACAACATTTTTATCTTCCTGCAACTGTTCATAACACGGCAGACATGTACTTAACATGACATTTTTATTGCGTACATATATCAATGGAAAATGTCTCTTATTACGGTAAATTGTGGTCTGTGGAAAAATAAACTGTGGCAAAAAGCCACTAATGTTGTAGTGATGATATATAATGCTAAAGATGAATAGAGTAAGTAGTGAATTTGAATACAGAATATACACAGAGAACCTTTTTCCTCTACTTTCTTTTCTTCCTTCCTTGTTCTATACTTTCTTGCACATGGTAGTTTACAAGTAACTGCAGATTGGGCAGCAAATCAATAGCACAGGTGGGCAAAGTAGCAGCAGCACTACACAACAGCAAGACAATTGCGGCCTTGGTCAGCAAAACCTGTTGATAGTTAGCAGAAAAGGGAATGCAGAGGAAAGGCTTAGAAGAAGATGCGAGAAACAGAATGCAAAAGTTGTGTATAACATAATTGTATTTGATAATCAATCAATTTTTTACAAATGTGTATCGCTATTTATAGATTACAAATTGTAATAAAATGAATAAAAGAATGTATTGACAGCACATGGCATCTAACAGAATTACATTTCTCATTTTACTACTTTATCCTTATCAGGAGGAACCATAGGCATCTTGGGTCCAATTCCATCTTGTAGCTTCATCAGCCCCCCGTAAGATGGAAAGTAGATGTTGATCACTTCCATCTTGGACAGTAACCTATTGAAGGCAGGAGAATGAATTTGTTTGGTGAGTAAGTCTGCTAACTAGTCTAATGAAGAGATATGTGCAGTGAAGACTTGCCCAGTTGAGACTTTATCTCGAACTAGACAGCAATCTAGTTCGATGTGCTTCGTGCGTTTATGAAACACAGGGTTCTCGGCGACGTGCAATGCTGCTAAATTGTCACAATATAAAGTTGCGACAGCAGGAATGTTGATGCCGAAATCTTTAAGTAAATACCTAAGCCATGTAAGCTCACATACAAAAGTGGCCATGACCCTGTATTTAGACTAAGCGGAAGAGCGTAAAACCGTATTTTGTTTCTTAGATTTCCATGCAACAAGGGACTTGCCAATGAAGATGTAAAATCCAGTAGTTGATTGCCACGTATCTAGGCAATTCACCCAATTGGCATCTGAGTAAGCCACGAGTTGGAGCTGGGATGTGTTGGAAAAAAAAAATTTCCTTGGCCTGGTGTACCTTTAATATACCGAATGACTTTGATTATGGCATCATAGTGAGGTACTCGTGGATTCTCCATGAATTGACTCAGCAAATTCACACTGTAACTTAGGTTCAGACGTGTGTTTGTGAGATAGAGTAGCTTGCCAACTAACTTCCTGTACAGAACAGGATCATGAAAGGGTGCTCATTCATCCTTTTGAAGCTTGAGATTAGGCTCCATTGGGAGAGGAGATGATTTGGCCGCAAGAAGTCCAATCTTAGATAAGATATCCAATGCGTACTTTCGTTGACAGATTTGAATTCTAACCTTTGATCGAGCCACTTCCATGCCAAGGAAGTATTTGAGTGACCCTAGGGTTTTGATTTTGAATTTGGTGGATAAAAAATGTTTAACGGCATTGTTGGAGGCAGTGTCTGAGCTCATCAAAATAATATTGTCGACATAGACGAGGAGAGCAATGAAGGATGCTCCTGTTTGCTTAATAAACAAGCTGTAATCCACTTTGGATTGTGCAAAACCAAATTCAGCAAGTGGTGACGAAAGTTTAGTGTTCCATTGCCGAGAGGCTTGGCGTAAACCATAGATGCTTTTCTGTAATTTGCAGACTTTGTCGGTGTGAACAGAGGAAAGACCAGATGGGAGCTTCATATACAATTCTTCATCGACTTTCCCATATAGAAATGCGTTATTCACATCCAATTGTTGCAAGTCCCAGCCCTTGATGGCAACTATGGCAAGTAAAGAAGTTAATTTGGCAACTGGAGAGAATGTGTCATTAAAGTCAATTCCTTCTCGTTGGGTAAAACCCTTTGCAACCAATCGAGCCTTGGCACGTTCAATCGATCCATCAGCTTTGAACTTATATCGATAAATCCATTTGCAGTCAATCGGCTCCTTGCTAGGAGGTAAATCAATGATGGACCATGTCTCATTGAACTCAAGAGTAGTGAGCTCTTATTCCATTACCTCACGCCATACTGGTTCTTTGAGTGCTTGAGTGTATGTAGTAGGCTCAGTGTATATAGATATTGATGCAGTGAAAGCATGAAAAGATGGAGACAAAGAATGATAGGATAAAACAAAAGACAATGGAAAAGAGATTTTTAAACCTGTGATGAAGGAAGATTTAGTAACTTTCGGCTTGGATGCTGACTGTAGTGGAAGCAATGCATAGTAATGAAAGTCTTTGAGGTAGGCAGGAGCTGTTCTGTTCCTTGTGGATCGACGAGGCATGGGTGTAGGAGGGGTAATGGTCTGGGTGAGATGTGTAGGTGGAGGTGATTCGGTGTTGATGTTTTCTAAGGAATGTGAAGTCTGGGTGAGGTGTGTAGGTGGAGGAAATTATGTTGTGGTGTTTTCTAAGGGATGAGAAGGAATGTGTGAAATAGAATCCTGTAGAGTTGGGGTGAGAATGGAGACATTAGGGTTAAAAAAATTATGGTCATAGTGAGGGAAAGAATGAGGGTTATCTGTATGTTTGAGAGGGAATATTTGTTCGTGGAACACAACATCACGGGATAAAAAAAATAAAAAAATAAAATGGTTTGTGGTGATTTCGAGAAGTTTGTAGCCCTTAATCCCGTATGGGTATCTAAGGAAGAGACATTTTCGGGCTTTATGATCGAATTTAGATCGAGTATGACTGAAGGTAGAGGTAAAACATAAGCACTCAAAAATTCTAAGATGAGAGTAAAAGGGTTTTTTGTTGTAGAGTAGTTCAAATGGTGATTTATTGTGAAGGTTTGGGGTGGGTGTTCTGTTTATTAAATATACAGCAGTGGTGATGAAACAAGTCCAATATTTTGATGGAAGTCCTGACTGAAATTTCAAGGCTATGGCAACGTTTAGAATGTGCTCATGTTTGCGCTCAACCAAGGCATTTTGTTGAGGTGTTGCAACGCATGTACGTTGATGCAACACTCCTTTGGACTGATAGAAACAAGGCATGTGAAACTCGACACCGTTGTCTGATCGAATTGTTTTTATTTGGCTGCCAAATTGAGTGGAAACAATGGGAAAAAAATTTTGAATGGAGGTACGTACTTCGGATTTGGTTTAGAGTAAATAGATCCATGTGCAGCGAGTGTATTGGTCGACAATTGTAAGAAAATACTTGGTGCCATTGTAAGATTGGACTTAGTTAGGGCATCAAATATCAACAACAATAAGGTTAAATGGTTTGGAAACCATAGTTTCTGATTGAGTAAGTGGCATCTTGTGCTGTTTTGCAAGTGGACAGATTTCAGAAGGAAGATTTGAAGGGTTTGTAGGCTTAGAATTTCCCTTTTGCATGTCATTTAATATATGTTGTGTCATTGAACTGTAGCCGAGTCTATAATGCCAAAGTGTAAATTCATCTAACTTTAAAACATTTATTGTATTAGCATAACTGAAATGTAAGGCAGGAAAAAAAAGAATGTAACTTTGTGAGGCTTGGTCTTGAAATTTACAGATGATATAGGCCGTTATGCACCTTCCCCACTCCAATTGTTATCCAAGATGAAAGATCCTAAATATAGCAAGAGTTAAAGAAAAACATTAGTCAACAATTGGAATATGCAGTTAGTGATTTAGCCGAAATCAAATTGAAAGAAAATTCTGGCACACATAGAACATTTTTAGAACCAAATAATTAGAAATATGCATGTCACCAACATGAGTTGCTAATGTGGTTGTGCCATTAAGAAGCTTGATGGTGTGTGAAACCATGGTGACATTATGTGTAAAGAAGCATGGGCTACAAATCATATGATTTGTAGTTCCCATATTGATTATCCAAAAAACAACAGCATTAGTGACGTGATTCAATGAATGTGTGAAATTGCAAGATAAAATACCAGACATAGGGGATTCAAATGCCGAGAGATTGGCATGAACGTGATTGGCAGTAGGAGAATGAGAAGATTGGAGTAAGGCAAGAAGATGGTTATATTGCTCCTGAGTAATAGGTGGTCCATTGCCGACTTGTTGCTGCTCAAGAGAAGACTGATCAGCATGTGATTTATATTTGGCATTATTTTTGTGCCCGGGAGGAAATCTATTGAGTTTGTAACACTTCTCTTTGGTGTGCCCTGGTATACAGCAGTGAGAACACACAGGTAAATTTGGATTTGCTTTGAAACATTGCTGCAACGAATGTCCCGAGATGTTGCAATGAGAACAAAATAATCAATCTATGTGAGAAGAAGATGGATTGCGATAGTCAGGTCCCCATTCCAATAGGTGCTGGTGAGGAGTGGAGTTGTCTGTGCCTCTCCTCTTGTTGAACAAGAGATAGAACACAATTTAAAGTAGGGAGGGGATCATTAAGTAGAATCTGAGCTCGCATTGAATCATAAGAATCATTTAGTCCCATGAGGAACTGCATGACCTTGCGTCTATGAGTATAATCCGTTAATGTCTTCACTGCTCCACACGTACATGATGGCATAGGCTCATATATTTCAAGTTCATCCCAAAAACTCTTACTTTTATTATAATACTGACTTATCGAATCATCATCTTGTGTGAGTGAGGAGATAGATTTGGTGAGATGAATTGAGAATTTCAAGATTTGGTGAAATATTCTTGGAGCATTTTGAATTGAGAATCGTTCACAAAGATCATTCCACACACTAGCAGCAGTTTCTACACGCACAATACCCGATCGATGTTCAAGGCTAACTAAGTGTTGTATCCAAGCAATCACCATATCATTACAGCGTTCCCAAGGAGCATACAAAGGATCTGCAGAATTGGAAGGTTTGAGAATTATGCTATCAATAAATCCGAGTTTGTTTTTTATATTAAGAGCTCGACGCATGACTCTTGCCCAAGTCACATAGTTTTCAGTGGTGAGTAAATCTAGAACCAGTGGGAAAGAAGCTCCTTCACCAGGCTGGATGTAATTGGGACTAGCAGGATTGTGAGGGTTAGTCTCAAGATTGGAAAGCATATTTGAATCAATGGTTTCAGTGTTTGGAGGTGTCTCTGTCATGGCTCTGGTACCATGTTGATAGTTACGCAAAGAAGGGAATGCAGAGGAAAGGCTTGGAAGAAGATGCGAGAAACAGAATGTAAAAGTTGTGTATAACATAATTGTATTCGATAATCAATCAATTGTTTATAAATGTGTATCGCTATTTATAGATTACAAATTGTAATAAAATGAATAAAAGAATGTATTGACAGCACATGGCATCTAACAGAATTACATTTCTCATTTTACTACTTTATCCTTATCAGGAGGAACCGTAGGCATCTTGGGTCCAATTCCATCTTGTAGTTTCATCAAAACCATCACCACTTCGGACTACAGATAACAGCAAATATTTAACCCTCCCAGCAGGTGACACAGCCACTCATGAGTACAGCAGCAAATTCGACAGCACCACATGTCTGGCATCAACCAAGCAGCACAAACCTGGAAACCAGCAATACAAAGCAGCAAGCAGTACCAGCACCCATGAATTAATTTATATATAGTAGATAAGCAATCCTCAAGATGCCCCATGCCCTCAAAAGCCTCCTGTTTTGTATTGAGGTTCGGTAGCTTCTTAAGGAAAACAACTTGGTTTTAATTCATAAGGTAAATTAATTACGAGGTAATTTAGATGTTTATGAAGCCTGCCTGATGCATCACAGGGGCGAGGTCAACATTAGTTCAAGCTGTGTGCTTGCTTGCGCGAAGGCTTAAAGTGCTTTTCGCTAGGTCCAAGTTGTACGTCGACCCTACAAACATTTCTATACACTTTGTGGCAACTAGGCAGAGAACTTATGATCATGCATAAAATGATGGGGTCAGGTTTCTCATTCAACAACGATGTCCCCGTATTGATGGTTTGTATTCCTTCAAGAATAATATAATCTTAATTAGAGCCCTCCACTTTCCTTCTCGATGACCGCTTTTGCTTTATCAATCCAATGATGGCCTCGACTCGTGAATAGAATACTTCTAAAGTTAGAACAATCAGCTGGCCCTCAATAATCAATGCCTGTTCGAATTGTAAATAACAACATGCAATATCGGCACAGATATACTTCAAAAGGCTGATCAGCTATATATCTAGTCTAAATCATTCAAAAGAATAGACGTTGCATGTGAAATTTTGTACCGTTCCTCAAGAGCTAGCATGAGCCTTAACATTTAAGATAGGTATACTTGCAGAGATGTATCAACAAGTTATGTATTATGTAATTTGGTGATCAGAGCTTACATTGACTTGAAAAAATCCAGCTGAAAAATACAGTTATAGAAGTACATTTTACAGAGGGAACATTTAATATAAACGCCCTGGAGACATTCCCCCTACAAAAAACTGGATCTAACTCCTAAGAGACTTCCTGCTTTTCTCTGCAGTAAAAGAACACAGGCTACAATTCTGCCTTCTCTAAAAGTACCATGCCAGGAAAACAAAAAGGGAAGATCAAAGAGATTTGATTAGGAATATAAGCCTAATGAAGGCTCAAACCTCGAAATATTCCCGGTTATGATAAACTATAGCCTTGAGGTTTCTGTTTACAGAGAGCGGATGATTCAACGTGGTCAATGAGTCAACCAAGAACAAGAAAGAACCATCCGGAAAATTAGAACCCTCACGAGAAGCTATAAGCTTTGGTAATGGCAAATGGTCCCAAAAAGAATGAAAAATAAATAAAGGAGAGGTCCACATGGCCTGATTTCTCTTGAGAGATAGAACGTGGATTATTTTTGCAAAGATCTTGATGTTAAAAGAAAGAAGTCTTCTGCTATCAAAAAAAAGAAAGAAGAAAGAAGTCTTTAGTGCACGAGCTGCTTTTGGTCTACCATGTTGAATTTACATCTAATTTATAAAGCCACACGTAGGGTTTTCACCAAGTCCTTTGCGGTCAAGTCGAATTCATTGTCCATCTGCAAAAGAATCTGGATTAGACTAATGTGCTGGGCTTTCACCAAGTCTTTTCAGTTTAGCTTTGCAAATAAGAGTACGTTTTTTTTATTTAAAAAAATCCCTGAAGAAATGAAAAAGTTGTAACAGCATAAAAAAATGCTTGTATATTTTGACCCTATAATGAAAAGATGGAGATTAGAACCTGAAATTACCTGAGCAATTACGGTTATGTCAAGTGTGGAATTCCCAAATGGCAAGACACTGCTATTGACAACAGATAGATGAAGGTTCTCTATTTCGCCTAGTATTTTCACAACAACTCCTCTGTTTTTCTCGCAGTGAATTCGGATGAGTACATCCTTGTCTGAAATTCTTGCTTCTATTTCTGGGAGTGCTTCGTCAGAGCGACCTTCAAAGTTCTCGTCACATGAAGAGGTGTCATCATTCGCAGAAAGCTGAGACTTCTTCACAAAAACAACTGATTCCACAGTCCTCTTCTTGGTCTGTTCCTCAAGCAAGTTTACACGTTCTTGAAGCTCTTTAACGTACTTGATAGCATCTCCAAGGACTGAAGCTTTGTCCATCTATATAAGTAAAAGGTATTAATGCAGTGTTAGTTAAAAAGCATACACTTCAAAAAAAAAATCTTAATTACCTTGAAGCTAAAATGAGTTATTTAATGGAAGAGAAACATATATATACCTTCTTAAGCCCAGGAACAATGGCTGAAAGAGCTATGAACCGTAGGCTGAGCTTTTCTCTACGCTTTCTCTCTGCCATTATGTGATCTTGAGCGTTTGAATGTGTTGATCTAGTCACTGAGCTGGCCCCCTTAGTACCCTGCCTGGCTTTTGGAGCATGGTTTTGGTTCTCTATGGAACCCCTGGAAATCATAGGTACGTGTATATTTACTGGAGACACAACCTCATGCTTCGGCTTCAAAGAAGAATCAAGATTGCTACAGAACTGCTTAGGCCGGTTGTCTGGAAGCGAATTCGGATTCCCAAATGAAAGAATATGGGGGGAGGAAGAAGGTTTTGGTGATTCATGCTGTGTGATGCCAGAGACGTTCCAAGTACTGTCAATCTTTGTTTGTTTGGCTGGCCTCTGAAAGCTGACGTTCCGAGACGTTTCAATGGAAGAATTACTAAGGGTGGTGGTTGTGGTGGTGATATTGGTGTTTTTGGTACTGAAGGCAGGGTAAGAAGAATAGCTTTCTGAAGAGAGAGATTGCTGAAAGTTCTGTTGCATTGCAGTGGCGATGTCGTTCGTGGTAAATTCATCATCAAGAGTACTGTTCATGTGGCATTGGTGGATGTACTCGTAATCATCCATTTCCTATAGAAGTGAGACACCCCAAAAACGATTAATTGGGAAATTTTCAAAGATAACAAAGCCATGGGAAATTCGAAGTTGATAGTGCTATCATTCTTCTGATATAGATTCATATATATGACAATCTCACCAATTCGGAAAGCCATTTCCCGGATGAGAGTTCCATTAATGCGACTCCTTTATTTGCTCAAGATGTGGAAAGGTTGATCCTCGAAAGAGTAGGATAGGCGCGAGAATCTTAGATATGAAGGCACTAATCTTTGAATGAGCAAAAGTAAAAAGGGTTTCAGATTCCAAATATCTTGATTAGGCACAGAAAGAAAGAAAAAGAGAACCCTTGTCAATAAAAATAAATAAAAAACTTTCATGATTTTTGCAGAGAAATAGTGAAGAAAATTAAGAAAATGGAGGCCTTTATGAATAGAAGAGGAGATATTGAAGCTTCTGCTTACCTTTCTTCTGGAAAGGCTACCGCTAAGAGTTGTAGTTTTCCAAGTGGCCCATGATAACGTTCTCCATCTCCTTCACCTTTTATACTGGTAGATGTTGTACTTTGACCCATGTGCACGACATCCTTGTTCATTCAAACTAAGGCTGGCTCTCTCTCTCTCTCTCTCTCTCTCTCTCAGAGTGAGGTGGAATCATAGACATGACTAATAAAAATGGCAACTTGATCTACGAAGAGATATATAGTGGATGCCGAAATTAGAAAGAACAAAAAAATACTGAATATTTCCCCACAAGTGGAGGCCGAAAGAACTCAATTATTTAGACGTTCTGAATTCAAAAACATGAATCCTGATCTTCTAATTATTACGTGTGCAAAAACACAAAGTTTGCTGATATGTTTTCTCGATCCTCTGAAGTTCACAGCTCAATATTACTGGCCGTACGTATGCCTTCTGGCGTTGCTGTTTTCTTGACCTTGTTAATCAAGGTAGGGTTGGCATTATAAGCAAACTCCTCTCTTTTTTTTAATCTGTGGTACTGTAAATAACCGCGGCTATGGTCTGAACCACCATTAATATTGCGTAGGAAAATTAGAAACGCATGCAGTACAGAAAAAGCTCATCTGAGAATTAATACTCATGTTAATTATAATGCAATACACCAAGTTTAATGATCCTATATATATTAAAACTAGTCCATTTTTTTGCTCGATTGAGGGCAAGTAAATCCTTTGTAATTTATAGAAGCAAGTGATCAATATATATATGTAGAGTCCTATTCAAACAAAGTTAATATAACTTGAAGTACGTACATGATTATTATCTAAGGATATATTATGCTGGCCGGATTGGGGTCAGAATTTCGGTTGCTTTGCACTGCAAAAGTACTAGTACTTTGTCAGAATTTTTAGCGGATCGAAGGCAAATCTAACACTCAAATTCGCACGCATATGGTTTATATATGTTTATTTATGCTTTCAGGGTGATATTGATCACATGCATGGTTTATTTTTGTTCATGTTTTTCTGGGGAATAAATAATTATATATAATTAAGTGCATGCATGCAATATAATAATCGTATATATATATTTCCTCCCTTTCCTAAGTCGTTGCCTTTATTCTTACTACTGTTTATGGTCTAACTCTCATGAATTCAAAGTACGGTATCATGGGATGAAGAAGATAATTCAGAGCAACCCGTCACACACGAAAATATGGAGGCCGTTTCAAATTTAATGATGCTGATCTCCATAACTTACGTGCATAAATATATATTGTAAGCTGGCTAGCTACTTGCTATATTTAGTTAGTAATTAATAAATTAGTATATATATATATAGCTGTACGTATAGTGTATGATCCTTTATATATATATATATATATATATATATATATATATATCTTCGATCGCTTCTATATATTGCATGTTTTTAAAGTCTGGTTTAGAAATTCTTTTGTAGGATCTTTAAAGTTGGAGGGATGATGCCTTCTCGAAATGATGAAATATGGATAAATTAAACAGTTCTTTAATAGGTTAATATCTGTCGCATATAACGACAAACAACATGTTCCTTAACCTACGTTAAATTGGGGCTCCCAAGTTGTTGTGGCATCAAAATCAGTTGCTCTCTGTACTAATCTCGCATAAGCAATTAGTGAGATTTGTTTTACATTAAGATTTTAATACGATCGAGAGGTCGGACTCCAGACTAACAATTGGGTACAACCTTGGATCAAGCTGTCTTCTCATGCAAGTTCTAATTTGAATGTATAATAGACATGAGAGATGCTTGGGGCCCCCATTTTGGGTCCGAGCATTTCTACGGATATCTTTTTTTTTTTTAACTTAATGATTAAGTAAATATTTTTTTAATGATGTTGTGAATTTTTATTTTTATTTTTAAAATTTTAAAGAGATTAAAAAATACATGAAAAAAATGAAAGAAAAAAAATAAAATAACCTTCTCGACAGTGTCAGAAGCCACTCTCGGTGGCTCTAGCAGTACTGCTCATGCAATAGACATATGAAGTAGGCCGCAAAATTTTTTTTTTTTTTTAATATATTGCTCATTTAATATCTGTGAGAAATATTTACATGGACAACAACTAATTAATGTTGTAGCTAGGGCTCAATTAATTTTGCTTTCTCTCTTGATCTACTTGACAATTTCGAGTTCTTGTTCGAGTTTAAGAGGATTTTTTCCATACCCCACCCAACTAAAAGAAGTTTAATTAGTTAAGTTGTTTTTATATATAATTGGTAATCCAACCGTTTGGGAATCCTTTTGTCAACAGAAGATGATAAAGACGTAAGCCGCTGGCAGCTAAAGAAAATGAAAAAAAAAAATACAAATTAGTTGCTTGGAAATAAAAAATATGAATTTTCTTTTTGGTCAAGTTGCTTTATAGTTAATTATTGCGAGGTTTAGAGAAAGTAGTCCACTGAATTAGGTATAGGAAGATCATGAGTTCTAATTAAGCTGCGATCTCAAAAGCTGGTGCCTCGTGAAAATATTGATGATCCAGACTGCATTATGGCCGGCAACCACTAACCAGTACCATTAATGAATGCACAAGTTGGCTTGTTAATTTGTTGACATTGAGGAGCTTTGGAGCTTTTTATAATGGCATGCAGTTTTCTGGGTTTCGGCTGAATCATGCAGGCCAGCATTGTCCTCGGCCATGATCTCTGGACTATATTTTTATGTTGGTGTAATCCATCACATGATCTTAATTAATTTCATGGTCAACCTAATTCATAGGAATGACAGCGAAATATATCTCTGCAAACAGAAAAACTTGCTGTCATTAATCCGATGTTATTCCTGAACAGGACGTTGTATCGGCCTATCCCAATAGAGAAATACTTTTTATTATTGTTTTTTCTTACAATGCAGGGAAAAAAAAAAGGAGACAGAAAATCAAAATTTAAACGTGGACGTAACGGTGCATTAACCTATCTCCAAAGAATCGATCAAGATCCATTCATTTTATTTATAAAGAAGTAAATCCAAAATATACCATCGATTACTACAGTAAGCTGATACTAAGAATATGGAAATTAAAAATATTTTAATCACGAAAGAATTACATAAAAAATAAATATACAAATTGACATAGTTGCGCTTCATGTGATACGTTAGATTATAAAATTACTTTTATCGTAAAGTATATCTAACGAATCACATGTATATATATATATATATATATATATATATAGAGAGAGAGAGAGAGAGAGAGAGAGTTTTTGTTAAATATGCATGTTGATCATCAATGTGGACGTTCGTAGTGTACAGGATAGTATTATTTTCATCGTAATCAAGCGAACGCATGGTGGGAATCCAGGAAAATTTAGTACGCCAGGCAATAAAAACAAAATTTCCGACTGTACTGATTGGCTCTATATTAAATTATATTTAGGTTCAATTATCGCATGTGCAGCCCATATATATAAATATAAATATATATATATATATATATATATATATATATATTATATGCGTGTGCATGGGAAAATGTTTCCTGGCTGGTTCCAATATTGACCGAGTACACATGGGAAGTGAGGACAATGATCCCATTGGACAGTGTAGGTCAGATCCATATATATGTATATGATCTCTGGTTATGCATAATTGGCAAATTAATAGTCTTATTAATCCCCACGATTAGAGCACTAAACCTGGCGAATCTGGCAAACCTGGAGAATCCAATAAATTAAGAAAATACAAATACTGTTCTCATGGCAAATTACTTTTTGGGTGACTATTTTTGCCTCATTTGGAGTCCGATCCACAGCACTGTACCCTCCCTTTTTTAGGGCATCTTGTAGTTATTGTTGAGTGCACACCACTCATGCATGTGTAAGTTATTGCATCAGTTTTTTGTTGCAACAAATAAGCTGGGGAATGAAACCCATGTCTTGAGATCTAAGTCTGGATATGTATGGCATATTATTGTATCAGTAGTGCTACATATACTTATAATTTTTACTTATATTTTTATTTACAAGACTCATTTTATCAGTTTTGTTTTCAAATTCAAATTTTAAATTTTAAATTTCATAATTTTCAGCATATCAATAACTGATATTTAGAGAAGTAAGTTTTTTATAAGTTTTTCTTAAGTACAAATAGCATTTTCTTGTTGTATATATGGCTGCTAGCACTTGTTGGAAATGAGGTTCAACATGCATCAGTTTTCTACAACAATTTGATGATCTTGTGTATCTTATATCAGATTGGGTTGACACCAGCTATATATATGTAAGTTGTTTCACTTTGAATAAACGTTATTGTTTTCCTTACTGAGTACTTTCTTTTATTTTTCATCTATGGCTATTTTTATTTACCTTCAGTATCTGGTCCTTGCTTTTATTTTTTATTAATACCAATTATCTAGTCCTGCTTTGTGACTAGAGGAAAATAAAAAGATTGCTGAACAATTGTTTAGTAAATTATTATAGTCAAAGATCAGTAATTTTAACAAAAAACTTATTGATAATATTTGTTCTAATATTTCAAATGTTTTTTGGCATATAAAGAAGCATGTTACTTTACATTATATTAAAGATTTTTCTGAGAAAAATATTTCCACCAAAGTTCGACCTATTCAAATTAATAGTGAGACTATAGAATTTTGCAAAACTGAAATATGGGATTTGATTGCTAAGAATATTATTAAGCATAGTAAGTCTCATTGGTCTTGTGTTGCATTTTATGTCCAAGAAAAATGTAAAAATTGAGAGAAAGACACCTCGTCTAGTTATTAATTATAAACCACTAAACAAATTCTTAGAGTGGATTAGGTATCCTATCCCAATAAAAATGATTTGATACATAGGTTTAGTAACGCAGTAGTGTTCTCCAAATTTGACCTGAAATCAAAATTGTGGCAAATCCAGATCAGTGATTCAGATAGATATAAGACTGTCTTTACTACCCTATTTGAACATTATGAGTGGAATGTAATGTCTTTTAGACTCAAAAATGTCTCTAGTGAATTCCAAAACATTATGAATAATATTTTCAATTCATTCACCCATTTCACTATTGTTTACATTGATGATGTCCTTATTTACTCAAAATCTATTGATAAACATTGGGCTTTTCTAGGTAACATTAGGCAAAATGGTCTTGTTGTCTCTACTAAGAAGATCAAATTGTTCAAAACTAAGATTAGATTCCTTGGTTATGATATTTTTGAAAGTAAAATTCTACCTATTAGACATACTATTGAATTTTAGACAAATTTCCTAATGTTATTCTTGATAAAACCCAGTTGCAAAGATTTCTTGGTTCTCTCAACTATGTTTCAGAATTTTACAAGGACATGAGGAAACAATGTCGTCAACTCTTTGAGAGACTACACTCAAACCCTCCACCTTGAATTGAAATTCATTCTACTCTTGTTAAACAAGTCAAAGCACATGATAAAACTCTATCATTCATTGGAATTCCTACTTCTGGTTACTTTAAAATTGTTGAAACAAATGCCTCTGACATTGGTTATAGTGGCATTCTAAAATAAATTGTTTCACCAAACTCATCTGAACAAATTGTTCTCTTCCATTCTAGAGTCTAGAATACTACACAGCTTAACTATACTACTATCAAGAAAGAGATATTATCCATAGTATTATCTATTTCTAAGTTAACACCATCAGGGATGCCCCTTCCTATGGTTGTGTCAAAAATAGGTAAACCTTCATCATTATGCTTAACTACATTTCGAATGGTTTAGTATAAATTCCAGTCCAAGGTAAAGGGTTTGAGTGTAGTTTGGATTTTCTGGTGTGCTTCGATATTAGTGAGATAAGTCTCTATAATGATGAAGATTTACCTATTTTTTACACAACCATAAGAAGGGGCATTTCTGATGGTGATAATATTTTGATTTATACTATTATTAAACATTTTGTTGGAACTCCCTCTAAAATTACTAATCGTATTAGCGATTATTTAAATAATTTAAGATGCCATCAAATGTATTAATATAGATGGTTTCAAGATGTTCGTATTTCTAGAGTTATGCTTAGAAACGATAGTCATAAGCCTTACTGGAAAGAAAAATTTATTGATAGATTACCTCATTTATTTGCTCATAAAGCTAAGGATAAACTTACTGATATCTCGGAACTCCTTAATTATGATAATTATACTTATAATGATAGTATCAACACAATTAAGAAGCTTGGTATTAGTATGTGTAATGATCAAAAATTGTTTCGTCAAAAAATGAAGAATAGTAAGAAAACCAAATAAGAAATGAGAAATTTCTGTGAACAATTTGGCCTTCCTTCTATTTCTCCTTCTAGACAAAAGCATAAATACTCTGATAAATTTGTTAAACCTCACGCCAAGAAAAGTAGTAACCGTGATGATTTTTATAAAATTAAAAAAAAAAAACTTATAATTTTTACAAGAACAAATATTTTGGTAAGAAAAAAAGTTTTCAAAATCCTTCAAAAGAAAAATGTTTTAATTGTGGCAAGTCTGGACATTTTGCTAATAAATGTATCAAAAGGTCCAATAAGTTTAAAAACAAGCTTAGTCAGTTAAATATTAATGATAATGATCAAGAAGATCTGTTTCGACTCTTAGAAACAAAATCATACGCATCATCCGACATTAATGAATTCAGTTTAAGTGATTCTGAGTATCACTTAAAAACTGAATTATGTAATTCTCCCAATATTATGTTTGGTTGTAATGATTCTTGTTGCAAACCTTTGGGTAAAGCAATCAATGTTTAACCAAAGCTGAAGAACAAGAAAAAGTTTTATTAACCTTGACTGTTCAAACTACTAATTCTGAACTCAAAGAAGAATATCTTCATAAGCTCAAGAAGACGATGGTTTGCCAAGAACCTGAAACTCCTAAATCAAAAATTATTTTTCAAGAAACTTTAGGAAGATTTGAAAAGAAAAAAAGGCCAAAAAACTTTCTACTATTAATTTACAACGTGAAGTTATTTTTGTTTAAAAAAAAAATTGAACTTAAAACTGGAATTAACAATCTCAAATCTAAAAATGATTCTTTTAAGCAAGAATTATTGTGTTTAAAAATTGATAAACAGTTTGATAAACACATTCCTTCTGATAATAATAAGCAAATAAATTATTCGGATTCAAGTAAAAGGAGGAAAAAAATTTTCCTTCTGACAACAATCAAATTTGCTTGATCCATCATATTATTCCTTCCAAGTGATTTTTTAAAGTTACTATCATTGTTTGTCATGAATATGAATTTACTGTGATTGTTATGATTGATTCTGGATCAGATATTAATTGTATCTAGGAATGAATTACCTAGTAAATATTATGAAAAATCTACTGAAAAACTATTATCGACTAATGGATCTCAGATGAAGATCAATAATGAGCTCAGCTAATAAAGTTTTTAAAATTCCTTTTATTTCTTCTTTATACTTATTCTTTCGAAAAATGATGGTATTACTACTAATCCTTTTGGTCAGAAAGTAAAGTTTAAATTTGTTTCAAAATTTGATATTAATATTGATAAAAGTTTGAAATCTTTAATGATCTCTACTAAAACAAAACATTTGACTTTCCTTCAATAGGAAATCAAATATAAAAAGATTGCTGAACAATTGACTGGTAAATTATTACAGTCAAAGATCAATGATTTTAACAAAAAATTTTATAATTTTTACAAGAAAAAATCTTTTGGTAAGAAAAATCTTTTGCTCCTATTCATCACAACTAGCTTACTATGATTAATAGAGCTTTTGAAATTGATTTAATTGCTTTATATAATGAATACAGTTCTGCTTAAAATAGTAATAAGAGAAAATTTTATCATGCTACTTTTTCTGATTATGAAAAATTATGTGTTAAAAAGAAATGGAAAAAAAAATGAATGCCCTACAGAAGCATATACTTTTATTTAATTTCTTTGAAAATTATTATGTTTCTAAACATAGTTTAAATATTGTTAAAATCAATTTTGTCAATGAAAAAAGAAAACAATGGTTAAATCTAGCCACCCTCCTTTAAAGAAAATTATTATTTCTCATAAGGAAGCAAAAATAAATGATTCTCCATTTAAAGTACTCAATGTTAATCCTAAAGCTACCACTTTTATTGGAAAAAAAAAATGATTGAACAAAATAATCTTGTTAATCAAACTCTTCATGTTATAGGTTAGCAATATATATATATAATATATAATATACTTTCTCAAAAGAAGTCTCAGTACGTGAGTTGAGGAGCCTGAGGGGCCAAATACTATTTCTTAATGAGCTTCAAAATATTAAAAGATTATAACGTGTGCAAAATCAATTTTGAAGATTTTGGGGGCCACAAGTTTCAACAACCTTTCTCCATGCACCAAATTATATATCTCATACTTTGCCTACAGGAAAGGAGGGAATTAGACTGACTTACACCTCTATCCTTCCTAATAAGATGAATTATCGAAGACTAATCTATCGAATTGATCTAACCTCTTTAATTCAAGCAACATGCATCATCTTAATAAATTCTCAACTATCTATTTAGAAGAGAGAGTAGCGATCGATGTTCGTTTTAAATTAGTGTATGAGTTTCATGCATCATCTATGTTGTAAGTGAGTCTCACTCATTGTCCTTGTGAAGGGGGTTATTCCCTGGGTAAGACCCACGCCAGGCCCAAGCCTAGACCAGACATAGGATATGAGTCGGGTCGTGTATACATAGAAAGCCTAGATCAAGGGGATGGGTAGATAGAAAATCATAGCAAAACGTGTGGCAAGGAAGACAGCTTAGAAACCCACTAACCAACGGACAGATGTGCTCGCCGACTAAAAATATCTCCACGCAGACATGACAGACAGAGAAACTTAAAGAGGAAGACACGACACATTAATGAGGGAAATGAAGCTTAGAGAGGAAGGCACGCCGCATTAATGAGATGAGAGAAACTTGGAGAAAAAAACATACCGCATTCAATGCATCCCAAAGCTCGAAGCACTCACGTCAAACCTAAGTGCCTTATAGCACAGCGAGTAGGCGGCATGAATATCCGATCTCCTATAGAGCAACACCCCACCATCATGGAGACTAGACTGGCAGGTATAAATAGAATCCTCCCGCAACCGGCGATGAGGTTAACATCTACATACATTTCAACTACTTTCTCTTTATCTACCACATTGAAACTAACTTAAGCGTCAGAGGTACCATGAGCCCCAAGGTCTCCATCTCCTCATTGTAGGGAAGAATCCAAGCACTGTCAAGGTAGAATCGTCCAGGCCCACAAAACACGACATCAACAATCCTATTTCAGTGCCACTTGCATGTACGCTTCAATGGCTTTTCTAATTTCAATGTCTTTTATATTAATACAATCAATTACGAGAGAGAGAGAGAGATTTGGAGCAGGCCAGGTGCTGGAGTACTATTGTAGGTATGCAGATGTCGAAAAGAATAAACAAGATAGAATAATATTAATTTCTAAGTTTGTGAACCTTGTTTTATTTTACAAGGGGACGGTACTACTGGTGCATAGTTCAGAAAATTTGTCCTTAGCTGTTGAATGCCCTATATTATTAATTAATCAATTGAAGATATATAATTGCAGTACTAAATAAAACTACATTTTTCCTTTTGAAGTTGTGAAAAATATTTGAGAAAAAAAATAGAAAAGATTATGATAAGAAGTACGTATATATATATATATATATATATATATATATGTCTTGGCAGAGACATTGGGCATCACAAGGTAATTCGTTAGGCTTTGGGCGTGTTAAATGCGTACGTAGTTGATGCTCTGGGCTTAATTGATTCATTCTTGAGTCTCGATATCTCATCACAATGAACGCTCCTCCAGTTTTATTTAAGTCCAGAATAAAAAATGAAAAAAAAAAAAAAAATGTCTTCCTTGATTCCTGGCTTCATGGTCGAACGAGGGCGATCAAGATGTTTATTCATTTGTATTAAACTTCTCATAATTCGGGGTTTTGATCTTTCGAACCCAATGCCCAAGTTTGACGAGTTTAAGTTCTCTAGGATTTACAAAAATCCTCCGGTGCGGGTCCTTGGCTTATAACCTTATTTCTCTAAGGATTCTGCTACTTTGAGAATCAGCCACCATGTCCTGTTTCTTCAATCTTGATGGATCAAATTTTCTAACCAACAGTAAATCCTATATGCATCACATTAGTCATCAATGATCCTATCTGGTCAGGCGCGCGCGCACACATCCAACTAGATTTTCTTTGCAAATTTTTGGATACAAATGTGAAATGAAACCATCTCAGCTTATCCCATCACATTTCATCTAATTTTAATTAATAATTTTACATTTATTCACAAATCATCTCATCTCACTATTCAAATGAACTTAGCCTTTCCAACTTATAGTTCTCTAGTACTTAAGTACTTCGGTATGAACTTTCCAAGAACTCTAAAAAGGAACTCCGCATTACATAATTTGGATCGCAAGGCATTCCCTGCGTCAGCTCCTTTACCTTTCTTTTGATGTCCATTTATTGCATAGCTCAAGAACCAGCCCGTAATCCATTATTCATTATCTTGGAAATATTCTTATCATAAAGATTAAAGCAAAATCCTGAATGATTACAAGCAATCGATATAAACGAAGGGCAGGTATATCACTGAGTTTGGCACACAAAACATTACTTGATGTATCCTGTTAAATATGGCCAATTTCGTGGATTGAAAAATTCCAACTGTACTGAAAAAACTTATAAAAGAAAAAAACTTATATCTCCACATGTCAGTTATTAATATGCTGAAAATTATTAAATTTATTTTGAATTTCAAAACAAAAATAACAAAATGAGTTTTATAAGTAAAATTGTCAGTACATGTGGTACTACTCTTGTGGATTTTGTTCCTAGACATTCATTTCGCAGAAGCACTCCAGTGATTTGTGGGCATTCGCATGCTTAGTTATCTAGCAAGTTATCAACAACATTTTTCACAAGATTATACTGCCCTGGTTATATTGAATAACAGTTTGGACAATAGCATTCGATCCGATCCTAACTAAGCTAGGTTCTTGCAGACATTGACTGAATAAGGCTACAATTAAGTGTTTCAGGCAGCATGATGGGTCTGGCTCACGCTCATAAAAATAAAGCCACAAGACAGATGCAATCTGACTTGCAGACTTGATCCAACAGGCAAATCAATCTTTATCCTGAGTCCAGATCTTCACAGTTTTGTCATTGCCAAGTGCACCAGAGGCAATCATATTCTGAGTGGGGTGACATGATACGGATATAGCAGTGTCCGTGTGACCTTCCAATTTCTGAACTATTTTCCTGGTCTGCAGCTCCCACAAGTATAGACAATTATCTTCAGAACCACTAACAATATACTTCCCATTTGTTATAGAAAAGGCAGACGAAATGCAGTATTTGGAGTTCACATGACCAGTGTAGGTCTTCAAAAATTTCCCAGTCGAATAATTCCAAAGCCTCTGCAGAACACAACATAGACAATACCGATGAGCCTACAAAAGGAATGGTACCCAAAGGAGACAGGATAATGAAAACATCTAAATCTAAATGTAATAACAAATTTCGTTGGACACTGGAATTCAATGGCAGGGAAGAGTCATCTCTTACCCCAGTGTGGATGACATTGTTGGATCTGCCTATTCACTTAATCCCAGTGGACTTTCTGAGTATTTTTGGGAAGATTCTTGAAGGCAGATAAGGCAAAGTAAAGCTAAATGTGGATGGTTGATATTTAGGCAACCCATCGGTGATGGGAGGGGTAGGGATGGTGAGAAACACGAAAGGGCAAGTTGTGGTTGCTTTTTTGGCATACTATGAGGAAGAGAAACAACATGGCTGAAGCTAAGGCATCCTTGATGGCCTGATAAAATGCTGAGAGAGGAATTTAGTAACATTGGAGCTGGAACCCGACTCGAAAGCGGTAGTTGCATGGTTGAAAGGAAAGGGAGAGGTTCCCCGGTCTTTGAGAGATTTATGGGATCAACTCTACACTATTCTGCAGAAGTGAGTTGTCAATCTCCCATGTCTACCAAGAAGTCAATAAGTTAGCTGACTCCTTGGCCAAACTTGGGGCCAAAGGAGTTACTCAGCAGTTTTCAAAGTGGGTTGAAATGCCTTGGGATGTCAGAGGACTTTTGGCTATTACTAAAACATGCTTACCACAGATATGGATCAAAAGAAAGGAGTAATTTTTGTTTTTGTAGGCTTGATTGAAATGTTGTTTTTGCACCTTTGTTTTGGGGCCTTTGGGACATGTGACCCCCAAGGTGTTTGCAATTTTGTTACCATGGTATTCCTCCACTATAAGTGAGGGTATTTTTTAATATAATTGTGATTTCGTCCCCTTCCAAAAAAAGATTCTGTTTGAAGCCCTTGCCATATTGTAGATAAAACCCATGAAGTAAGTGATCAAATAAGTCATTTGATAGTTTCAGTTCCCCATAAAGGTGTTTTTTCTTTGAAGTTTTTACCTATCAATGACGTGTGTGTATGTTAAATAGGAAAAGTGACCAGAAAGTTGAAGATTCTACAGGGAGGCTTCATTTCAACAGAAATGGATGCTACCTGCCAAAAGTCATTGAGGGCATGTTCTCTGGATGGATAGAACAAACTAATTGATAAAAATAATGTACACAAACTGTGGTGATCATTCAAAATGTGCAAGAACATTAAAGATTATGGATTATGTTGTCTTGCTTATAGGGAGCATAGGAAATCCCTTCCTAATGCTAAAAAGGATTCCAAATCAGAAATCCTTTGACTCTCTACGAATATAGATTGTCAAGTTAGGAGTAAGCAGCATTTGAAGTACAACATCACAGACTAACAGTCCTCAACCTGAAAGTTAATAAACTTCTCTAGTTACACAGGAAGGCACATCCAAGACCCACAATCCAGTCTAAAGCGATGCCTTCTATTGACATTGTGCCATATTACATCATCCACAAGTATGCTTGAACGCCCAAATCATGAAAGATGGTTGAGACCGGCTAGAAAAGATTGACTTCACTTTTTTCACTAGCCCAATTCAAACTGAGCAAACAAATAAATATAAATGATATCTTTAATTAAATTTCCATGTTATTGTATATAAATTAACTTGTTACTAATAAATTTAAGGAAAAGATATTGGATTTTCGATTTTGTTCTTGCCATATTCTAGATAAAGCCCATGAGTAAGTGATCAAATAAGTCATTCGAAGGTTTCATTTCCCCATAAAGACGTTTTTTTCTTTTCAGTTTTCACCTATCAATGACTTGTGTGTATGATAAATCGGAAAAGTGACCAAAGAGTAAAAGATTCTGTTATGATCCTGAGGGTTATAGGTTTAACCAAATCAGTATCCAACAGTCTTAAGATTTTTGGATCAATGGTCGGGTCTTTAACAATTGGTATTAGAGCAGAGATCACGTCACTGATTCAAGTCACGGAGGGGGTGACCTATAGGCTGGATTAAAATGTCTTGGTACTTTGTATGGGCATAGTGTTAAGTCATTGAATACTGATAAATGAGTGAAGCAACCAAAAGGAAAATGGCTACTACCAGGTCAGTGTCGATAGAGTGGGCTGCTATGAACACCGGATTTGGAAACGTAGTGGAATGTTATGATCCTGAAGGTTAAAAGTTTAACCAAATTAAGATCCAACAGTTTTAGAACTTTTGGATCAATAGTTGGGTCTTTAACAGATTCCTCTACATGGACGGCTTCATTACAACAACAATTGATGCTATTTGCCATATATGTCATTGAGGTCGTGTTCTCCGGATAGTTAAAACAAACTAATTGATAAAAACTGTGTACGCAAACTGTGGTGATCATTGGCAAAAGTGAAAAACTTGTTGATAAAAACTATGTAAGCAAACTGTGGTGGTCATTCGAAACGTAGAAAAGAAAGATTTTGAGGATCAATTCTAAACAGAGAGAGGTTCTGAAAAGGAAGTGAAGGAAACAAGGCTAAAAAAAAGTTAATTTTATTTGGGCCGAGGCAGCAACCCCGTTTTGCCACGAATCATATAGGCCTCTGTCTGTTCCCAACGACATTTAAACAAACAAGTAGAAGCAACACCTCCCATATACTAAGAATTAAGAATCACTAGCACCTCAAATAACCCACAAGGACAGCAATGCCATTGAACCAAGACCGAAACTTTAAGGTAACCCACATCGCTCGAGTAAGAAAGACTTACCAAAGTGTTATCCAGAGTGCCAACAAGAAGAAACTTGCCATTGGGCGAGAACTTGACGAAGGAGACCGGCGGGTTCTCATCGTCGATCAAGGTCTTCATACAATGGCCGGTCCCAGCGTCCCAAATCCGACACAAGCCGTCATAGCTGCTGGAGACGATCAAGGAGCCGTCGCGGTTGAAATCCACGGAGGTGACGGGGTCGGAGTGCGCGGGTAAGACCTTGAGGCACTTGGCGGACTTGACGTCCCAGACGCGGACCGTCTCGTCGAAGGAGCCAGAGACGATCATGTTGGACTGTGGATTAAAGTTGACGCAAAAGACGTAGTTGGTGTGGCCAGCGAGGGTCTTGACGAGGGACCCCGTCTGGACATCCCAGAGCCGGAGAGTCTTGTCGTCGGAGGCCGAGACGAGGAAACGCGAATCAGATGAGAAGGCGAGGTCGGAGACGCCCTGCTCGTGGCCGAGGAATTCTTGGAGGGGAGAGACGGTGGGATCGGCATTGGAGTCGGAGTTGGATAAGCAGTAGGTGCGGAGGGTTTTGTCGGCGGACGAGGAGGCAAGGAGGCGACCGCTGGATGAGAATTTGACGGACGAGATGGCGCGCTTGTGGCCGGTCAGGGTTTGGGTGAGGCTGTAGGGTTTAAAGGGCAGGGAGGGTTCAGAATCAGTGGCCATTGTTGTTGGATGGTGGTTAGACTGACTGATTCGGGAACACGAGAAGCGGCGAGGGCCCAAGTCAGGACTTATAAGAAATAATCTAACGTGATTAAAATTTTGTTTATATTTCCCTAAAATAATCGTTTATATAAAGAAAAGTTTTTCTTCATTATCAACACACAACACATTATACATAATTTTTTTATTTTTTATTTTTTCTCACTAAATGTACGATGTACAAATAATGAGTAGAAGAACTTAATTAGTTAAAAAAGAATAAAAAAATTAAAAATTAAAAAATTAAAAATAAATATAATATGAGGTATGATGAATAACAAAACTCTTATATAAATATTAATTTTTAATAACACATAATGAAAATATGAATATACCAAAAAGGTGTAGAAGTCCAGCGCATTTAATTTAATATGAAAAATTTACTTTTTAACCGTGGTCTCATTAACTTTTAAAATGAGTGTACAAAACTTGCATATTATGTGACTGTATCTAGTATTACTCTAAAAATATTATAAATTACTTACTAAAAAAGAAGATTTAAATATCAAAGTTGGTTTTAGGGTTTTTTATTTTAATGAACAAATCAGGCTTCAGATTGGTTGAAACTTGAAATTATGGTTTAGGTTAGATGATAGTTAAAGGATAGTAAATAATATTTTTCCAATCAAGAATAGAGAGTTTTTAAGGACGGGTCAAGCTTGAGGCAGAGGTTTTTTTTTTTTTTTTGTACAAATAATATATATTATCTATAAGAATAAAAAGTTATGGCAGATCATAACCTGTATGAGACCAACACACGAAATTATGATTAGTCTAGAAATGCACTATCACTACAAAAAGTGACAAACAATTCTCTGAGCAAACTCATCTGTAGATGTGATTACACTGCATAGAACTAGTTGAGATAGCAATTCTGCCTAGTGATCAGGAATATATCTCCCCAATTTAGGTCTCCCAAAATTCTCCGCTCGTATTCTATGGATTAATTTTAGAGAGACATAGGCATAACATGTATATCTAGAATATCTTTAAGTTTCTGTTCTTGGAATTTAATCAGTTTATAATCCGAAATCTGCAAGAAAACTTGCTGTGTGTCCTTACTCATATGAGAGTGCCCATTTTGTCTTTGGAGACCACCCGACTAAAAATTTCAATCAATCAAGTTCTCAATTAGCACCAAATTGGAAAGATAAGAACTGCTGTTTTCAATATAAGGTAAATGTACACAAATATATACAGGCAAAGCATAGTCTACAATTGATGTTGGCTAGTTCTATACTATATTCCCAGCTACACCCTCGTTTAGTCTCCTCCCTCTTTTTCTTCCCCTTCAGGCTTCAGATATGTATATTAGCACTAAAAAAATGAAAAAATGGGAAGGGGAAGGGGGGAAAAAGATGATCTAGCATTCAAGAATATCATACAAAATTGAAATGGGACCTTCAGTATTGGGATTATGGTAACCAAATGGAATGAGCCCCATAGAAGAAAGTGGGATGTGGGACAGATCTGAGTAGTCTGAGGATTTAGTTTTCTGCAAAATACAATTTCCTTCCTACAAGTCTTAGCTGCTACTCATTGCAACATATGAGGACTCTCGATTTTAATGTTTCCTCATGGTAGTATTCCATGCATCCTGTGTGAAAAATAACCATGGGTCAAAAGAGAGTAATCATGCAATTAGTACATAAAAAACATTGCAGACTTACAAAAGCAAATGGAAATATGTAGGATATTGTTGAAACACAATAGTAACCTCACGATTGGAGGAAAAATTACTAAGGGTAGAGAGTATTTCTGGGAGTTTAACAAAACTCTCAAAATGATCTAATCATAGCTCATCCAATTTGAACATTTCTCCAACAGACTATTTAGGCAGAAGCAGATCAATTCTGATGAACCATATAATATTTTCTTATCCCCTTTAAAAAGAAAAAATATAAAAGGAAAGCAAAGCGATACCAGGGTAAGTGGGTCAGTGACATAGTCCATTAGCTCAGATGTGTAAGAGGAAACAGAAGAAATGATCGTCTAAGACCTTAACAAGTAGATTAACAAAACTCATGGCGAATAAGGACTAGAACAACACACTAACAGCTGCATGACAAACTCCAGGAAGCAAATATACCATAATAATTATTAGCTTACATACCTGCCGAGTGTCAAGATCAGCACTGTGACGTGAAGAGGAGATGCAGCTTTCACCATGCGGTGAAGAATGAGTTCGTATCCCTGGATAAGAACGGCGCAAGTTTTGAGGAAGCTTCATTAGAGTGCCAAACCATGAACTTGGCCTGCCACCAACCAAATTTTCACTACTCTTACTCAACCTCGGACATGCTGATGAAGGGTGATCATGTGACAGGACGCAGTAGGAGTTAAGATGCTCCTCTCTGCAAAATGTAGCAGCTGAATCCCAGTACCCTCTCAAAAATGAAGTTGAACCAAAGTGTTGAGAATGCTGGAAGATGCAAGATGCTGAAGAATATCGCAAGGGTGCAAATCTTCCATCCACTAGATTTGGTGACTGTTTCCTGTCAGAAATCCCAAGATAGGCTGTCGATGTCCAATCTTCAATTGTTATTCCCTGTTTGGCTGCAAGGTCAAATATCTTTCTTTCCTCAAGCCCTAATCCCACGAGCAAGTTCCACAGATTTCTTAGTGCTTCCCTTTGGTCATGTATGACTTGATCCCTCATTGCCATTTCAAACTGAAGCTCAGTATTAGCCATCCCCTACATTAGTGCAGTATAACCGTCAGGTCAGGCTCTGAAGGCATGTTTATAAAACATCATATAAAGCCTTAGATTCTTCCTGAACCAATGTTTTAGTACGGCAATGCCCAGTCATCATTTTTTACAGAAAGGAACCAACATGAGCTTAAGACAAATGATCATGTTGTGACAAGAGTAAACTTGTTCAGAATAGATTCCAGGTTGAGGTGATTAATAGTCATGGGAGCATTTTATACATAGAGATCCCCTCACCAAGTGTTGTTTGGAAAGCGAGGACTTCTTGTAATAATATAAGCTAAGCTCATCCAGTTACAAGTATCAGACTTTCTACAATCGTAACAGCCAATTCCAAGACAAGTAGATTGAGTCCTACTTATATCTACTCACCAGGATCCTGTATTGACTGAGAATGCTCAAGTAAGTTTTGTTACCATTGTTACTTATGGCTTCCTCAATCATATTTTGCAATTGGCATCGATGCTTCTCGTTTGCTTCAATTTCCTGCAAAAGATAATTGGTAATATGGTACAAAAGCATTAAAGACTGTAAATCTTATGATCACCAGTACGTGGAGAGCACTACCTTTTGGTAATTGACACCAGCTTCATCATTGTCACGGATGTTATCTAGAATGACTTGCCGTCTTGCTCTCAAAGCCTCCACAACTGCTCCATCATTTCCAGTAACCTGCGACAGTAATAGAAAAAAGGTACTTTATCGTTGGTATAAACTACATAAAAATTTGGTCCTGGTATGGTAAGCAGAGAAAGAAAATATTGGGAGGGAGATGTGACAGTAAAGCAGACATTCAGACCTCTATCTTGCCCTTTTTTTGGTACTGCAATCTTGGTGGACAATTTAGAAATGCAACGTGCAAGAATCTAAATTCTAAGGAATTTCTTCAGGTATCAGATTTCCGAGAGAAATGAACACTTTGTTACATTTATCTATTTCTTAGACGATGTAGAATAGGCAAAATGCAGTCTGCATGATAAAAGTGGCACTATCTAACCTGTTTTTTTGCAATAGCATCATCAAGATGTTGGAGTTCAGTTCGGTTCCGAAGGTTAGTTTCCTCAAGCTCAAATAATGCCTTCTGCAAATTTATCCGTTCCTGAACATTTTCACTTATTTCATGGCTCAATGTATTCAACCAAGAGAGCTCATCGTCTGCAGCCTTTTCAGCAGGTTTGACACTTTTGAGTGATTCTTTTGTAGCCAGTTCTTTCTTCAGTCTGCCAACCTCAACCTGTGAAATCAAATATGTTATATTCCAAGACATGCTACGCTACCTCAAAAAAACAGATAAAGCTCCATTTAATAGCTTACCTGAAGACTGTCAATCATCAGTTGGTAATCTGATACGTGTGTATCTACTGTGCCTATGTTTTTCTGTTGAGAAACAAGAGCATGATGAAAACTCGTTACCAAGAAATGATGCTTGATGTGGTGTGAGTGTACAGCGACTGATAACTGAATTAAGCCTGGTAAACCATGTAGATACTAAACAGAAGCATATACAAAAGATACGCTTTTACTGTGACAGAATAGAAACTGAATACTGGCAATTCAATTAGCAAACAACATGACCTTACTCTGACACCAAAAGGGAAGCTGCCCCAAACTATAATAGAAGAAAAAAGTAGTGTTTATTGAGAGCTATAATATAAAAAGAGCTGAGTATTAGCCTTCCAGCAGAATTGTGTTCATCCAAAAAGAATATCAAGTAAAGCACTGCAAGCCATAAATAACTTTACAGTGCTCATGCTTTCAAGAATGATAATTTTTTTTATAGGTAAAAAGAAAAAAAAAAAGTGATAATTAGATGTATCCCATATTAATTTTTGAGTCCCACCTGAATGTGTGTCTTTATTTCCTTTGCTCGGTCAGCATACTTCAAGGTATTCACAGTGTGAGGATACTGACTGTCCACAGGGCACACTGTAGCAACCATGACTGTTTGAGAATTACCACTCAGACCATCTTTAAGTATTCGTGTCAATTTGCTGCAAGAAATGTATATTAGCTATCAAGCAGGGACAACTTCAGATTATAATAAGTAGCATCTGTCACCTGTTGCGATAAGGAACATAAGCAAGACCCTTTTTTTGTTGTTTCCCCAAAGCATTTATGCAGTTTGCTAAAGCAAGAAGTGACCGGTTGATATTAGCTCCATCTCTTAGCTTTTGGCCTCCGCTATTTGTTTCAGAAGCTCGTTCACTGCCAGCAAGATCTACAAGTGCAAGTTTTCCTCGCATTATTTGATTTCGATACTTATTTTTTTGTTTCCTTTTCACAGTAATCTCCAGAACTGCATGTGATCTGGTTACATGGAAACAACTTCACATGAGATCATGCAAAAAGGTTGCACTACATAGAGATGGCTCCATGCTAGAAATATCTCAAAAAGATGATAGTGGGATAATGATCACAGCTGTAGTGAAGTGACAAGTGAGAAATTTCTTAACATGATGATGTGGTGCTTATAATTATTATAGTATCAGGAAAGTTTGAGTATCATTCATGTGGAGAGTGCAGCAGCATGTGTAGTCCCTGTTCCTTATTGGATATTTGTTGGTTACAAAGAGCCTGTAAGAGACGGGGGAGGAGTGTGTGTTGGCATAGGGTTGGAGTGGTAGCACCTGTTCCTTAGTTGGCTATTTATGAATAGTGTATGAGAAAAGGGATTCTATACACAGCTAATGATGACAGCAATGATGATATGTTTTGGGCAAGTAAGAAATCCAACTAATGCATGCTCACCGTGAAGAAGTTGCATTGACCTCTGTGCTTTCTGTTTTCCGTCGACTATTCCCCAAATTCAGAAGTTCAAGGATTTTATCAGCTGAGTGAACCTGAATTAGAAGCATAACTAATCACTAATAGGTTGTTAACCATAGTACATAATTGATGCATCAAAGACCCAGAATGCACATTGATAAAGGAAAATAAAATAGAGTAACTGGTTAATTATGTCAAAAAAAGAAAACATGGCGGATGAGAAAAGAATTAACCAAACCATAAGTGGCCATAAGGTCAGACGAGCCCATAGAATCTATTTTGATTGCTTTATTGATTTTCAGCTAAGGCCCAAATACCTATTCATTTTTTTTATTAACACAGAATAAGGTTAACAAGCCACAGACAGATCAGCCATGATTCAGTGATGTGGTCAAGGCTTGCATCTTGCATGTCAAGCAGACAGACACCACCCAGATGAAACATATAATTGGGGGGGAGGGAGAGTGAGGGGGCAATAACGAACCTTGATACATCTCAGCCCAACAACAATTATTCCTTGCTCGGGATCCTCTCTAAGTTCCAAATGACATGATGATTTTTCAAGCAAATCGTAGATAACCTAAGTTCATATGAGATCAAACATTAAGAGATAAAGAACGTGAGCAATATTTATGTATATATATCAATATCTTAATCAAAACGCAAACCTTACTTCATTGTAGACTTCAAGGTAGGAGCAAGTAACTTCAAATTCATCAGAGCTCTTGTTTGATTTGATCAGATCAAAAACAGTATGCAGACTGAGAACCATGAGTCCAGGATCATCTTTAGTCCCAACCATTGTATAGGTTTTACCACTGGATATGTATTAAAAAAAAAATAGGTAGATTCCATTACTAAGAGAACTAACAGATGGAAAATGAGAGCACAAATCAAAATACATAAAGATATAAGATCAAATTTTTGAATGAATACTAGTTGATTTAACAAACTTTTTAATTATTCACAGTGCCCATTAATGATGATGATGAGCTTTACAACCAATGCGCATCCCTGGACGGCATATAGGCTCACAAGTGGAATTACCATTACCACATATAAATAAAGTATAATTAAGAATATGATATGGAGAAATACAACATCTGTGAGTACAGACCAGGAGACTAAAATCTAATTGTTTTAATAAATTAAACCTACTCTTGATCTCAATTGCTGGCAAAAGAAGGAAAATTATGCAGCCAATTGACCTGCTTCATGAAATGATATTCATATCTCGACTAACTGCAAACTTCTATGGTTTAACCACGAAGAGTAGTTGAAGTGCACCACCAGCCTTATAAAATCTTACATACCATGAAAAATTAGAAGATATTCTTAGGTGAATGCTCCACTTTTGATTTTAAAATTGTTAAGATTCTAGAAACTAGTATAGCGCTTTTTGTATAGGTATTTTTTTATACCATTCATATAGATGGATGGTTAAAAAACTTTTATTCTAGTACTCGAAAAAATTCAGAGTTACAACCAAACAAATACGTTATAGGCTGAGGTTAATGATCAAATTCTTTACTAGCTTTCCATTTAGCCACTATGCTTTGATGCCATTCCTAAATCATGCCATAGAAATCAATAAAGCAAAAGTCACCCAAAATCTCAGATATATAATGACCAAGGAAAGGAAGTTGCCTTATCCAGTACGGAGATAAAAGCAGGCAAAAGATTAAGAGACGATAAAAAAAAAAACAACTACACTAATAGATCTCGTTAGTTACCTTCCAGTTGAACCGTATGCAAACACAGTTGCATTCAGACCTTGAACAACCCCTGAGATTACAGAGGATATACATTTTCTGTAGACATCCTGGATAGATGAGTATAAGCAGAATGATAGGTTATAATAACATTAAAAAAGCAAATATATTTTTATACCGAAGATGGTTAGGCCTATGCATTGAGTAGAGTTTTTTAGTAAATGTTGGTGGACTATGAACAAGCAAAATGCAAGTGAACAGACTGCAGCGACCACAATCTATCCGAAATTAGACTATTTTACACGATACGTGTGCCTAAGTAACCATCACAGATGAGGGGACCTAACCATAGAGAAAAGTCAATATTTATGTCTTTCTGTGCAGTACTGCATCATTTTGCCAAAAAGGTTACATAATTTTAATCATAATGGATAAAAGAACATAACTCCACTACGTTAAAAAATGCAGCGTACCACATTTGTACATCCAGGACCAAATGCGTGATCGAAACCATATCTCTTATCTTTTGTTCGATTCTGTATGCGTTCAAGGTAATCCTTGGATGGGTCGGGATCCAACACAACCACCTCCTATAAAACGAATTACAGCATTAGCATACTCACAAAAATCAGTAATAGAACTACTTAACATAATATGAAGCGAAGCCAAGATTTATAGGTTTAAAGAAGAAATCTATCACCGACACACCTTACTGTCAATTACTCGGACAATGTTGCGACCCCGTTCTCTCTCCGTAAAGGGCCTACATTTTACGGCAACCTGTGGCCAAAATCGAACAGAAAATATCAAGCAAGAAAGTGGTAACAAAAATAAGGCAAGTAATGATTTCTGGAGTGGTATAGAAAGGAAAGATTCACCGTAAGTGTGGTGGCTTTCTTTGCGGCAGGAGCTCTAATGCTCGGCATGATTCTCCAACATCGATTTCCAAAGTATCACAAGGGCTTTAGCTGTAGCTACCAATTCGGATCGGGTTTTGAAATCTTGAAAAGAAAAAAAAACGATTGTTCATACCATTTTTACAGGCCTAAACTAAATCCAACAGCGGGAGAGTCGCTTTCTTTCTGTTTCCACAGAAATGCACTTCATTTTGATTTGCAAAACGAGCCCTGATTCATTTTGATAAGTCCCTACCCTTCGCAGAGTGAACGGGCAGTAGCAGAAAATTTAAAAAGACAAAAAAAGGGGGGGGGGGGGGGGGGGGGGGGGGGGGGGGGGGGGGGGGAGAAGATCAAAGGAAAAGAGGCTTTCATCAGTACAAAGTTCTTTCCTTAAAAAAACCACAAGTAGCAACCAAACCACTGATTTTCTCGAACCACATTGTGTTGCGAGAAATTTGGAAAGCGTACATATCAGCCATTCCCTGAAGAACAAGAACTTCAAAAAAAAGTAGAAAGATCCAAAGATTGCATGCAGAACCCGAGAGGAAACATGCGATGCCAGAGCTCAACAAAGGGCTCCCGTGGAAGCGCGTGGCAATGGGAGGTAGTGGACGAATAAAAAAGAAAAGGCAAGAAAGATTCTGTGTTCTACGGTGTATCGTACTGTGATGTACTGTTGCAGGCAGCTGTTAAATTGCGCAGGTGTGGGTGGAACCGTGGAAGAAAGAGCAGCGAGTGAATTCCAACTTATCATTGAATGTTACATTATTAATTTCAACGAGTAATGTTGGTTATAATTTCTAAATTAAGTCTTATATAAATTTTTTGTAAAAAATGGAGGCTATCAAGAAAAAGTGAGTTTTTCTTATTTTGTTACGATGGAATCATCTATTTTATAAAGAATTTACTCAAAACTTGTGCATTTAAAATTTATATGTATCATTTATCTAATTTTAATATCATGACATGTTCCGTTACGATAAAAGTATCAAATTATCCATAACAACAACTAATGTTATTTGAATAATATTAGGTATAAATTTTAAATAGATAAATTTTATATATATATTTTTGTAAAAAAAGTGAGTTCCATTAAAAAGAACAATTTTTTACAGTTTTATAATATGAAATCTACATTTTTACAAAGACTTATACAAAATTTATCTATTTAGAACTTATACAAATCATTTATCATGTTATTACATCCATAATTTATACAGTTTACTTTATCCCATCGTGGCACCACAAATATTACGTGATTTATTAAAAAAATTAAAAAAATATATATTAAAAAAATGGTTCTCAGATATAAGATTGAAAACTAAAGTTATAGATTCTACTACCTTTTTGGTTGTGTTTGAATGTTGAACTAAATTGAGTTAAGTTGAGATAATAAAATATTATTAGAATATTATTTTTTAATATTATTATTATTTTAAAATTTAAAAATTTTGAATTGTTTATTATATTTTGTATTGAAATTTAAAAAAATTGTAATAATGAATTGAGATGAATTGATATGAGTTAACATTCCAAACGATCTTATCATGTGCAAAGTGAGTTATATAACTTAGGGGTACAGTAGCATTAATAATTTTTTTACTATTCAAAATTTTTAATTTATTGAATTTCAAATAATATTTGTTGTAACAAGTTTTTATAATTAAGAAAGTTAAACACGCATTTAATCTTATTAAACATTTGGTTGTAGAATATTTGTTTGAAAGCTCTTTTTGTTGTTTGATGCTAAAAATAATTAGGAAACGAGCACTCAGGAGTCACCGATCAAGATTGAAAAACTGGTTATCTAAGTTTTTTAGTTGAAACTAATTTTGATAAAGGAATACTTGAACATTTATTTATCAAAATCGTTTTTGTTGACTTGCTTTTTGAAACACATTAAAATACTAGAAAACTATTAAAAAAAAAAAACTATTTACTAAATCGTTTTACCACGACATAAAATGGATGAATGTGAATTTCTCGATATTAGATGTTGCCTAATGTTGTGGATTAATTTTATGTTTATTGATTTAAGAAATATGTAAGACATAATCTATATTGAAAAATTATACATAGCAGCTCTATACCACACATCTGCAAAGCAAAAATAAATAAATAGTTCTTTTTATTCAGAAAGTGTGTGGTGTTGGACTGTTAAGTAGAATAATTCTTTCTATCTTCTAGAGTTTTTGTTCCAATTCTAGACCTTAGAATAGGAGAGCCATATATACATAAAGTGATCTCACGAGAATACTGTAAAATATGTTTTATATGTCTATTTTTCTACTGTTGATGTGTCTTAAAGTTCGGACAACATTTTTGAAAGGAGAAATTACTTATATCAGTCGTTATAGTCGCAGTACACCGTGTTAAAAAAAAAATTATATATACAGTACACGGAAAGTGCGACTGATATATAGTCGTGATCGTTTGAAAGACCAAAGTCTGGAATGAGCCAGTAGGATAATGTGGCTGATAGGTGTCTGATTTGGGAGGTTTTTTTGGAATATTGGGGAGAATGGAGTGTAATTGTTAACGACAAGGTTGGTTGGATGGTGGTTGGGTTGGTGATTTTGGGTTATGATTTGATTTGTTTTCTTTTACTTTTTTTAGGTTGGCAATGATTTCCGGTGATTCGGACATAGTGATGGGCTTTTTTTGTGTGTATTATTTCCGGTGATCTGTGTAGTCTAGCTTGTTTGAAGAGAAATGCTTGAAAGATGTTTGGATGAATTTGAGAAAAAATACAAATAAAAAAAAAAAAGAAAAATAATGGGAAACAAACACATAATTCCTTTGAGATAGAGATCAAGTAATGTTATATGCAGTCGTAGAGTGTGCAAGTACCGTGCAGTTATGTATTTATTCACTTTTTCGAAATGATTGTAAAGCATTTGTACATTCACAACCACAACTATCATTTCTCAATCCAAAAACATCTATAGAAAAGAGTTATGTTATTTGGCTCCATTATACTTAAGAGTAATGTCAGAGTTGTGCAACTACCGCACACTTTTTTTGAAATAAGTGCACGATGGTTATGTATTCTATAACTGTAAATATTATTTCTCTTATATTTATAAAATAGTTAGAAGTTGTAAAATAATTTTTTATATAAATTAATGTGGAAGACTTTTATATTTGTTTGACGTGTCAATAAAAAAGTTTGTAAATAGATTAATACATGGTATTTGATGACCACCCTATAATTTAATTATTACATAAACATTGTATTTGTCGAAACCAGATGATGTAACACAATCCAATCCAAAAGGTTAGGATTTCCAAATTTCCTAAAACCTCATTATATCAGACCGCGATGGATTAATTTCGCCTCTCACCGGATTGGGTACCCAACCCGACATTTTCTACAATGTATTATAGACAGAGCTTTCTCCACCAACTAATCTTGACTGAAATTATACGAGAGTTTTTCATTTTTTTTCTGAAAAGTCTTAAAATCAGGATTATTATTTTTAATAATTTTTTTTCAAAAGCTTTCTATAATTTAGACAGTGATAGAACAAAAAATAAGCCCAAACTATTGAATGTTAAGGCATACACTAATTATCTCTATGTTTTTATCTTTTTTGAAAGAGTTATTTTATTTTTAAGTCGATGTGTAGAGTATATTATCGTCACTTAAATGGTAATATTTGATCTGTAAGATTTAAATTTTAAAATTTATCTTCTAAATAAAATTATGACATATAAACAATTTATTAAAGTATTATCATTTATGGCTTAAAAATAGAAATTTTATTTTTCAAAATAAAAATATATATTTTAGATAAAAAATGGTAAAAGTATGAAACTATATGACTTATCTACTAAAAAAATACCTATTCAAAAAAAAAAAAAAAAATCTACTAAAAAAATACTATTTTTTTTCCTCTTCAGATTGCTGACAGATAAGGAAACAGGAATCTATATTGCTGACAAACGCATTCCCAAAGTTGAGTTAGGGTCAGAGGCCATAACACTGTAAAATCTATCTGGAATGATCAGGATGGATCCTTGAATGAGTAGGACGCCCATCTCTGAAGATGATAGTGCATTGGCATTGGAATTCGCTGTGAATGAAAGAGAGCCGAAGTCCCCTTCACAGAAACACTCAAAATTGAATACAATATATATATATATTTATATTAAAACATGTCAGTTTGGTGGTTGACACATAAATGGTCAATTTATTAGTCAAGAAGAAGACGACGGCCTATTCCCCCCCAATTACCATCTCATTTGTCTTTCTACAACTTGTCATACGGTCCAAAGGTGGGGTTTGCCATTTGTATATCATGTGCTGAAGGAAGTCTCCATTCTTTGCTTCTTGTTTTTTTTCTCCCACCCTTTTTTTTTTTGTCTTGTTTAACAAATCAGGCCAAGTCGCTTGCAAAACTTATTTACAGAGTTTAAAGAATAGAGAAATGATAGTATGTTATTTGAGTTTGCCCTTCACTTTAATCGCTCATATTTTTTTAAAAAATTTTTTTTAACTTAATGATTAAAAAAGTGACTTTTTGTGTATTGATGTATTTTTTATTTTTTTAAAAATATTTAAATATGTTAAAAAAATATGAAAAAAATAATAAAATAAAATAAAAAAATAAATTTGTGCTAGGCGGCACGCCCAGCGGTCATTGCTGGGCAGCAGCCTACCACTACTCAAGAACACAATACACACCGTAGTACAAGCATTTTATAAAGCTGTCAGCAATAATTTATCTTTACATAAATGGAAAGACTATACGGCTGAAAATCGGACTGCAAGCAATGCAAATATTCTGATTATATGCTTTTTCTTATCTACAAGTTGTCTGTGAAACAAATAGCAATGCACAACCTCGACACTGAGCTGCTTGTGTTCTGACTGACTCGAAGGGGAAATATTCTTTTCATGTTCTCTTACAAATCTTCAACACACAAGCTTGGACAACAATTTTTACCCCAAGTGGGAACCTAACACTTTACACTCATATGACATGTTAGGGCACCAGAACTGTACAGATTAACATAAGTATGGTTTCACATATACTCTTGAAAAGTTTGTTGTCGGAGTTCCTTCTTCTCAAGTCTATTTCTTGAGGTACTTCAGGCTTTGCATATAGAACTTATGCTTCGACAGAGTCATCTAGCATCTCATTTCTGTTTCCTCCCAGCAAAGGCTTTGTGCTAGCCGCCTTCTCAACCGTGGAGCCTTTATTTTCATCTTCTTCGTTGGACATGTCCACACTGTTCAGGAAGATCCCTGTAAAAGTAAATACAATTTGCATTGTAACTCACTTTTTTGAATATTTCATCAACAAAACAAGCAACTTGTATGGACTTCCATTTCAACCCGAGTTCACATCTTATTTTTAGTAGTTCAGCAGCGTGATTTGTGAATGAAGCCACAAAACTTTTTGTCTCTATATCCTTGGTGAAATGAGTAATGGAGATGTTTCATAAAGAACCAGTGTGTTGAAAGTTAAGGAAGCCGTGCTGAAGGAGAATTAAACAAAAAAGCATGGTAGCACCTGATAGGTAGTCAATCAAAGCTTGAAAGAGCCGCTCTGAATACATTGGTTACACTCTAGTACCTTTCTCTCATTAAAATAATTTATCGTCACATCTATCAAGCTATTTATCTGATTCTAGGTCACTCACCTATAAACCATATTCCAGCAGCAAGAAACAGAACGGATGTTAAAATAAGTGCTGTTTCCCTCCAATTGTTAGCATGATCCTGTGAGTGACATTTACCAAAGCCAAAAAAACATTGTCAAAAAATTAGATAAGTAAAAAGAAAGGGATCGAGACTAAGGATCCAAAGCAGTTAAGGAAACCAAATTAGATTTTTTTTTTTTTTTTGAGTGAAATTAAATTAGAAATTTTACCATCACAAGCTGGAAAAGGTATTGCGAGTGCATTTTCAAACATTGAACATAATGATTTTAGTCATTACTTCAGCATATAAATAAAAAGCACACAAATCCGAGTTATTATCATTTAACTGCGCAATGATACTGGCAATCAATACTGTAGATTTAACAGAGAAAACTCCACAACCTTTTGCTTTGAAATTAAAAAAAAAAAAAAAATGTGCATTTAATTTTCCTGACCAACGTTAATAAAAGCACAAATTTGTTTGGAGTGGGGTCCACCACATCCTGCTTCAACAGGATTATAGGCCAACGAGTTTCTTCAATGCAGCCATTTCTAGCCCCATAATCTCTAAAACCTCCACTTGGCCATCTCTTCTTCACTACTTTTCCCACACATGCATGGCCCGTGGGACAGTACTCTGAAAGTCACTTTTCATGATTTTGAAAGAACTGCAGATTTTATATAAATAATCAACCTAATGCTCTTGCTGCTAATTCTATATCTGGCCCACAACAAATTTTGTTACACACAAGGAAAATATGTAGCAAGATTATTCGTCCACAGCGAAACATGCTATACTTTGCCAAAAGCAACTTTTCATGATTTTGAAAGAACAACAGATTTGACATAAATTACTAACCAAATGCACTTACAGCTAATACCATATAACTGGAAACTGCTTTTGCCACAATAACTTCTGTTAAAGGACAAAATGGAGTAACAAGATTATTTTTCCACAGTGGAACATGACATACTTGCAGCAAAATAAATAAAAAACGTAAATTCGTGTATGTTGGATTAGCATATACATGTGAAGGAAACACAACGTAATATCAACTATATTTCTCTCCACTTCCTCAAAGATATAAATCAAGAGAGTTTCAAAGCCACACCTGAAGAACCCCAACAAGAGGTGACGAAGGCACATCGCCAAAGATGTGGATTGAAACGGTGGATATAGCCATAGACAGAGGCCTCATACTAGGTTTGACACAATGGAGACACACGTAATTAACAGGAGCCTGCAAAAGCAAATTGATACTGTGAAGGAAATATGAGTGGATCAAATTTCTGGATGTTATTTGAGAATAAAGTAGTTCAGAAATTAATGTCAATGTGCAGAAGTGCATCAACATGCAAGGATATAGTCAGTTGAATTGAAACCCAAAGCATTTACAAATAAAGTAGAAAATTGTGTTTAAGTTCTTAAAATTGATGGTAACATGTCATTTATATTATACATGAGTCATATATTCAACCATTCTGATGAGCATCCAAAATCAAAAGCATTTTTTTTCCGACAAGGCCAACCTTACATTTTCAATGACTATAGCAATAACCTTCAGCAAATCCTTAAGCTAACAAAAGTCTACAGAATATCGTTATGCTAACAAAAAGTTTCAAGGACTATAGCAATAACCTTCAGCAAATCCTTAACAAACTACCAAAAATCTACAGAATATCGCTAAGGTAACAAAAGGTTTAAAAACACATAAAACAAAGAAAGTTTTTTTCTATAAGTAGAAAATAAAGAAAGAAATGACTTGTAAGAAAATATATTATTCTAATAAAAGCTCAACAAATACCTATACATCAGTATATCATTTGCCTACATGCACCCAAAAGAGGGAAAAAATATTTTAACCAAGAAAAAGGGATTCACCTTACAATTTTTAAAACTTCTGTCATTCTTTTTTTTTTATAAGTAAGAATAAAAATAAATAAAGTTCCGTCACTCTAACATTGGATAAAGGATTTCTGAACTATAAAAGTCTCCTCAAGATTTCTAGGCCTTTTCATATGTAATTTAAAGACTAAAAAAAAACAAGGTGAAGAAAGGATTCTTTTTTAAGCAAGACACAAAATACAACAGAAAGTTTGTACAAATCAACAAGTTTTCTAACGATATCACTTCTCATTGCAATGACAGGATGATATCAACATATATCGAATGACATGGTCAAATGCTGAAAGGATTCCTCAGCGTCCCTAATATAAATTGGAGCAGTTTAAAATAGAATAATACAAAGTTAATAACATAGGTATTTGCCCCCATCCAAATGCGTCCATCATCATATAATCCATGTTAAGTTATATTTACAGGTTACCATGATTTTTTTATGGAATGTCATGTGCCAGACAACTGCTTTAATATTGCTGGCAGCTCGGAACCATTCGAGTCCTATACATCACACAATGCAACTGTTTCCAACAGTAATGCCCCATTTATCAACTATCCATCCACAGACACACTCTCTCCCTCTCTCTCTCTCTCTCTCTCTCTCTCTCTCGCTCTCATGCACATTATTAAAAAGAACAGCCATGGATAATCAAATTTTTAACCCAACTCAGACAGTTACGAATTTACCTGTGTAGCAAAGACTAGTATCTCGCCCACTGAGAAAAGAGCTATGAAACCATACAAGCTTTTAAGGCAGAAGGCACTGAAGCAAAACATTGCACCTAGTAATGTTGCTCCAGAAAGAAGCTGTAACACGAGTAGAGAAATTTAGAATACAATTAAGAGCATACAAGTTATTGTCCGACAACTCAGAAATTAAGAATACGAAACAAATTCAAAATTTCAAATCAACAGCAGATGATAAGTTCTCCACCAATGCCAGCATACAAACATGGAAAGAAGTCAGAAAAACTCATTTCAATGTAAAACTCAGCCTCTTCAAAGAGTAGTATGACTACTACGGTGATTACAAATAGATAAATTGCAGAAGGTAAAGTTAATTAAAAAAAAAAAAAACTCATTATTGAAAAATAACAGGAAATGCTGAGTAAGAAACCAGCAAAATTTAGCTGCTCCAAATATTTTTTTTTTTTTGATAGGTAAACGATAGTATTAAAAAAGAATAGGCAAAGCCCAAGTATACAAGAAGTTATACTAGAGGTAAGACCTATCTAAGTTTGCTATAAAAGAAACAAGAAAATCATGTACATTTAAGCCATTAAAATCTACAGCCATAGCCCAAAAAAGTAAGGTGCGGAAAAATAAAGCTCGAAGCTCCTCTAAAGTCCGCTCCTTGTCTTCAAATGTCCGCTCGTTACGCTCTCGCCAAATACACCACATAATGCAGCTAGAAACCATCTTCCACACAGCTTTGATTTGTGGAACTCCCCCCGGTATCACCCAACTAGCCAATAAATCCACCACTGTAGCAGGCATCACCCAGTTTAACCCTATCCGACTGAATACTTTGCTCCACATGGCTCTAACTGTCTCACAATGTAGCAGAAGATGATCCACTGTCTCCCCATCTTTCTTGCACATACAACACCAATCAGGAATAATTACCCTATGCTTTTGTAGATTGTCGGTAGTCAAAATCTTACCCAGGGCCGCTGTCCAAGTGAAGAAGAGTGCCTTAGGAGGTGCCTTATTGCTCCACAACTTTCTCCAAGGGAAATGAGCATTTGGAAGTAAGGTAAGGGACTTATAGAAGGAACACACCGAGAAAGTACCCTTACCTGCTGGTATCCACCACAGCTTATCCCCACCCCTTCCATTCATCTTCGTTGTATACACTAAACTGAAAAAAGCCTCAAAACTGTCAAGTTCCCAATCTTGGGCTGCTCTATTAAAAATTATATTCCATTGGATTTGGTCCCCTGAACGCACCATGAGATTCGCCACCGAGGCTTCTTGGTCACGTGCCACTCGGAAGACCAAAGGGAACAAGTCCATGAGCGCCTCTTCCCCACACCAAATATCCCTCCAAAATTTTATAGGAGTACCCTCCCCCAACATAAGTTTAGTATATCGCGAAAACACCCCCCACCCTCGTCTTATGTATTTCCAGACCCCCACACCATAAGAACCATTCCCTTCACTAGAACACCAACCCCCCCATACCCTGCCATATTTGCAATCAACTACAAGTTTCCAGAGAGCTTCTGATTCCATATTGTATCTCCAAAGCCATTTCCCAAGAAGTGCCCGGTTAAATTTTCTCAAATTCTTTTAACCCCAACCCACCTGAGGAAATTGGTCTGCACACATTATCCCAACTGACTAGATGAAACTTGAATTCATCTCCCAGTCCACCCCATAGAAAGTCGCGATAAAGTTTTTCAATCCTTGCCACCACACAAGCTGGAATTGAAAATAACGACAAAAAATATGTTGGTAAGTTAGAAAGAGGGCTCTTAATCAGAGTCACCCGGCCACCCTTCGACAAATACAATCTCTTCCACTCTGCCAATCTTCGTTCTATTTTCTCAGTAACTATATCCCAAATGGCTGAAGCCCGTGATTTAGCCCCCAAAGGTAGCCCCAAATATGTCATAGGCAACGCTGCAACCTTACACCCAAGTATATTAGCCAACTGCCGAGAATTACTGACGTTCCCAACTGCCACTAACTCTGTTTTATCAAAATTCACTCTCAGTCCTGACGCTGCTTCAAAACAAAAGAGGAGCGCCTTCAAAACACGAAGCTGGTCTTGTTCTGCTTCGCAGAAGATTAGTGTATCATCTGCAAATAATAGGTGTGAAACTGAGATGAAGTCCCTATTCAGATCGCCCATTGAGAATCTGGACACCAACCCATGACTAACCACTACAGATAACATCCTACTCAGAGCCTTCATGATGATAACAAATAAAAGAGGGGACAGGAGATCTCCCTGTCTTAGGCCTCGTGAGCTGCTGAAGAAGCCCTCTGGATTGCCATTGATTAAAACTGAAAATTTTGCCGTTGAAATGCACCATTTGATCCACCTACACCATTTCTCCTCAAAGCCACATCTCTTTAATAAATACAAGAGAAATTTCCAGTTTACATGATCAGATGCCTTCTCCATATCTAGTTTACAGATAATCCCTGCAATACCAGACTTTAACCTACTATCCAGACATTCATTGGCAATTAGGATAGAATCTAGAATTTATCGACTCTTAACAAAAGCATTCTGTGGCTTTGAGATTATCTTACCAATGGCCATCCCTAGCCTGTTTGCAAGCACCTTGGAGATAATTTTGTAAACCCCATTTATGAGGCTAATGGGCCTAAAGTCCTTTACTTCCGATGCACCAGACTTCTTCGGAATCAAAACAAGAAATGTAGTATTCAGACTTTTCTTGAACTTCCCTGCCATAACTAATTCCTGGAACACATTCATAATGTCTTCTTTCACGACCTCCCAACAAGTTTGGAAGAAACCCAATGAGAATCCGTCTGGACCTGGTGCTTTATCTTTTGACATTCCTCTGACCACTTCATACACCTCCTTTTCCTCCAAAGATCTTTCCAACCAAGACGTTATCTGTGGCTCAATAGTATCAAACCCAAGTCCATCTAACTTTGGCCTCCACCCCTCGCCTTCTCTAAACAAATCTTCATAAAGAGTCACCGCATGTTCCCGGATCTCGGAAGCCTCCGTGTTTTCACTACCATTGATTTTAAGCATTTCAATGATATTATTTCTCCTATGGGAGTTAGCCACTCTATGAAAAAATTTTGTGTTTTGATCCCCTTCTTTTAACCAAAGTGCTCTTGACTTCTGACGCCATGATATTTCCTCCAGGGATACAACTCTTTTCAACTCTGAGACAAGTTCTGCCTTAAGAGAGACTTCCTCTGCAGTGAGAACTCTATCTTCAGTGATCCTCTCTATGTTCTGTAATTCCTCCATCCTGGATCTCTTTTGTACCCCTATATCGCCGAAAGAATGGAGATTCCAAAGCTTTAAATCATTCTTTAAAGCTTTTAGTTTGCTTGCAAGTATATGAGAAGGGGTACCAAAAAGCTGATAAGAGGACCACCACTGCCTTACCCTTTCCACTAAGCCTTCATTTTTTAGCCACATGTTTTTGAACTTGAAATAGCGACGACCTCCTTGGATACCACCTCCATCCAATAAAATGGGAAGTGATCTGAAACTAGTCGCGGTAATCTCTTCTGACATACCTCCAAATAATGAATTTCCCAACCCGGCGATACTAAGAATCTACCCAGTCGAGACCACGTCTAACTATTCGACCAGGTGAAAGGCCCACCCATCAGTGGGAGATCCACCAGATTCAAATAAATAATGCACTCTGAAAATTCTGTCATGGCTGAACAAATCCGACTATTCCCAGACCTCTCACGAGGAAATCTAACCACATTAAAATCTCCACCTATGCACTAGGGGAGGTCCCACCAACTGTACCCTCCCGCAAGTTCTTCCCGCAAACAATGTATGATATTGTCAGCATTTGGACCATATATACCTGCAAACGCCCATAAAAAATTATCCTCTACCATCTTAATGGAGCAAGCCACTATGTAATCCCCTACAAACTCTACCATCTTAAAGGAGCAAGCCACTATGTAATCCCCTACAAACTCTTCCATTTTTTCCACCACCCTTTTATCCCACATCACTAGAATCCCACCCGATGCCCCATTTGAAGCCAAATATACCCAATCCGCATATGGACAACACCACACACTTCTCACTATTCTTCTAGACACCAACTTCAACTTGGTTTCTTGTAAACACACAATATCCGCTTTCCAATCCCGTAGCAAATTCTTCATACGAAGGCGCTTATTAACCTCATTCAACCCACGTACATTCCAAGACACAATTTTTGGCTTCATAAAGAAACATGCATACCCTTCCCTTTACTTCTATCACGACTTGAGCTACCCTCATTCAAAGACCATTTAAGTCTGTTAAGTTCCCTCTGCTTCTTGGAACCAGTTTTCTTGGACTGAGAATGGCCTGCCTCAATGGCCGTGAGAAGGGCCATAAACTGCTCTTCATAACCCACACACTCCATTCCCACCACATGTTGAATATCCTTAACCATTTTGAATACCCATTCGGAAATTTCAAACTCATTAGGAAACAAACAAGTTAACAGGAATGGCTCTCTATCACCTGTTTCTCCCACCCCTCCAAACAGATTCCGTCCTTCCCATTCAATACCATTACCCAAATTGACCACCATATTTTCAGTAGGGAAAGTGCTCACCTGAGTTTCAGGCACCGCGACTATGTCAGCCCATCCCCCTGTGAAACTCTGCGATAGCCCCTCTACACTGTCATCCCCAAGTTCTACTATTCTCGACGTCCCTCCTTCCAGGACCTTCTCATTGAGCCCTGTAGACCTCTGTGAAAACCCCTCAGACTCTGCCGATAATACAACCAAGTCCTCTATCGGACTGTACTGTGTACCGAGAAAACCTTCCTCAGGAAAAAAATTTAGTGACTGCATTGCTTTTTCCGGTTCACGCGGAGGGAGGATCTGCTCCACCACCTTCGTCGGCACTGTTTGGAACACCAGCAGAGGACCCACCGTGATCCTTGATGCGGGGAAGGGCTCCGCTCTACCGCGAACCACACTTTCTCCGTGACCCACCCTTTAAGTTTCTTTTTCCAATTCACGCGAAGGGAGGATCTGCTCCACCACTATAATGTGTATGTTTTCATGTGCTAAAGAAATAATAGGATGTGAAACAGAAACAATTCAGTGAGATTCAGGGTGAAATTGTGAGGTTTTTTTCAAAACTCTTTCCGCAATTATTTACATGAATGAAATGGTTCAAGTAAATCATATCGAAGTCTCTCAAACAGAAAGTTCTTGCATTTATGCAACATCAACAAACGCTCATATCTATACAAGTGAAATTATGTAAAAGTTTAATAATGTCTTGTTTAATAGTACAAACTTGATATTAAAGTATATTCAGCGCCTGGGATAATGATGAGTGAATGATTATGCACTGAAAGAGCCATCTGCCTCACGTGTCCCCCAGACGCAACAGAACTCACCTTAAATGCATTTGAGATCGTGGCACTCATGTAATCCAGGATAAGGCCACCAGATAACGTCCCAAAAATTCCGCAAACAATTGTGATCCCTCCAAACAACAAATCTGCATTATTCTGCCCAAAGACCCAAGTAACAAGAGGGTAACTATCATTACTGAAGAGATGGTATTCTCATTATAAAAGAAATGAGGATTTGAATCAAAGAAAATGTGTATTTTAACAGGAAAAAATTCAAGATAAAAAGTTAACAGATGGAAGTTAAAAGGTGTCATACCATGTGATAGATGTTATAACCAGCCTTTGGCCCCCAGTATGAGTATGCTCCACTGACAAAGTTGTACGATGTGTAACCTGCCAACCAAACAAAAACAAAAATAAAACCCCATATTTACCATATGTGCCAAGTAACCTGAAAGTCACCACTCCATTAGAAACTCTGGAATAACACTAACAAAAACTATGATCGACCATAATTTCATACCATATCATAAGAATTCAGAATATTCTTGTACTAATCTTCTCCAGTTTGTATATAAACGAATAAAAAACTGTAGCCTTGTGCAGAAATGAGGGTTGATAAAGTACCGAAAACATTCATTTACTTATAAAAAAAAAAAAAAGTACCTAAAACATTCACAACATAGACTTTATCAAGCAAAAGCACTTTCATCTCTCTCGAAAATCTAGAGAACTGATCCAAAATTTTGAATGCACCCCTTGACCTGAAATACAAAAGGAAACAAGACAGTCGTACCCAGAATAAAGGAATTTCACAAAATGATAGTATTCATTTCTTTCCAATTCACTATCTATAAATGTCATAAAAGAAGGCATTATTTTATTTTTCTCAACATTAGCAATCACCAATACATGTAAAAGCATATGTAAACATAAAGAGACATGGAGAAGGACAGCCGCAAGAGCCACTTACTTGGAAGCTTTATTAGAGGCTTGAGCACCAAAACCTTCATCTTCAACCACAACATAGCCATTTACACTTGGAACCTTTGAATCTATAATTGGGAACTAATAAGTGAAAGAACCCTCAAATCAAAAGAAGAATATAAAGAACAATTACTACAATAAGAAATTTTAAGGCCCAAGTCAAAATCGGTCACATCAAGTTCATGTGTGCTGTAAGTTTGATACCTCTATTTTTAATTGAACAATGCTACTCTTCATCCTAGATTTTGTCACTTTAGTCAGGCCTGCTGATATGACATATTTTAAGTAGCTTAATATGTCAACCATTAACTCGACAGCCACTTAAAATGTGCCCATCAACAAGGGTGATTGATGCTGAAAAAATCTAGGATGAAAAAGAATCTCACTTTTTTATTTGAACAATTTACTCATTGAACACCTAAATTGCATTCAATGTAATCATTCCATTCAATTCTAATAATGTGAATCCTGTTAATTCACATGAGACCACGCATTGCCCCTAGACAATGACAAACTCTGGGTGAAAAAAACAGGTGAGTGTAAGATGGAGCATGTCCGGTCCAAGAGCAACATAGTCTATAACTCCTCTTCCACACATCTAAAATCCAGCTCCTCATTCTACAGCCAACAACCAACACAAACAAAGAATGGGATGAGTTGTCGGCCTCCAGCTTCCAATGGCAATCATGGAGGTCAGATCACCTCAATCTCCTAATCTCTTCTCATGGCTCTCAAGCACCAAGCCTCAACAAAATAGACCAAAACCAAGCCTAACCATAAACAAAAATACCAAGAGACCCCTTATCTTAGCTTCTTTATGAGAGTAAAAATTGCTAGAATTGGGGTTCAAATAATCACTCAGATTTTGGGCATGCAACAGTTGCATGATGAACCTTAGCAAGAATTGGACTTGGTATAAGGCAAGTTGAGGGGAGCTTTGGATCACAAGATGGGAACTTTGTGTGGTTGGATACATGGATTTTAGTAAGGGAGTGTGTTTGCATGAACAATCAATGATGGTAGTTTGGCTCACAAAATGGGAAGCTTAGTGTGTTCGGCCTCCATGGAGTTAAGGGAGTATGCTTGGATGATGAAAAAGAAATTATTTTTGACAAGTAATAATCTTTATTGATTTGAAGGAGGAAGTGATGCAGATTTTTCATGCTTTTCATTCTAGTCAAAAGTTTGAGAAGTCACTAAACGCCACCTTCATTGCTCTCATTCCGAAAATAGTTGGTGCATATGAATTGAAAGACTTCTGGCCTATTAGTTTGGTAGGTGGGATATCTAAAATCATATCAAAGGTGTTAGCTAATCGTATGAGTTTGGTGATGGACAAACTCATTTCCAAACCTCAAAATGCATTTGTAAGGGGTCGGCAAATCCTGGATTCAGTTTTGATAGCAAATGAGTGCTTGGATAATCGGTTGAGAGAAGGCACCCCGGTGGTTCTTTGCAAGCTCGACATGGAAAAAGCCTATGACCATGTGTGTTGGGATTTTCTCCTCTATATGCTTAGAAGATGTGGTTTCGGGGATAGGTGGTGTGAATGGATTAAACATTGCGTCTCGACCGCTCGGTTCTCGGTCCTAGTCAATGGAAGACCATGTGGTTTTTTTCAATCTTCTAGGGGTTTGAGACAAGGGGACCCGCTATCTCCTTTCCTTTATGTTATTGTAATAGAGGCATTGAGTCGTATGGTGGAGACCGCCGTAAGGGGGGGATTTCTTGCTGGTTTTTCAGTGGGCAGCAATAGTAATTCCAGCTCCATTTCTCACTTACTATTTGCAGATGATACGCTCATTTTTTGTGATGCTGTCAGTGGGCAGATTCAAGCTTTTAGGGCAGGTGAACTTAGAGAAGTCGGAGTTGGTTCCGGTGGAGGAGGTGAATAATATAGCCTCTTTAGCGGAGTTACTAGGTTGTAAAATTGCCCCTCCCTATGAAATATCTTGGACTCCCCTTGGGAGCGTCTTTCAAAGCAAAGAGTATTTGGGATGGAGTGGTAGAGAAGGTTGAGCAACGACTATCGGGCTGAAAGCAGCTATATCTATCGAAAGAGGGGAGATTAACCCTCGTCAAAAGCACTCTTTCCAACCTTCCCACTTACTATCTTTGTCTATTTCCATTACCGGTGGGTGTAGCAAAACCGGATAGAAAAGTTGTTTAGAGCTTTCTTGTGGGGTGGCATGGGGGAGGAATCCAAACTTCACCTTGTGAGTTGGCAAAGGGTGAGCTGTCCATTTGCAAATGGGGGGTTATGGGTGCGAAATTTGTGTGTATTTAACAAGGCACTATTAGGGAAGTGGTTGTGGAGGTACCAAATGGAAGGGAACTCGCTGTGGAGAGAGGTTATTGATAATAAGTATGGTTGTGTGTGGGGGGGATGGTGCTCTAAGGAGGGTAGGGGGTCTTATGGAGTAAGCATGTGGAAATTCATAAGGAAGGGGTGGAACACCTTTGAAAAACATCTCAAGTTTGAGGTGGGTGATGGAACACGTACCAGCTTTTGGTTCAATGTATGGAGTGGGGAGAGTCCTTTTTGCATGGCTTTCCCAGTTGTTTTTAACTTGGCTGGAAATCAGCAAGCTCCAGTTTCAGAAGTTCTATGTTGTGCCAATGGGATGGTCACTTGGAATGTCACTTTTACAAGAAATGCTCAGGACTGGGAACTAGAAGAGCTGGCAGATTTTTACAGTTACTTGTATTCAGCAAAGCTAGGGGCCAATGGGGGTGACCGTATGTTGTGAACTCACACGAGGAAAGAAAAGTTTACTGTTAAATCCTTCTACAAGATCTTGACAGTCCTACAGCCCAGTTTCTTTCCATGGAAGAGTATATGGAAGGTATTAGTTCCATCTAAAGTTGCTTTTTTTACTTGGACAGCTGCTCATGGGAAGATTTTGACGGTTGATAATTTAAGAAAGCGAGGTATGATGATCACGGAGTGGTGCTACATGTGTAAAAAGAGTGGGGAATCGCTTTAAAGACTTTAAGACTGTGAGAAGATGCTGGTGGAACTTTAGGCCTTCTTCAACTCACTTTACCTCTAGATGGCTAATCATAAATGCTTTTCCATTTCTAGCTTCCAAGCTTATCTTGCTCTTTTTTACTCTTCATTATGCATATGCCTTGTTAATTCGTGTATACTTGGGTAAAGCCCCTTTTTGCATTTTAATTTCACTTATAAAAAATGAAAAAATAGTACCTTCAATGGCACAAGCAACGGCGTCAATAGATGTCAAATCTTTTTTTGGCTCAACAGGGGCAAAACCTGTAGTTATAATAAGTTCAATGCCAGATTAAGGAAATATAAATTAATAATGTGGGATAAAAAACAATCAAAACCTTTTTTCTTTTTTGGTAAGTAAGACTACCCAATTGTGGTGAGTGTGGATGGAACAATCAACCTTAGTAAGAAAAAATTATGCATTCCAAAACAAGTACCTTTTAATTGCAAAGGCTTCATCACAAAACCCAAAACAGCAAATGGAAGCATAAAAAATGCCTCCCCAAAGAATGCATAACGCCAATTCAAATTGTTTCCAACCTAAAAAGGGGAAAAAAAAACAAGTACTTTTTTTTTTTTGATAAGTAAGAAATTATATTAATCCACGTAAAAAGGCAATGCCCAAGTACACGGAGAGTGTACAAGAAAAAACCTGATTACAAACAAATACTGAAGTCTGTTATGGTGAGTAAAATCAAAAAAGAATGCCACTAACTCAGCTAATACATAATTTTTTTTTTTTTTATAAGTAACTCAATTAATACATAAATTGAGTGACCATAGGAGATGATTTAACACATCCAAAGAGATAAGGACAAGCAGACTCTTGGAGCATTATAATATTGATTCTAAACCAAATCATGCTAATTAATGAAGCTTCTCTGGTTTAATATGTCACAATGAAATCAGTCACACTAACTGACCAAATAGCAGAGAACAACCCCTCATCCTAAAAGGGATGGTATAGGAAATTTCATCATAAACCCAAGAGGCCTAAATCCAATTTACAGTTTTTGGGGAAACTTTTGTCAGAATGAAGAAAATTATATACACACCACATGGGATAGAATGTCTCGATGGAATGGGTGTAAGAAACGTTAAAAAACACGAATAATGTAAGCGAACTACAAACAACCAAATCCACCTTCATATAAGAAAACAACAAAGTTGCTATTTTAACCAAAAAGAGAATCGAAGCTGACAAATATAATCCGAAGATTAACTATCCCGATTCGAGAACTTACAAGTCCACCATAAACATAGCCTAGAGCGACTCCAGTTGGAATACACATGTAAAATGTTGCAAGCCATGCTGTTTTCTGGAACCATCACAAAGACTCATACAGCGTAATTTGCAAAATCAGCACTATATTCACATAGCAAATTCCAAAATTCTAATTATAAACTAACAAGAGAAAAAATAAGCAAAAAGAAACTAACCTGAGCGGCAGGGGCATTGTCATCTATAAATGGAGCAGCAAGACTTATGAAAGAAGCCTCTCCAACACCAACCAGCCTAGACAGACAACATCCACAATAAAACTCGCAGCCTAGTACAAGAAGATGATAAAAGCACTGAACAAAACCGCATTGTTGAAAGCAACAACTTTGTTGAACTTACATGCGACATATCGCAATGGACCAAAAGTCTAATGAACTACCACACCCAGCCGCAGCAAATGTCCAAACAGATAACCCAACTCCAATAAGCCTAAAAGGATTGTGGCTGCAAGAGGAATAATGTATTATATATAAGCACATGGATACCATAAGGGTAAAGGATAAGATACTAATCCATCGTATGACAAAAATATCTTAATCAAAGATCTATCATCATGACATCATTGTCCAACCTTAAATTATGAACTGGTAAGCAACTAGTGAGTAAAGAAGATGTTCACCTCCTTGCCAAGGATGCAAAGATTGGAGAAGCTACAAGAAGTCCGACCATAAAGGCAGAAGATAGAACACCATCTTGGAAATTGTTCAAGTTAAAATCCCCCCTGCAAGAATCATGATATGAGAAGCCAATGAAAAAGACCCAAGATTATTAATAAACGGATGCTCTAGCATATCATGCTCAACTACTAGTCAAAATTCCATAATATGATAATTGAAATTTTTCAACCAATATTTTAAGAAAAGCAACATCTTCAGAAATAAATGTATAGAGCATGTCACTGTGGTATGTGCGTAAGGGAAGGAGTGATCATAGTGTGTGTGCATGGTGGTTGTGTATATGAAGGCTGCCAGCCTGGCCATGTCACCATCTAAGACAAATCATGATTTACTGGTGGTCAATAGCCAAATAATTGATGTTTGCTTGTGCCGGTATGTATTTGTCAAGCACGCGTGTAGCAAGCACAAATCCAACAAGAAGCCCTACAAACACACGAGCACCCCACACGTGCATATAGAATTTATCAAGAAAACTAAGATTGATCAACAAATTAGTTGGCACCATTTAGATCACACCAAAAGACAATCTTGTGTTTTGGCATATGAAGATTTTTTTTATTAGTGTTTTGGCTTTAAGAAGATGCATACCTAATACCTAATTTAAATAATTTTATACAAACACACACATATAAAGTTCTATAAGACTTGAACAAATTTCCTATCTTCAAATTTTATATAGACAGTACAATAGAATGTACCAATGTGCACACCAATTTATATATATATATATATATATATACATACATATATATATAAGTGTGAGCACACCAACTAGTTAATGTGTAATCTAAAAAGTTTGATGCATTGGCATTGCAGTTGATGTATAGTATTGGAGTCCCTTGCTTGTTCCATGGAACATAAATCCATGCAAGTATGAGCAAGAGACGAGAAATAACACAACACGGATCAGAGAGAGAGAAGGGGGGGGGGGGGGGGGATGTGGCACGAGAAGGAAAAGCACATTCATGAGCCACATGACCTTCTTTCTTTTTTTTTTTTTTTTTTTTTTTACTTTCAAATGAATAAGTTGAACACCTAGTTGATCTTGAACTCATGACTATACCCTCCACCCCTTTCTTACGGGTAGAAAAGGTGCAATGAAGTTAGAGCTCATCGGTTTCATGACCTAAATATCCATGCAATAGCATTGGATGAATATAACTCCCAAAAATATCATTCAACAATCATTTCAAGCATATTCATTTACAAATTCATTTCATAGCCATCTAGGAATATAAAATCCTCTAGTGTCACAATGACGCTTGATCAAATACAAAGCTTCAAGTGTTGGTGATGATAAGAGAAGGTACAATATAAGAAAATAGCATGACACGGAAAGAGACTTTGAATTTCTTTGTATTCAATTCACATAAGAGGCACTCTTACTAAGCATGAGAAATATCGTGTAGCATATTAGATTCAGGTTGTTAAACTAGTATTTAAATGACATGAAATCATCCAGCAAATCTTACTGAATTCCACTACCCGAAGAACAAATGCCACCATCAGTGCAAGTCCCAAGACTACCATTTACACCATTGCTTGCTATTGCTCCTCGATCCACATAATTTATCGTGTTAATGACACAAAAGATCATAAGTAACCTGCAAATAATAAATAAATCCTTTATAATAAGCAAAAGCCAGGAACTAGGAAATTTAATTTCATTTTTACAATTAAAGAGCATGAAGCACGTCAGACTTCCATTCAGTAAACAATACAATTCAAGCTGAGCTTTAAACATGACCACTATCAAAACGGAAATCAACATTAATTCGAGGTCGGAGAAGTATAACTTCAGAATATCCAAATCACAGATTTTCTTGTCATGATAAAAATAAGGTGAGAAAAAGTAAATGTTTGCATTAAAATGAATGGCTCCTAACCTTGTAAAGGCCCAACAGTCCTACAACCAACTCACTTCACATGTGCACCTAATTCACTAGAATACCCAACTAATTGCGCAAGATGAAACCGTATCAAAGCAGCCGAAAGCTCCATTTACATTTTTAATTATTAAAATCCAGCTTAGAAGATTATATTTTTTAAAAGATGTAAACTACAAATGCCCATCTACAATAACCCATGTTGGCAGATTGGTTCTCTATCATCTAGAAACTTTGCAGTCATCCTAAGCAAACTCAGTCCAAATGAATTCATCCATCTATTATTCACTCCACTTCCGTTGCTGTGTAATTACAGGAGAAGGGAAAAAGAAATTAAGAAGTTCCCCAACTACCACTCCAAGCTAAAGAGATCATCAACAAACAATATTTTTCCAGTATCCCATGTTTACTCAGAGACCGAATTTGGACTGATATATAGTTTCTCACGAAAAACCCAAGAATTGAATAAAACATAGACGAATCTTCAACCCTACTCCACCACCTCAAAGTACATAAACGAAGCGCAACATCAAAGAAAACCTAGAAATCGATCAGACGCAAGGTCAGAACTTTCAGAAGATAATATTTTGGGAAACATAATTTACAATACAATATTCTCACTGAAAATATCCGGTAAAACGGAGGAATGCGGTGGGATGCGGGTACCTTTTGGGGGTGAACCATGAAGGACTCTGTGCCGAGTCGTCTCTGGGTATCTTCGCCATTTCTTCGTCTTAGATGAATCGATGGGAATAGCTTCACAAGGCTTGAATCTGAATTGTTCGGACTTCTGATAAAAATTTTGGGTTCCTCGTTGGCTCGTTTACTTGTTTTTTCTTTTCTTTTTCTTTTTTTCAACTGTTCTTCGTTTACTTGTTACTGAAGCAATTTTCTAATTTTTTATCACTATCTTTTATTTGTTTTTGAAGTAATAGTTATAATTATAACTATCTGCTCAAAGGTAAAACATATCGTCTTTTTTTTACGGCAATAAATTCATCAAAATTTTTGAATTCATTCGTATAATTTAATATAACGAATACAATTCATAAATATAAATTGTCATTCTTTAGCGATATTGTCGATATAAAAGATTATAATTCATGTTCTTTGTTGACAATTAAGAAATGCATATCATCAATATTATTATTTAATTCTTAGATCATGATATATTGTTCTTTAAACTTTGACAATTAACTTATATGCCGTTTGAATAGTGAATTAAGATGAGATGAGTTAAGATAACAGTTTAAAATTAAATAAAATATCGTTAAAATATTATTATTATTTTGAAATTTGAGAAAATTAAATTTTTTATTATATTTTGTGTGAAATTTTAAAAAAATTACAATAATTAAATAATATGAGATTAGATAAGTTAAAATCAACTCTGAATCCAAACAAGACCTTAATATAAAATTTTTTGTCTCGACTAATTTTATCTAGAAGATAAATTGTGAATTATGTTTGAAGTGAATTTTTAAGCATAACACTTAAATGTCATGTAATAAAAATGCCCCATTTTCTTTTTTATCTCTAGAAGAGGAATAAATTGTCAAAGTCATAAAAACCAAATGGACATCCCAAAACTCATCACATAACAAATAAGAAGAAATATTCATCCAAAGATTCCAAACAATTTTTTCCATTGTACTTATTTTTTCACAAAGAAAAAATACAAAACAATACAAAAAAAAACAATTTTTTAGAAAATCAAAAAAAGAAAAGAATTCGCGTAACAAATATAGTTTGAAGGTAATAATACAGATTTATAGCAACTGATAATTGTTTTTCTTATAATTAATTCTTACAAAAGAGTCTTTTTAATATCACCATTTCATTCTCTAGTATTCTAATTCCTCCTTGTTATGTGTCTATTGTTACAAAAAATAAATAAATAAAATTATGAAAATGAAAAAGTATTCTTGCCAACCCCATTTGCTAATTTTTATAGAAACTAATCCAAGCTCTAGTCATTAGAAAACCATTCATTATTATCAACATTAATTGGTATATAGAATATACCAACAATAAATGTTGAAATAAGATTCCTCGTGTTTGTAGGTTTTATTCATGTCATATCAAATCATAGACATTTAACTATATAAATCAATCTAAATATGACCAATTAAGATAAATAGGTTAGATCCTTAGATCCTAACACAACTCATTTAAATAATGAGTCGTACCTTGTCATCTGTTTAATAATTAATTAAAAATAGATAAACATGATGCAACTCATTTCAATCATTTTCATATAAATGAGTTAAACACTCAACAATAATAAATGTGAGCATAGTTCTAAAATTATAATTTCAACAATAAAATATAAGCATATTGAGAAATACCAATATTACAACCAACAACAATTAAATTTTGGTTTTGAAATAAAATTAAATGGGGTACTGCGGGTTGACCAGTTTATTAATCACATCTTAATAGGTCAACTTTTTTTGATCCGAACCCATTAATATCAAATTCAAAATCGCTAATTTCGTATCATATTCATATTGGATTCATAGATAGTGTCACATATTGCCACCCTTAACATAACTTGCAGTAGAGGGATAGGATGTCTTGCACGCCTCCACTACCCAACACAAGTTTTGAGAGATTTTTCAATCTTCCATGTGAGTTTTTCCATCATGTGATGGATGTCTTCAATGAGGTTTATTTTTGTAGATAATGATTTCCTATTTTTTATGCATTTTTTTATGCAGAGACCTCTATAGTACTTGCGTGTCCTTTTCTCTCTTTGTAGTTGTGCTTGGTAGGGGAGAAGGAAAACTCTATTGGTAGTCAAATTCGTGCACCCCTTGCGCACCCCGGATGACATGGACTGGATTTAATGAAACGGTGCGGATTACGCTTTAGATGGGAGATTAAAAATTGAAACGTTGCGGATTGCTTTTGGCGGATTCCTTCTTCCCCAACCCTTCTCCTTCTTTCCCATTCCCCCAGAAGCTCTTCTCCTTTGTCCCATTCCCCATTCCCCCAGTAGCTTATGCAAGTTAAAAATCGCTCTGTCTCTCATCGACGAGACCCACAATTATCAGAGACGTCCGCTCCAGGTTCGTTCGCTTCCTATCTTTGAATTTTATGGCTGAAAAGTAAACGGAGAAAGATGTTAAAAACCCATATCTAGTAATTTCCAACAATTAGAAGTAGAGCTCTTCTCCCCTACCTCCTCGCAATCCCTTAATCTTCAAGCCTCTCAATGTTTTCAAAAACTTTGAAACACCATCAAAACAATTACTCTCATTCTTCTTCCTCGTCAAAATTGTTGACTTTCATGCTTGTTTGAAGCTTCATTGCTCTCTCTAAAAAACAAAATGCCAAGTGCTTCAATTATGCCGAAAACATTTTCATTATATAAAAAAAAAAAAAAAAAAAAAAAAAAAAAAAAAAAAAAAGAACTTTCCTTGAAGTAGGAAAAGATGGTCGTTTTGTATATTTGAGTTAAAACACATAATTATGGGCAAGATCTTGCTCCAATCTGAGTTTTAATAAAAAAAAATGCATGATAAAAAGAATTGACTGTTGATGCTCGGACTTACTGGGTTGAGCGTACTGTGCTCTTTGAAACTCTCCTCAAGAAAAGCAGATTTCTCTTTGGTGAGTCTGAGTTTCTTCTGAGTCGACTCATTTTCATCATCATCGCTAGCTCTTAAGTCTCAACCTCCAAATTTCTCTTCGTTTGTCCACCATTCCTAACACATAAATCCATCTCAAACGATGAAACTGTACTGTTTGGAGAGGATCTCCTTAATTCAACTTCTTTTTATTTTTTTTGTTCAAATTTACTAAATTATCCTACCAGATCAGCAGGGGGTGCGCATGGAGTGCGCAAATTCGACTACCCCTAACAGAATTGAGGGGAGAATGCTCGAAGTATTCATGCATATGCTTAGTGATAATGACTTGAAGAGAGAGAGAGAGAGAGAGAGAAGGATTTACATGGTTAGCCCCTTTCCCAACTCCCTTCCCCTCCATTATTTTCTATTCCTACTTGGGGCTGGTTTAGATTCAGATATGAAATGAGATGATTTTATATGAAAGTTAAAAAAAATATTATTTAAATATTATTTTTTAATATTATTATTATTTTGATATTTAAAAAAGTTGAACTGTTTATTATATTTTATATGAAAATTTAAAAAAATTATAATAATAAGATGAGATGAGATAAAACACTTTCCGAATCCTAACGGAGCTTTATGTTTAATAAAGACCTTGTAATCAGATTCTCAAATTCTCTCTTTCTCTGTCCTTATTCAATCTTTGCACAGTGGGTTTTATTCTTCCAATTAGCCCTTGGATGAGCGTCGTATTTGTACTAATTTCAACCCCGACACCTATACTTCTACTCTAAACATTTTCTGTGGTTCGAACGTTGATATAAACAATATGTCAACTCTATAATATTTAATGTTGTTGGTGGATAATATAAATCATAACCTTAAATATTATGAATCCATATTATATTATATATTTATATATAAATCTCCAAATGATTATATATATATAGAGAGAGAGAGAGATACAAAACCTCGATACTTCTCTTCATCCATTCAAAACATGATACTCAGGTATTTGTACCTCCCAGGTATTTGTACCACCCAAGTATTTGTTGTCTGTAGAGAGAGAGAGAGAGGGACCCACCCAAGTCTGTTACTCGAAAGAATTTGTACCAAAAAAAAAAACACTCTTTAGCAAAGATGGGTTGGTGCACAATCCAACGGAAAATGACCAAAAAATCATTAAGATAATCAGTTTTAAACATAATATGTAAGTCTTGACTCTTAACTCGAAGATTGCTTCATTGAGAATTAGCATTTGGCCCATTGGGAAAAATAAGAATAAAAGTAAAAATCTCATGTCTCCAAAGCTCTTTTCTTTCTCCCTTCTTTAAAATTGGGGTTTTAAAAAAAATAAAAAATAAATTCAGACCACGGGAATGTCTGGCACATTTTTCATTTTAATGTAACTTTTTAAGATGGATCACCCTGAAGATGTTGAAGTTTTACTTTTAAGCCCTCATAAATAAGTTGATGACATGGGTCATGATTTCACAAGCTACTCTATTGTATCTCCTTTCTCATATTCAAGCACCCAATTATACGCAAAGAATCGAAGGCTTACTTAGCAAACATGGCAATTTGGATGAAGCACTACAGACAACAAAGCACTCCACGTCAAAGAATACTTGGACATAAAGGATCAAACTTCATCTAAATACCATATCATTCTGAAGGATCATACAGAAACCCACCATTTTACATATAGTTAACTGAACCAAGTAGTGCACATCCCAACAATTCTTATTTTTCCATCGACCAAAACCTCCCAAGATAGTTCATAGTTTATTGCTTCTCTTCTGCTGGTTGCTGCTGCTGCTGCTCGGGGCTTAGAAGTTTGGACCAGCTGCAAGGATTTCCTGTTAGAATATTTTAAATATGGGCTTCATTTGATTGCACATTTTATAAAACGGGTTAGACATATATATAGCTCACAATGATATTTTGTTTTAACCCACTAAGTTGAGTGATCATTTGGGGTTTGTTGCACCTTAGTAATATAGGATTATATCCTATTTATATTGTGGTATAATTACGTATGTAGGCCTGGAAAATCAAGGGTCTTGATTATGGAATTTTTATAGACCCATATTAATTTGAGTCTTTAATGGGTGGACTCCATTAGTTTTCTTTTATAAGAGGTTAGGTCCCTCCTCCTCTCCAGATGTCCATTGGCTTGCCCCATTGATAGCTGATAATTTGTGAGGAGCAAGGAGGAGGAGATCTACCTATATGCATTCTGCAAACATGGCTTCCGCAGGTATATTTTCACCATTTTCGTTTTCAGCATTGCTATCTTAGATTTTGATTTCTAGCATGTATTTTCGTGTATTTTTACATTTCCTATCAGAGCCTCCATGCTAGAATTAGAATCTCTCGTTAAGAATGCGATGATGCAGTTTTTTTTTTTTGTTGTTCTGTTTTCGGTTTTATTTTCTTTATGCAAATCGATCGCTCAAAATGAAATGTGTAGGATTTATTTGCCGTAAATCTTCAATCTGGTTGGGTTTTTATTTTCTCTTCATTGCTTCCGCAACTTTACTGTTATGGTTTCACCATTTATATTTTTGTTTTAATTTTCAAAACCAATTTTGGGCAAGAAAATCGTATTTCATAATCGATTGATCAAACTCATATCAAGATCGGTTTTTTGGAATGCTATTTACTTGTTTTAGATGTGTTTAATCGATGCTTAGTTTTGGTTTTGAGTTTTTACAAAACTAGGGTTAATACCCATTTCAAAATTTGATTAATCTTCCTTAAATATAGATACCCATTGTTTTAAAACATCATATATGTGTTTTTCGGGCACTATATATTGTTTCCCCTAAATTAATTTTAGTTTTTGATCCAAGAATTGAAAGAAATTGAGAAAAATCCGTTTAAAAACCTGTAGACCCGGTTTTCAGACCAGTGACCCGCTTGCAGACCCGGCTGGAGGTTGAAGATGAATTCACCTCCAGCCAGAACGTTACCCACGCGCAGCAGGCGGCGCGTGCGGCGCGTGTAGCACAGTGAACAATGTTTTTTCTGGTTTTCTTTTTCCAGTATTTATGTACTCGCCCTAGTAAATCTATATATATTTTTTGAAAATTTTTTGTAACATCATAAGACACTGTTTTATATTTTTGAATATTATTTACACATTTTTCTGTGGGCTACAGTGTACTGAATATTATAATATTTTTTGTGGTGAATAGTCAGTATCTTATATGATCTGTGCATATGTGTACTCTCTCTCTCAACATGTTTTAGATGCATGTTAATTTTGTGACTTGTTATAAGTATTTTGTATATATATGCTTTCAAAATTCATATTTAATTTTAGACATATCTATTGTCTTATATGTTTGATCTATTCACACTGTTTTAGTATCACAATCACATTTGAATTCTAACTTTGATTGTATCAAGTTGATGATTATTATTATCATTTTGTGATTGTAATTCATGGGCATTCAGATTATCCTTATTTTTCCTTTAAAAAAAAAAATTTGAAATATTCGTGGGTGGTAGCCGCCAAAGTGGCACACTCATTGATATTTAAAAAAAAAAAAAAAAAAAAAGGATATCTTTGTTTTTCCTAATTTATTGCACATAATATCTTGCCCAAAGGTGTTATTGTGTGTGACATTTTAGAAAATGGTGTAAATTAGTTAATGAGATTACATTAGTCTAGAAATTTCCTTCTGCCTAAAGGTGATGGTATTTTGAAACTGATGTGATTTTATTAATTAGTTTTGTGATATGTTTTAAGAGTACCTTATAGCATGTTGTTTAGTCAGCCCAAAGGTGACTTTACAATGATACACCAAGGCTCTTACCGTAATGAAGCTCATATGGTTCCGAGCTTAATTATGGATTGTCTAATTAATAGCTCATATTAATTAGAAAGATTTGATATCATCTATTGACTGCATGCTATCTATTTGGATGATAATTAAATGAAATGTACTATTTCATGTTTCCACAGTTTTGAGTGCCTCCTCTATTTCAAGTCAATTATCTGCTATTGAAACTTTGACTGTGAATAATTATGTGAGATGGAAACGAGACGTAGAAATTGCTCTTGGTCTTTTGGGATTGGATTTTGCCCTGGAAGACGAACTTTCAAAACCTACTGATAAGAGCACTGCTGAATATGTGGCTGAATATCAAAAGTGGGATAGAGCAAACAGACTTTGTTTAAAGATCATCAAACGTTCTATATCAGATTCCATTATGGGAGCTATTCCTGACAATGATAGTGCTAAGAAATTTTTGGGTGCCATAGGACAAAGGTTTGTTGAATCCGATAAAGCTGAAACTGGAGACCTGATGGATAGACTGATGAGTATGAAATATGATGGTTCTAGTGGAGTTAGGGAGTACATTATGAAAATGATACATATATCCTCTAAGCTAGAAGCCCTCAAAATTTCCATTGCTGAGCCTTTTCTTGTTTATCATGTTCTTAATAGTCTTCCTAGCCAATTTAATCAGCTAAAGGTAGCTTACAATGCTCAGCGAGATAAATGGGATTTAAATGATTTGATAGTAGTATGTGCCCAAGAGGAGTGTAGAATGCGTCGTGAGACTGTTGAAACTGTGCAATTAGCTTTTTAGCCACAACAAAACAATGGGTCCTTTCATAATCATAAGTCCAAGTTCCACAAGGGAAATAAGTCACATCAAAATCAGCACAGTAAAAGGTTTGAAGGTCAGACTTCTGGTGGTCCTAAAGAAACTGTGAAGAAAAATGATCAATGTAAGTTTTGTAAGAGGAAGGGTCATTGGCAAAAGGATTGTTTTAAATTTAAAACTTGGTTGGAGAAGAAGAAGAAGAACTCGGCAGGTACCTCCTTGGCCTTAGTTTGTTTTGAGTCTTCTTTAGTAGATGTGCCTTTAAATTCTTGGTGGATAGACTCAGGTGCAAGTATTCATATTGCTAATTCCTTGCAGGGGTTCGTAAGCAAACAGAGGCCAAGTGAGAATGAAGTGAGCTTATGTGTTGGGAATGGAGTTCAAGTGAAGGTCGAGTTTATAGGAGTAGTAAAGTTATCTTTGGAGTCTGGTTTTTCTCTTGTTTTGGAGAACACATTTTTTGTACCGTCAATGAGACGGAATTTGATTTCTATATCAAAACTTGATGAATCTGATTTTTCTTTGAAGTTTGGCAATGGAAAAGTTGAATTGTTCTATGATTCTCGTTTGGTTGGAAATGGTCTTTTGTGTGATGGTTTATATAGAATGTTTTTGACTTCTTTTGGTGAAGTTTCTTGTGTTACCAATGTAGCGAAGAAAAGGTCTTTAATCCATGAATCATCTTCTATGTTGTGGCATAAGAGATTATGACATATTTCAAAGGAAAGAATTGAGAGATTGGTAAAAGTTGAGATACTTCCCTCTCTTGATTTTTCAGATTTTAACACATGTGTGGACTGTATAAGAGGAAAGTTGACTAAATCCACAAGAAAGGGTTCTACTAGGAGTGACGGTATTTTGGACTTAATACATACCGACATTAGTGGACCTTTATCTTCTACCATATGTGGGAATAAGTACTTCATAACTTTTATTGATGATTTCTCACGCTATGGATATGTTTACCTGATTAATGATAAATCTCTAGCTCTTGAGAAATTTAAGATATTCAAAATGGAAGTAGAAAATCAATGTGGGAAAAGTATTAAAGTTGTAAGATCTGATCGAGGCGGCGAGTATTATGGGAAATATGATGAGTCTGGTCAAAACATGGGCGATTTTGCAAAATTTTTACAAGGGTGTGGAATAGTGCCTCAATACACCATGCCAGGAACACCTGAGCAGAATGGTGTCTCTGAAAGACGAAATCGAACTCTAAAGGACATGGTTAGGAGTATGATGAGCAGAACAAATTTGCCAGAATATCTATGGGGTGAAGCTTTGAAAACTGCTATGTATATTTTAAACAGGGTTCCTAGTAAAGCTGTTTCAAAAACTCCTTTTGAATTGTGGACAGGCCGTAAGCCAAGTTTGGCTCATTTCAGAGTTTGGGGGTGTCCAGCTGAGATTAGGATTTATAATCCGCTTGAAAAGAAACTAGACCCAAAATCTACTCCTGGTTATTTTATTGGGTACCCAGATAGATCAAAAGGATATAAGTTCTATTGTCCTAATCGTGGCACCAGAATTGTTGAGTCCATTACTGCAAAATTTTTGGAAAATGATGTTGGTGTCAGTGGGAGTTCTGTATTGAAGGAGTTATTTGCTGATCCTAATCCAATTGTTGTTCCAGTTCCCGTTGTACAGGAAAGAGCTGTTTCTCTGCCAATTGAGATTGTTAGTGAAGAACCTGAACAACAAGAAGAAATTCCAACAATAGTAGAGTCATTTTCTGAGCTACAAGTCAGAAGATCTCAAAGAGAAAGAAGGTCTGCATTGCCTGATGATTACATTGTCTATTTGTTAGAAAGTGATTTTAATATTGGACATGTAGTTGATCCTGTTACTTTTAAGCAAGCCTTGACATGTCTTGAGTCAGATAAGTGGTTTAGTGCTATGGAAGATGAAATGAATTCTATGGAAAAGAATAGAGTTTGGGAACTTGTTGAACTTCCTCCAGATGCTAAAGCCATTGACAACAAATGGATTTTTAAAAGTAAATTAGACTCGAAAGGGAATGTTGAACGAAAGAAGGCAAGATTAGTTGCAAAAGGGTTCACTCAGCGGGAAGGCATTGACTATAATAAAACATTTTCACCAGTTTCGTCTAAAGATTCTTTTAGAATTATCCTGGCACTTGTGGCACACTATGATTTGGAGCTTCATCAGATGGATGTAAAGACAGCATTTTTGAATGGAGATCTTTATGAAGAAGTTTATATGAGACAACCTGAAGGTTTTGTTGAGAAGGGAAAAGAGAACTTGGTTTGTAAGTTAAATAAATCCTTATATGGCCTGAAGCAAGCATCTCGACAGTGGTATTTAAAGTTTGATGAGGTTGTAACTTCACTTGGTTTTGTTGAAAATGTAGTGGACCAGTGTATATATCGCAAGACCAGTGGGAGAAACTTTATTTTTCTTATTCTGTACGTAGATGACATTTTGCTTGCCAGCAGTGACTTGGGATTACTTCATGAAACAAAGAAAATGTTATCTGCTAATTTCGAGATGAAAGATCTGGGAGAAGCTTCTTTTGTGCTTGGCATTGAAATATGTCGTGATAGAGCTCGTGGTTTGTTGGGACTTTCTCAGAAAGCTTATATACGACGTGTACTGCAAAGATTTGAAATGCATAATTGTGCACCTGGTGATGTACCCATCATAAAAGGAGATAAGTTTAACAAAACTCAATGTCCCAGAAATGAACTTGAAAGGGAATCTGTAAAGAACATACCATATGCTAGTGCTGTGGGGAGTTTGATGTATGCTCAAGTTTGCATTAGACCAGATATTGCCTATGCAGTTAGTGTTCTTAGCAGGTTTCAGTCGAATCCAGGGCAAGAGCATTGGAAAGCAGCTAAGAAAGTTATGAGATACTTGAAGAAAACTGAAGGTTACATGCTCACATTCCAGCGTTCAAATCACCTTGAGGTGGTAGGCTACTCAGATTCTGATTTTGCTGGATGTCAAGATGATTTGAAATCGACCTCAGGTTATGTTTTTATGCTTGCTGGGGGTGCTATTTCTTGGAAGAGTGTTAAGCAAACTCTGGTGGCATCTTCTACTATGCAAGCTGAATTTGTGGCGTGTTATGGAGCTACTATCCAAGCTGTTTGGTTAAGGAACTTTATTTCTGAACTAAAAGTTGTTGATTCCATCTCGAGGCCAATTACTATTTATTGTGATAATAGTGCAGCGGTATTCTTTTCAAAGAATAATAAAAGTTCTAGTGGATCCAAGCACATTGACATCAAGTATTTGGTGGTCAGAGATAGAGTTAAAGAATGGCAGACAAAGATAGAGCAAATTAATACAGAGGCGATGATTGCAGATCTTTTTGACTAAGGGACTCGCTCCTAAAGTTTTTAAAACACATGTTACTAATATGGGTATTGTGGAAACTTTTGATGTTTTTGGTTAGTGGGAGTTACTTATGTAAAAGGAACTACGTTTTGGCTTGATTCCTTTACAGGGTACGTAGGCAACCCATTTGTTTTAGGGTGCAGCCCTTTTCCAATAAAAATAAATCTCCCCTATTCATATACTAATTTTTGAGCATGCATTTGGCTTATGTCTTTTATTATAATATCATTATGATCTCGAGATATATGGGCAATAGACATAAGATGAGTCTCTTTTAGAGACATATGGCTTCATTTTGAAGCATTATGAGGACTGATATGAATTAGCACAGTTTTTGATCACATTGGTGCTAAGTTCATACTACATACTACCACATTGGTCGGAGGATGGGGATCCATGTCGATAAGGATATTAGCATTTGTAGCTGTGGAGTAGTCTTACATCGTTTAAGTGGTGTAACAATTTCCATGTTCGATGTTGATATTCTTGTTGGACCGGATCATGTTTTCTAAGGTGCTATCATTTGAGCTATGTATTTGTGTGGCCACCTATGTAGTCTAACCCGAGAGTCATTTTTCAAACAAGTTTTATTTTATAGCAATCAATATTTGCCCAAGTGGGAGAATGTTAGAATATTTTAAATATGGGCTTCATTTGATTGCACATTTTATAAAACGGGTTAGACATATATATAGCTCACAATGATATTTTGTTTTAACCCACTAAGTTGAGTGATCATTTGGGGTTTGTTGCACCTTAGTAATATAGGATTATATCCTATTTATATTGTGGTATAATTAAGTATGTAGGCCTGGAAAATCAAGGGTCTTGATTATGGAATTTTTATAGACCCATATTAATTTGAGTCTTTAATGGGTGGACTCCATTAGTTTTCTTTTATAAGAGGCTAGGTCCCTCCTCCTCTCCAGATGTCCATTGGCTTGCCCCATTGATAGCTGATAATTTGTGAGGAGCAAGGAGGAGGAGATCTACCTATATGCATTCTGCAAATATGGCTTCCGCAGGTATATTTTCACCATTTTCGTTTTCAGCATTGCTATCTTAGATTTTGATTTCTAGCATGTATTTTCGTGTATTTTTACATTTCCTGTGTCAGTTTGTTATCCTTGCCAATCTTGTAGCTGGTGAATGTTTCAAAGTTCTTCTTGAACAGACCAGCCAGCTTCAACAGTGTATCATTGTAAGCCTTCTTGTCTGACTACTGCAACCCAAGATCACATGCATCGGGTTAATGAAAATGGCAATCACATGAAGATAGAATTGTTGCCAATTACATGTGAAAGGTATCAAGTAGAAGGCAAACTTACAGTGTTCACCGGGTCCAAGATTTCATAAGGCACTCTCTCAATCTCGGTAGAGATCTCAAGCCCATACACTGAAGTCTTTTGTAATTAGCCTTGAGGAGGCTGCCAGAGTGTATGGCGTCTATGATTTTTCGTGTGTATGGCAGCTTGATTCGACTCCCTGAACCATACCTGCAATGAGGAAAAATATTAGCACCTTTTTTTTTAAAAAAAAAAGTAATAACTAGTGTAATTAACTTCAATAATCTTCGATTCATACCCTCCACCCGACCAGCCAGTGTTGACAAGCCATCCTGTGGCACAATGCTTCTGCATCTTCTCAGCCAGCATGGCCGCATATTTGGTAGGGTGCAACATAATAAATGCTGCACCAAAGCAAGCCGAGAATGTTGCCTGTGGCTCCTTCACACCCTCTTCAGTACCAGCTACCTAAAATTTTCATCAAAAAAAGGTTCAGTTAGATAAATTAGTAGCCAAATTAATTTGTTTGCAAACCATTATCGCATGTTCCTTTCCCAAACAGAGCAGGAGTGCATGTTCCTTTCATAACCAGAGCATGTGTGCAACTTAGCTCCAAATGTTAATTGGAATCCCAGCTATTACCAAAATTACCAGTAACCTAGCTCCTAATGTTAATCGGAATCACAGTATTTTATAAAATTACCAGAGCAGTATAACCACTGATGAAATGGTACATAGTCTGTGCCAAGTTCAGCTTGCTCACTGGTGGGAGCACACCAAATGCATCACATGCCAGAAGTATGACATTCTTTGGATGAGGACCAACGCATGGTATCTTTGCATTGGGGATGTACTCAATAGGGTAGGACGCACGCGTGTTCTCTGTTTCAACAAGAATAGCACCTCATGAAAAGTTGAATAATTTAGTTAGTCATACATAAGCATATTGGTATATGATGTCGACATTTTCTACAATGTATTATCGACATAGCTTTCTCCACCAACTAATCTTGACTGAAATTATACGAGAGTTTTTCATTTTTTTTCTGAAAAGTCTTAAAATCACGATTATTATTTCTAATAATTGTTTTTCAAAAGCTTTCTATAATTTAGACAGTGATAGAACAAAAAATAAGCTCAAAACTATGAATGTTAAGGCCTACACTAATTATCTCTATGTTTTTATCTTTTTTTAAAGAGTTATTATATTTTTAAGTCAGTATGTAGAACATATCATCCACATTCCTTAAATGTTAATATTTAATTTGTAATGTTTAAATTTTAAAATTTATCTTCTAATTAAAATTATGACGTGTAAACAATTTATTAAGTGTTATGAACACTGGCTTAAAAATAGAAATTTTAATTTTCAAAATAAAAATATATATTTTAGACAAAAAAATGGTAATAGTATGAAACTATATGACTTATCTACTAAAAATATACTATTTTTTTCTCTTCAGATTGCTGACAGATAAGGAAAACAGGAATCTATATTGCTGACAAACGCATTGCCAAAGTTGAGTTAGGGTCAGAGGCCATGACACTGTAAAATCTATCTGGAATGATAAGGATGGATCCTTGAATGAGTAGCACACCCATCTCTGAAGATGATAGTGCATTGGCATTGGGATTCGCAGTGAATGAAAGAGAGCTGAAGGACCCCTTCACAAAGACACTCAAAATTGAATACAGTATATATATATATATATATATGTATGTATGTATGTATATTAAAACATGTCAGTTTGGTGGTTGACACATAAAGACGACGGCCTATTCCCCCCAATTACCATCTCATTTGTCCTTCTACAACTTGTCATATGGTCCTAAGGTGGGGGTTTGCCATTTGTATATCATGTGCTGAAGGAAGTCTCCATTCTTTGCTTCTTGTTTTTTCTCCCCCACCCTTTTTTTTTTTTTTTTTTTGTTTTGGTCTTGTTTCACAAATCAGCCCAGTCGCTTGTGAAACTTATTTACGGAGTCTAAAGAGCTTGTGAAACTTATTTACGGAGTCTAAAGAACATAGAGAAATGTTAGTATGTCACCTGAGTTTGACCCTCAATTTGATCACTCAAGATTTTTTTTTTTTTTTTTTACTTGATGATTAAGAAAATGATTTTTAGTATATTAATGAATTTTTTCTTATTTTTTAAAAATATTTAAATATGTTAAAAAAATATGAAAAGAAAAAGAGAGAAAAAAAATAAAAAGACAAATTTATATTGGGCGGCACACCCAGTGGTGCGGCAGCCTGACACTACTCATGAACATAATACACACCGTAGTACAAGCATTTTATAACGCTGTCAGCAATAATTTATCTTTACATAAATGGAAAGACTATACAGCTGAAAATGGGACTGCAAGCAATGCAAATATTCTGATTATATGCTTTTTCTTATCTACAAGTTGTCTGTGAAACAAATAGCAATGCACAACCTCGACACTGAGCTGCTTGTGTTCTGACTGACTCGAAGGGGAAATATTCTTTTCATGTTCTCTTACAAATCTTCAACACACAAGCTTGGACAGCAATTTTTCCCCCAAGTGGGAACCTAACACTCTACACTCATATGACATGTTAGGGCACCAGAACTGTACAGATTAACATAAGTATGGTTTCACATATACTCTTGAAAAGTTTGTTGTCGGAGTTCCTTCTTCTCAAGTCTATTCCTTGAGGTACTCCAGGCTTTGCATATAGAACTTATGCTTCGACAGAGTCATCTAGCATCTCATTTCTGTTTCCTCCCAGCAGAGGCTTTGTGCTAGCCGCCTTCTCAACCGTGGAGCCTTTATTTTCATCTTCTTCGTTGGACATGTCCACACTGTTCAGGAAGATCCCTGTAAAAGTAAATACAATTTGCATTGTAACTCACTTTTTGAATATTTCATCAACAAAACAAGCAACTTGTATGGACTTCCATTTCAACCCGAGTTCACATCTTATTTTTAGTAGTTCAGCAGCGTGATTTGTGAATGAAGCCACAAAACTTTTTGTCTCTATATCCTTGGTGAAATGAGTAATGGAGATGTTTCAAAAAGAACCAGTGTGTTGAAAGTTAAGGAAGCCGTGCCAAAGGAGAATTAAACAAAAAATAATGGTAGCACCTGATAGGTAGTCAATCAAAGCTTGAAAGAGCCGCTCTGAATACATTGGTTACACTAGTACCTTTCTCTCATTAAAATAATTTATCGTCACATCTATACAAGCTATTTATCTGATTCTTGGTCACTCACCTATAAACCATATTCCAGCAGCAAGAAACAGAACGGATGTTAGAATAAGTGCTGTTTCCCTCCAATTGTTAACATGATCCTGTGTGTGACATTTACCAAAGCCAAAATAACATTGTCAAAAATTAGATAAGTAAAAAAAAAGGGATCGAGACTAAGGACCCAAAGCAGTCAAGGAAACCAAATTAGATTTTTTTTTTTTTTTTTTTTTTTATGAGTGAAATTAAATTAGAAATTTTATCATCACAAGCTGGAAAAGGTATTGCGAGTGCATTTTCAAACATTGAACATAATGATTTTAGTCATTACTTCGGCATATAAATAAAAAGCACACAAATCCGAGTTATTATCATTTAACTGCGTAATGTAATGATACTGGCAATCAATACTGTAGAGTTAACAGAGGAAACTCCACAACCTTTTGCTTTGAAATTAAAAAAAAAAAAGTCTATTTAATTTTCCTGACCAACGTTAATAAAAGCACTAATTTGTTTGGAGTGTGTGCTTTACGCTTCTCAAGATTGGGGTCCACCACATCCTGCTTCAACAGGATTATAGGCCAACGAATTTCTTCGATGCAGCCATTTCTAGCCCCATAATCTCTAAAACCTCCACTTGGCCATCTCTTCTTCACTACTTTTCCCACACATGCATGGCCCGTGGAACAGTACTCTGAAAGTCACTTTTCATGATTTTGAAAGAACTGCAGATTTTATATAAATAATCAACCTAATGCTCTTGCTTCTAATTCTATATCTGGCCCACAACAAATTTTGTTACACACAATTAAAGGAAAATACGGAGTAGCTTTTGAAACATGCTATACTTTGCCGAAAGTAACTTTTCATGATTTTGAAAGAACACCAGATTTGAAATAAATTAGTAACCAAATGCACTTGCAGCTAATACTATATAACTGGAAACTGCTTTTGCCACAATAACTTCAGTTAAAGGACAAAATGGAGTAACGAGATTATTTTTCCACAGCAGAACATGCCATACTTGCAGCAAAATAAATACAAAAACGTAAATTCGGTGTATGTTGGATTAGCATATACATGTAAAGGAAACACAACATAATATCAACTATATTTCTCTCTCCTTCCTCAAAGATATAAATCGAGAGAGTTTTAAAGCCACACCTGAAGAACCCCAACAAGAGGTGACGAAGGCACATCGCCAAAGATGTGGATTGAAACGGTGGATATAGCCATAGACAGAGGCCTCATACTAGGTTGGACACAATGGAGACACACGTAATTAACAGGAGCCTGCAAAAGCAAATTGATACTGTGAAGGAAATATGAGTGGATCAAATTTCTGGATGTTATTTGAGAATAAAGTAGTTCAGAAATTAATGTCAATGTGCAGAAGTGCATCGACATGCAAGTATATAGTCAGTTGAATTGAAACCCAAAGCATTTACAAATAAAGTAGAAAATTGTATTAAGTTCTTAAAAGTGATAGTAACATGTCATTTATATTATACATGCGTCATATATTCATCAACCATTCTGATGAGGATCCAAAATCAAAAGCATTTTTTTCCGACAAGTCCAACCTTACATTTTCAATGACTATAGCAATAACCTTCAGCAAATCCTTAACAAGCTAACAAAAGTCTACAGAATATCGTTATGCTAACAAAAAGTTTCAAGGACTATAGCAATAACCTTCAGCAAATCCTTAACAAACTACCAAAACTCTACAGAATATCGTTAAGGTAACAAAAAGTTTAAACACATAAAACAAAGAAAGTTTTTCTCTAAAATAAAGAAAGAAATGACTTGTAAGAAAATATATTATTCTAATAAAAGCTCAACAAATACCTATACATATGTATATTATTTGCCTACATGCACCCAAAAGAGGGAAACAATATTTTAACCAAGAAAAAGGGATTCACCTTATTTTAAACTTCCGTCATTCTTTTTTTTTATACAAGTAAGAATAAAAATAAATAAAGTTCCGTCACTCTAACATTGGATAAAGGATTTCTGAACTATAAAAGTCTCCTCAAGATTTCTAGGCCTTTTCATATGTAATTTAAAGACTTCAAAAGAAACAAGGTGAAGAAGAAAGGATTCTTTTTTAAGCAAGACACAAAATACAACAGAAAGTTTGTACAAATCACCAAGTTTTCTAACGGTATCACTTCTCATTGCAATGACAGGATGACATCAACATATACCGAATGACATGGTCAAATGCTGAAAGGATTCCTCAGCGTCCCTAACATAAATTGGAGCAGTTTAATACAAAGTTAATAACATAGGTATTTGCCCCCATCCACATGCGTCCATCATCATATAATCCATGTTAAGTTATATTTACAGGTTACCATGATTTGTTTATGGAATGTCATGTGCCAGACAATGGCTTTAATATCGCTGGCAGCTCGGAACCATTCCGAGTCCTATACATCACACAATGCAACTGTTTCCAACAGTAATGCCCCATTTATCAACTATCCCTCCACAGACACACTATCTCCCCCTCTCTCTCTCTCTCTCTCTCTCTCTCTCATGCACATTATTAAAAAAAAACAGCCATGGATCATCAAATTTTTAACCCAACTCAGACAGTTACAAATTTACCTGTGTAGCAAAGACTAGTATCTCGCCCACTGAGAAAAGAGCTATGAAACCATACAAGCTTTTAAGGCAGAAGGCACTGAAGCAAAACATTGCACCTAGTAATGTTGCTCCAGAAAGAAGCTGTAACATGAGTAGAGAAATTTAGAATACAATTAAGAGCATACAAGTTATTGTCCGACAACTCAGAAATTAAGAATATGAAACAACTTCAAAATTTCTAATCAACAGCAGATGATAAGTTCTCCACCAACGCCAGCATACAAACATGGAAAGAAGTCAGAAAAACTCATTTCAATGTACAAGTCAGCCTCTTCAAAGAGTAGTATGACTACTATGGTGATTACAAATAGATAAATTGCAGAAGGTAAAGTTAAATAAATAAATAAAACTCATTATTCAACAAATAACAGGAAATGCTGAGTAAGAAACCAGCAAAATTTATCTGCTCCAAATATAATGTGTACGTTTTCATGTGCTAAAGAAATAATAGGACGTGAAATAGAAACAATTCAGTGAGATTCAGGGGGAAATTGTGAGGTTTTTTTCAAAACTCTTTCCACAATTATTTAGATGAACGAAATGGTTCAAGTAAATCATATCGAAGTCTCTCAAACAGAAAGTTCTTGCATTTATGCAACATCAACAAACGCTCATATCTGTACAAGTGAACTATGTAAAAGTTTAATAATGTCTTGTTCAATAGTACAAACTTGATATTAAAGTATATTCAGCGCCTGGGATAATGATGAGTGAATGATTATGCACTGAAAGAGGCATCTGCCTCACGTGTACCCTAGACGCAACAGAACTCACCTTAAATGCATTTGAGATTGTGGCACTCATGTAATCCAGGATGAGGCCTCCAGATAACGTCCCAAAAATTCCGCAAACAACTGTGATCCCTCCAAACAACAAATCTGCATTATTCTGCCCAAAGACCCAAGTAACAAGAGGGTAACTATCATTACTGAAGAGATGGTATTCTCATTATACAAGAAATGAGGATTTGAATCAAAGAAAATGTGTATTTTAACAGGAAAAAATTCAAGATAAAAAGTTAACAGATGGAAGTTAAAAAAGTGTCATACCATGTGATAAATGTTATAACCAGCCTTTGGCCCCCAGTATGAGTATGCTCCAATGACAAAGTTGTACGATATGTAACCTGCCAACAAAACAACCAAACAAAAACAAAAATAAAACCCCATATTTACCATATGTGCCAAGTAACCTGAAAGTCACCACTCCATTAGAAACTCTGGAATAACGCTAACAAAAACTATGATCGACCATAATTTCATATCCATATCATAAGAATTCAGAATATTCTTGTACTAATACTTCTCCAGTTTGTATATAAACGAATAAAAAGCTGTCGCCTTGTGCAGAAAATGAGGGTTGATAAAGTACCTAAAACATTCATTTACTTATAAAAAAAAGTACCTAAAACATTCACAACATAGACTTTATCAAGCAAAAGCACTTTCATCTCTCTCGAAAATCTAGAGAACTGATCCAAAATTTTGAATGCACCCCTTGACCTGAAATACAAAAGGAGAAGAGACAGTCGTACCCAGAATAAAGGAATTTCACAAAATGATAGTATTCATTTCTTTCCAATTCACTATCTATAAATGTCATAAAAGAAGGCATTATTTTATTTTTCTCAACATTAGCAACCACCGATACATGTAAAAGCATATGTAAGCATAAAGAGATATGGAGAAGGACAGCCGCAAGAGCCACTTACTTGGAAGCTTTATTAGAGGCTTGAGCACCAAAACCTTCATCTTCAACCACAACATAGCCATTTACACTTGGAATCTTTGAATCTATAATTGGGAACTAATAAGTGAAAGAACCCTCAAATCAAAAGAAGAATATAATGAACAATTAGTACAATAAGAAATTTTAAGGCCCAAGTCAAAATCGGTCGCTTCAAGTTTTAAGTAGCTTAAAACTTTAGTCAGGCCTGAACAATGCTACTCTTCATCCTAGATTTTGTCACTTTAGTCAGGCCTGCTGATATGACATATTTTAAGTAGCTTAATATGTCAACCAATAACTCAACAGCCACTTAAAATGTGTGTGTCCATAAACAAGGGTGATTGAGGCTGAAAAAATCTAGGATGAAAAAGAATCTCACTTTTTTATTTGAACAATTTACTCATTGAACACCTAAATTGCATTCAATGTAGTCATTCCATTCAATTCTAATAATGTGAATCCTGTTAATTCACATGAGACCACACATCGCCCCTAGACAATGCCAATTGATGGCAAACTCTGGGTGAAAAAAAAAAGGTGAGTATAAGATGGAGCATGTCCGGTCCAAGAGCAACATAGTCTATAACTCCTCTTCCACACGTCTCAAATCCAGCTCCTCATTCTACAGCCAACAACCAACACAAACAAAGAATGGGATGAGTTGTCGGCCTCCAGCTTCCATGGCAATCATGGAGGTCAGATCACCTCAATCTCCTAATCTCTTCTCATGGCTCTCAAGCACCAAGCCTCAACAAAATAGACCAAAACCAAGCCTAACCATAAACAAAAATACCAAGAGAACCCCTTATCTTAGCTTCTTTATGAGAGTAAAAATTGCTAGAATTGGGGTTCAAATAATCACTCAGATTTTGGGCATGCAACAGTTGCATGATGAACATTAGCAAGAATTGGACTTGGTATAAGGCAAGTTGAGGGGAGCTTTGGATCACAAGATGGGAACTTTGTGTGGTTGGATACATGGATTTTTGTAAGGGAGTGTGTTTGCATGAAGAATCAATGATGGTAGTTTGGCTCACAAAATGGGAAGCTTAGTGTGTTCGGCTTCCATGGAGTTAAGGGAGTGTGCTTGGATGATGAAAAAGAAATTATTAAAGACTTTAAGACTGTGAGAAGATGGTGGTGGAACTTTAGGCCTTTTTCAACTCACTTTACCTCTAGACAGCTATTCATAAATGCTTTTCCATTTCTAGCTTCCAAGATTATCTTGCTCTTTTTTACTCTTCATTATGCATATGCCTTGTTAATTCGTGTATACTTGGGTAAAGCCCCTTTTTGCGTTTTAATTTCACTGATAAAAAATGAAAAAATAATACCTTCAATGGCACAAGCAACAGCGTCAGTAGATGTCAAATCTTTTTTTGGCTCAACAGGGGCAAAACCTGTGGTTATAATAAGTTCAATGCCAGATTAAGGAAAAATAAATTAATAATGTGGGATAAAAAACAATCAAAACCTTTTTTCTTTTTGGTAAGTAAGACTACCCAATTGTGGTGAGTGTGTATGGAACAATCAAACTTATTAAGAAAAAATTATGCATTCCAAAACAAGTACCTTTTAATTGCAAAGGCTTCATCACAAAACCCAAAACAGCAAATGGAAGCATAAAAAATGCCTCTCCAAAGAATGCATAACGCCAATTCAAATTGTTTCCAACCTAAAAAGGAAAAAAAAAAAAAACAAATACTGAAGTCTGTTATGGTGAGTAAAATCAAAAAAGAATGCCACTAACTCAACTAATACATAATTTTTTTTTTCTAAGTAACTCAATTAATACATAAATTGAGTGACCATAGGAGATGATTTAACACATCCAAAGAGATAAGGACAAGCAGACTCTTGGAGCATTGTAATATTGGTTCTAAAACCAAATCACGCTAATTAATGAAGCTTCTCTGATTTAATATGTCACAATGAAAATCAGTCACACTAACTGACCAAATAGCAGAGAACAACCCCTCATCCTCATAGGGATAGTATAGGAAATTTCGTCATAAACCCAAGAGGGCCTAAATCCAATTTACAGTTTTTGGGGAACCTTTTGACAGAATGAAGAAAATTATATACACATCTCATGGGATAGAATGTCTCTATGGAATGGGTGTAAGAAACGTTAAAAAAGATGAATCAATGTAAGCGAACTACAAACAACCAAATCCACCTTCATATAAGAAAACAACAAAAGTTGCTATTTTAACCAAAAAGAGAATCGAAGCTGACAAATATAATCCGAAGATTAACTATCCCGATTCGAGAACTTACAAGTCCACCATAAACATAGCCTAGAGCGACTCCAGTTGGAATACACATGTAAAATGTTGCAAGCCAAGCTGTTTTCTGGAACCATCACAAAGACTAATACAGTGTAAATTGCAAAATCAGCACATATTCACATAGCAAATTCCAAAATTCTAATTATAACCAAACAAGAGAAAAAATAAGCAAAAAGAAACTAACCTGAGCGACAGGGGCATTGTCATCTATAAATGGAGCAGCAAGACTTATGAAAGAAGCCTCTCCAACACCAACCAGCCTAGACAGACAACATCCACAATCAAATTCACAGCCTAGTACAAGAAGATGATAAAAGCACTGAACAAAACCGCATTGTTGAAAGCAACAACTTTGTTGAACTTACATGCGACATATTGCAATGGACCAAAAGTCAAATGAACTACCACACCCGGCTGCAGCAAATGTCCAAACAGATAACCCAACTCCAATAAGCCTAAAAGGATTGTGGCTGCAAGAGGAATAATGTATTATATATAGCACATGGATACCATATGGGTAAAGGATAAGATACTAATCCATCGTATGATAAAAATTATCTTAATCAAAGATCTATCATCATGATATCATTGTCCAACCTTAAATTATGAACTGGTAAGCAACTAGTGTGTAAAGAAGATGTTCACCTCTTTGCCAAGGATGCAAATATTGGAGAAGCTACAAGAAGTCCGACCATAAAGGCAGAAGATAGAACACCATCTTGGAAATTGTTCAAGTTAAAATCCCCCCTGCAAGAATCATGATATGATAAGCCAATGAAAAAGACCCAAGATTATTAATAAACAGATGCTATAGCATATCATGCTCAACTACTAGTCAAAATTCTGTAATATAATAATTGAAATTTTTCAACCAATATTTTAAGAAAAGCAACATCTTCAGAAATAAATGTATAGAGCATGTCACTGTGGTATGTGCGTAAGGGAAGGAGTGATCATAGTGTGTGTGCACGGTGGTTGTGTGTATGAAGGCTGCCAGCCTGGCCATTTCACCATCTAAGACAAATCATGATTTACTGGTGGTAAATAGCCAAATATCTTGGGAGTAATATTGCTTCTCTAGCTGAGTTGTTGGGATGTAAAATTGTTTCACTTCCTATGAAATATCTTGGACTCCCCTTGGGGGCGTCATTTAAAGCAAAGAGCATTTGGGATGGGGTGGTAGAGAAGATTGAGAAAAGACTATTGGGGTGGAAGCGGCTATATTTATCAGAAGGAGGGAGATTAGCACTTATTAAAAGTACCATTTCCAACCTTCCTACTTACTATCTTTCTCTCTTTCCTTTGCCGGTGGGAGTGACTAACCATATGGAAAAGTTGTTTAGAGCTTTCTTGTGGGGGGGCATGGGGGAGGAAACCAAATTCCACCTTGTAAGTTGGCAAAGGGTGCGCTGTCCGATTGCGAACGGGGGATTAGGGGTGCGAAATTTGAACATCTTCAACAAGTCCCTTCTTAGTAAGTGGTTGTGGAGGTATCAAATGGAAGGGAACTCGTTGTGGAGAGAGGTAATCGAACACAAGTATGGTAGTGAGTGGGTGGGATGGTGTTCTAAGGAGGGTAGGGAGTCATATGGAGTGAGCTTATGGAAATTTATTAGCAAAGGGTGGAACACCTTTGAAAAACATATTAGGTTTGGAGTGGGTGATGGAGCAAGACTTCACTTCTGGCACGATGCTTGGAGTGGGGAGAGACCTCTTTCCATTATCTTTCCAGTCGCTTTTAACATGGCTGGAAATCAGCAAGCGGCAGTTTCAGATGTACTGTGTTGTACCAATGGGACGGTAACTTGGAACGTCACTTTTACTAGAAATGCTCAGGATTGGGAACTTGATGAGATGGCAGCCTTTTTTAGCCACTTGTATTCAGCAAAGGTAGGAGGAAATGGGGAAGACCGTATGTTGTGGATTCACACGGGAAGAAAAAATTTTACTGTTAAATCTTTTTACAAGGCTTTGACAGTACTACAACCCATCTTTTTTCCGTGGAAGAGTATTTGGAAAGCACAAGTTCCGCCTAAAGTTGCGTTTTTTAATTGGACAGCCGCGCTTGAAAAGATATTGACGGTTGATAACTTAAGGAAGCAGGGTAATGGTGGTCATGGAGTGGTGCTACATGTGCAAAAGTAATGGAGAATCGATAGATCATTTGCTTTTACATTGTGAGGTAGCGGGGAAATTATGGGCTGGTATCCTTGATCGAGCCGGACCTGAGTTGGGCAATGCCTAAGAGTATGGTGAAACTACTAGCGTGCTGGAACAGGAGACATAACAGTGCACAATTGGCAGCAGCGTGGCGTATGATACCTTTGTGCTTAATGTGGTGTCTATGGTCAGAAAGGAATGATAGGTGCTTTAACAACAAGGAGCGTGCAGTGGGGGAAATCTGGAATTTTTTCATATTCTCTCTTTTACAATGGTTTTCTGCTATTGTACTGAAGGGTCGGAGTGTCCATGAGTTTCTATTTTCTTTTCAGCTCACTAGAATGTAATTAGGTGTCTTACTTTGTATACTTCCTGTGTACTTGGGCATTGCCTAGTTTCATTCTATTCAATAAAGCTATCAATTTACCTATCAAAAAAAAAAAAAAAAAAAGCCAAATAATTGATGTTTGCTTGTGCCGGAATGTATTTGTCAAGCACGCATGTAGCAAGCACAAACCCAACAAGAAGCCCTACAAACACATGAGCACCCCACACGTGCATATAGAATTTATCAAGAAAACTAAGATTGATCAACAAATTAGTTGGCACCATTTAGATCACACCAAAAGACAATCTTGTGTTTTGGCATACGAAGATTTTTTTAATTAGTGCTTTGGCTTAAGAAGATGCATACCTAATACCTAATTTAAATAATTTTATACAAACACACACATATAAAGTTCTATAAGACTTGAACAAATTTCCTATCTTCAAATTTGATTTAGATGGTACAATAGAATGTACCAATGTGCACACCAATTTATATATATATATATATATATATATATATAAGTGTGAGCACACCAATTAGTTAATGTGTAATGTAAAAAGTTTGATGCATTGGTTGGCGTTGCATTTGATGTATAGTATTGGAGTCCCTTGCTTGTTCCATGGAACATAAATACATGCCTTTATGAGCACCGGAAGAGAAATAACACAACGTGGATCAGAGAGAAGGGGGGGGGGGGGGGGGGGGGGGGGATGTGGCACGAGAAGGAAAAGCACATTCATGAGCCACATGACCTTCTTTTTTTTTTTCTTTTTTTTTTTTTAAACTTTCAAATGAATAAGTTGAACACCTAGTGGATCTTGAACTCATGACTATACCCTCCACCCCTTTATTACGGGTAGAAAAGGTGCAATGAAGTTAGAGCTCGTCGGTTTCATGACCTAAATATCCATGCAATAGCATTGGATGAATATGACTTCCAAAAATATCATTCAACAATCATTTCAAGCATATTCATTTAGAAATTCATTTCATAGCCATCCAGGAATATAAAATCCTCTATGATCAAATACAAAGCTTCAAGTATTGGTGATGATAAGAGAAGGTACAATATAAGAAAATAGCATGACATGGAAAGAGACTTTGAATTTCTTTGCATTCAATTCACATAAGAGGCACTCTTACTAAGCACGAGAAATATCGTGTTGCATATTAGATTCAGGTTGTAAAACTAGTATTTAAATGACATGAAATCATCCAGTAAATCTTACTGAATTCCGCTACCCGAAGAACAAATGCCACTATCAGTGCAAGTCCCAAGACTACCATTTACACCATTGCTTGCTATTGCTCCTCGATCCACATAATTTATCATGTTAATTACACAAAAGATCATAAGTAACCTGCAAACAAGAAATAAATCCTTTATAATAAGCAAAAGCCAGCAACTAGGAAATTTAATTTCATTTTTACAATTAAAGAGCATGAAGCACATCAGACTTCCATTCAGTAAACATTACAATCCAAGCTGAGCTTTAAACATGACCACTATCAAAACGGAAATCAACATTAATTCAAGGTCGGAGAAGTATAACTTCAGAATATCCAAATCACAGATTTTCTTGTCATGATAAAAATAAGGCCAGAAAAAGTAAATGTTTGCATTAAAATGAATGGCTCCTAACCTCGTAAAGGCCCAACAGTCCTACAACCAACTCACTACACATGTACCTAATTCACCAGAATACCCAACTAATTGCGCAAGATGAAACTGTATCAAAGCTGCCGAAAGCTCCTTTTACATTTTTAATTATTAAAATCCAGCTTAGAAGATTATATTTTTTAAAAGATGTAAACTACAAATGCCCATCTACAATAACCCATGTTGGCAGATTGGTTCTCTATCATCTAGAAAATTTGCAGTCATCCTAGGCAAACTCAGTCCAAATGAATTCATCCATCTATTATTCACTCCACTTCCGTTGCTGTGTAATTACAGGAGAAAGGAAAAAGAAATTAAGAAGTTCCCCAACTGCCACTCCAAACTAAAGAGATCATCAACAAACAATATTTTTCCAGTATCCCATGTTTACTCAGAGACCGAATTTGGACTGATATATAGTTTCTCACGAAAAACCCAAGAATTGAATAAAACATAGACGAATCTTCAACCCTACTCCACCACCTCAAAGTACATAAACGAAGCGCAACATCAAAGAAAACCTAGAAATCGATCAGACGCAAGGTCAGAACTTTCAGAAGATAATATTTTGGGAAACATAATTTACAATACAATATTCTCACTGAAAATATCCGGTAAAACGGAGGAATGCGGTGGGATGCGGGTACCTTTTGGGGTGAACCATGAAGGACTCTGTGCCGAGTCGTCTCTGGGTATCTTCGCCATTTCTTCGTCTTAGATGAATCGATGGGAATAGCTTCACAAGGCTTGAATCTGAATTGTTCGGACTTCTGATAAAAATTTTGGGTTCCTCGTTGGCTCGTTTACTTGTTTTTTCTTTTCTTTTTCTTTTTTTCAACTGTTCTTCGTTTACTTGTTACTGAAGCAATTTTCTAATTTTTTATCACTATCTTTTATTTGTTTTTGAAGTAATAGTTATAACTATCTTCTCAAAGGTAAAACATGTCTTTTTTTTACGGCAATAAATTCATCAAAATTTTTGGATTCATTCGTATAATTTAATATCTATGATTTGAAACGATACAAATACAATTCATAAACATAAATTGTCATTCTTTTGCGATATTGTCGATATAAAAGATTATAATTCATGTTCTTTGTTGACAATTAAGAAAATGCATATTATCAATATTATTATTTAATTATTAGATCGTGATATATTGTTCTTTAAACTTTGACAATTAACTTAGATGCCGTTGGAATAATAAATTAAGATGAGATGAGTTAAGATGAAAGTTTAAAATTGAATAAAATATTATTATTATTTTAAAACTTGAAAAAGTTGAATTATTTATTATATTTTGTGTAAAAGTTTGTCAAAATTATAATAATTAGATAAGTTGAGATCAACTCTAAATCTAAACGGGACCTTAATATAAAGTTTATTGTCTCAACTAATTTTATCTAGAAGATAAATTGCGAATTATGTTTGAAGTGAATTTTTAAGCATAGCACTTAAATGACATGTAATAAAAATGCCTGATTTGCTTTTTTATCTTAAGACTGCGTTTAAATGTTGAATTGAACTGAGCTGAGTTGAGTTCTTTATTAAGGAAAATCCTTCTTGCAAACAATTTGGCGCACCAAACCATACACTGATGTTAAATGTAAGGCATTCTTCTCTCAAAATTTCTTTTTTTATTTCTTTTTTCAATAAAAATAACTATATAAATGTTGGTACGCGATTTGGTGCGCCAAACTGTTTGTACCTAACAAGTCTTCTTTATTAATAGTAGTGAGATAAGTAATGGATAAAGTAATGTGTGGCTCATCTAAACTGAGTTTAAAATGTATTTAGATGTTAAAATAAATTTAGTACTTTTTATGAAAAATTAAAAAATGTTATAGGTCCCACGTATAAATATGTTTTAAGTTGAAAAAAGTTGTGGGTTTCACGTGTAAGAAGGTTTTGAGTTAGGATGAGTTTAGTTTTTTTCAAATTAGGTATTTGGATATTAGATTAAAGTCAACTGACCTAAGTTGAGTTTGAGATCCAAACGCAGGCTAACTCTAGAAAAGGAATAAATTATCAGTCATAAAAACCAAATGGACATCCAAAACTCATCACATAACAAATAAGAAGAAATTTTCATCAAAAGATTCCAAACAAATTTTCCATTGTACTTATTTTTTCACAAAGAAAAAATACAAAACAGATAAAAAAAAACAATTTTTTAGAATATCAGAAAAAGAATTCGCGTTACAAATATAGTTTGACGGTAATAATACAGATTTATAGCAACTGATAATTGTTTTTCTTATAATTAATTCTTACAAAAACAGTCTTTTTAATATCACCATTTCATTCTCTAGGTGTTCTATTTCCTCCTTGTTATGTGTCTATTGTTACAAAAAATAAATAAATAAAGAAATTTATGAAAATCAGCAAGTACTCTTGCTAATCCCATTTGCTAATTTTTATAGAAACTAATCCAAGCTCTAGTCATTAGAAAACTATTAATTATTATTAACATTAATTGGTATATAGAACATACCAACAAAAAATGATGAAATAAGATTCCTCGTATTTCAAAGAAAAAATGACAATTCGTATTTGCAGGTTATATTCGTGTCATATCAAATTATGGACATTCAACTATATAAATCAATCTGAATAGGATCAATTAAGATAAATAGGTAAGATCTTTAGATCCTAACACAACTCATTTAAATAATGAGTCGTGTCATGTTACTCGTTTAATAATTAATTAAAAATAGATAAACATGGCGCGATTCATTTCAACCATTTTCATATAAATGAGTTGAACTAAATTCAACAATAATAAATATGAGCATACGTCTAAAATTACAATTCCAACAATAAAATATAAACATATTGAGAAATACCAACATTACAACCAACAATAATTAAATTTTAGTTTTGAAATAAAATTAAATGGGATATTGTGGGTTGACCAGTTTATTAATCATATCTTAACAGGTCAACCCGTTTTGATCCGAATCCATTAATATCAAATTCAAAATCATTAATTTCGAATCATGTTCATATTGAATTCATAAAGAGTGTCACATATTACCACCCCTAACATAACTTGTAGCATAGGGATAGGATGTCTTGCACGCCTCCACTTCCATGTGAGTTTTTCCATCGTGTGATGGATGTCTTCAATGAGGTTTATATTTGCAGATAATGATTTCCTATTTTTTATGCATTTTTTGATGCGGAGACCTCAATAGTATACTTGCGTGACCTCTTTCTCTTTGTAGTGGTGCTTGGTAGGGGAGAATGCTCGAAGTATTCATCCATATGCTTAATGATAATGACTTGAAAAAAAAAAGAGACAAGGATTTTGTAGTGGTGCTTGCGTGACCATTTCTATCTTTCCCCCTTCAAGTCCCTTCCCCTCCTTTATTTTCCATCCCCTAGTTTTATGTGTAATCAAGACCTTGAAATCACTGGGTTTTGTTCTTCTTTGGATGAGCTTCATATTTGTACTAATTTCAACCCCAACACCTATACTTTTACTCTAAACATTTTCTGTGGTTCGAACGTTGATATACAAAACCCGAGATACTTAACTTCATCCATTCAAAACTATACTAAATAGATTCTGTAACAAATAAAGTTACTTAACCATCAGAAATAAATGTCTCATCTATTCTAGCACAAGGTTTATCGATAAAGAAAAATTCTACTTATTATCCTCGCGACACATAACTTTTTAATTTTTAATTTTTTTCTCTTACCAAATGTATAGTATATGAATGATGAGTAGAAGAACTCAATTAATTTAAGAAAAGTAAAATCAAAAAAAATAAAAATAAAAATAACTGTAATACGTGATGTGTGGGGATGATAAATAGCAAAACTCATCAATAAATAACTAGATCAAGGAATAAGGAGGAAGAAGAATATAGGATGTGCCAAAGCTGTACTTTTTCCACATAATTTACCAAAAAGTTAATTCAAAATCTCTCATATTCGATTATTCCTTGCAGTAAATATAATCTTTTTTGTTTTTATTTATTTATTTACGTTTTGCACACCCCACCCAAGTCTGTTACTTGTAAAGAATTTGTACAAAAAAATAAACTCTTTAGCAAAGATGGATTGGTGCACAATCCAACGGAAAATGACCAAACAATCATTAAGATAATCAGTTTTTAACATAATACATCTAAAGATGTAAGTCTTGACTCATTTCATTTCACTTCTCATTGAGAATTGGCATTTGCCCCATTGCGAAAAATAAAAATAAAATCTCATGTCTCCAAAGCTTTTTTCTTTCTCCCTTCTTTAAAATTTGGGTTTTGAAAAAAATAAAAAATAAATTCAAACCACGGGAACGTCTGGCATATTTTTCACTTTAATGTAGCTTTTTAAGATGGATCACCCTGAAGATGTTGAAGTTTTACTTTCAAGCCCTCATAAATATGTTGATGACATTGGTCATGATTTCACAAGCTACCCTCATGGGTTTAAGACATTGTTCCTCCTTTCTCATATTCAAGCCCTCAATTATACGCCAAGAATCGAAGGCTAACTAAGCAAACATGGCAATTTGGATGAAGCACTACAGACAACAAAGCCGAACACCAAGTGCAAGAAAAAAAAAAAAAAAACGAAGGATTTTCCACGCCAAAGAATACTTGGACATAAAGGATCAAACTTCATCTAAATATACCATATCATTCTGAAGGACCATACAGAAACCAACCATTTTACATATAGTTAACTGAACCAAGTAATGCACATCCCAACAATTCTTATTTTTCCATCGACCAAAACCTCCCAAGATAGTTCATAGTTTATTGCTTGCTTCTCTTCTGCTGGCTGCTGCTGCTCGGGGCTTAGAAGTTTGGACCAGCTGCAAGGATTTCCTCTGTCAGCTTGTTGTCCTTGCCAATCTTGTAGCTGGTGAATGTTTCAAAGTTCTTCTTGAACAGACCAGCCAGCTTCAACAGTGTATCATTATAAGCCTTCTTGTCTGACCACTGCAACCCAAGATCACATGCATCGGGTTAATGAAAATGGCAATCACATGAAGATAGAATTGTTGCCAAATACAGGTGAAAGGTATCAAGTAGAAGGCAAACTTACAGTGTTCACCGGGTCCAAGATTTCAGAAGGCACTCCCTCAATCTCAGTAGGGATCTCAAGCCCAAACACTGAAGTCTTTTTGTAATTTGCCTTGAGGAGGCTGCCAGAGTGTATGGCGTCTATGATTTTTCGTGTATATGGCAGCTTGATTCGACTCCCTGAACCATACCTGCAATGAGGAAAATATCAGCTCCCTTCTTTTTTTAAAAAAAAAGTAATAACTAGTGTAATTAACTTCAATGAGCTCGATAGACAATAATCTTCAATTCATACCTTCCACCTGACCAGCCAGTGTTGACAAGCCATCCTGTGGCGCCATGCTTCTGCATCTTCTCAGCCAGCATGGCCGCATATTTGGTAGGGTGCAACATAATAAATGCTGCACCAAAGCAAGCCGAGAATGTTGCCTGTGGCTCCTTCACACCCTCTTCAGTACCAGCTACCTAAAATTTTCATCAAAAAAAGGCTCAGTCAGATAAATTAGTAGCCAAATTAATTTGTTTGCAAACCATTATCTCATGTTCCTTTCCGAAACAGAGCAGAAGTGCATGTTCCTTTCATAACCAGAGCATGTGTGCAACTTAGCTCCAAATGTTAATTGGAATCCCAGCTATTACCAAAATTACCAGTAACCTAGCTCCTAATGTTAATCGGAATCACAGTATTTTATAAAATTACCAGAGCAGTATAACCACTGATGAAATGGTACATAGTCTGTGCCAAGTTCAGCTTGCTCACTGGTGGGAGCACACCAAATGCATCACATGCCAGAAGTATGACATTCTTTGGATGAGGACCAACGCATGGTATCTTTGCATTGGGGATGTACTCAATAGGGTAGGACGCACGCGTGTTCTCTGTTTCAACAAGAATAGCACCTCATGAAAAGTTGAATAATTTAGTTAGTCATACATAAGCATATTGGTCTATGATGTTCAGACTTTCATCCCTTAAAATTATCCATTTCAGCCATTCACTGGCTTTACAAAGTCAGCTTCCCATTCTTTGTCAAGTTTCAGTAGTGATAGTACTCATCATATTCAAATCATAAGTTCTTTGGGTTTGCTTCCAAATTTTTCCATTCTTTGGATGATGATAGTAAAACGTTTGTCATATCCAACTAAATTGAATAAAGGAAAGTTCACCTGTAACAGATTTGTCAGTATAGTCGACCTCTCTGGTGTGCTCATCAAACACAACATTTTCCAGCACTGCCATTGACATTGAATTCAATTATTTTAATGATGACATGGATAAAGAAGAAATATTTGAAGATAAGAGTAAAACTAGGATCCTTTCGTATATCTTTAACTTCATCTATTACCAGTCCCAAATTTAATGGCATTCCAGATATCAGGTTCCTTCTCCCTTGAGAGGTCAATGCACTTGGCATAGCAACCGCCTTCAATATTTGACACACCATTGTCACTCCAACAGTGTTCGTCGTCTCCAATCAAATACCTATTGTGATCCGTAGACAGAGTTGTCTTTCCAGTGCCTAAAATAAAGACATTTGAAAATAAAGCCCATGAGTGACCAAGGGAGAGAGTATAAAAATGGCACATGCCAAATCATTTTTGCTTTTTCTTTTTTTTGAGCGCACATGGCAAATCTTGTTTCATGATAGTTATAACAATAACGGCTCAAGGGCGGCAAGATAGAGTAAGAAGGCACATATCATATTGCAGCATTTTGAGCCACATCATGCCCTGCTCCGATGATACTATACCTGACAGACCAAAGAAGAGGGCAACATCTCCATCTTTTCCAATATTGCAGCCAGAATGTAAGGAGAGGATTTGACGCTTAGGCATGAGATAATGCATAACACTGAACAGACCCTTCTTCATTTCCCCGGCGTACTGGGTGCCGAGGATGACCATTTCCCTCCTAGCAAGATTAAGATCTATGCTAGTAGAGGATGTCATGTAGTGCGTGTAACGATTACATGGGAACTGCCCAGCATTGTATATAGTGAAGTCCGGAGTACCGAAATTCTCCAGCTCTTCAGGAGTGGGTCGGATACACCTGCCACCCACCCAGTTATCCAATTGTACACTAAGCTAATAGACCATTACATTTCTCATCGAGTTTCCTCCATGGAATTCTAGCCAGGGATGATAATTACTCAATATAGGATAAATTTTGCATAGTGTCAACGTTAAAGGAGACTTATCTGGCAGGCTTAGACCTCTGTGGAAGAGACAACAGAGAAACAAAGTGTATTGTAAATTGATTAATCATTCATACTTTATACTTACATGTTGTGCATGAACAAGGAATGGTATGCCCTGGCAGAGACAATCCGGACTTTAATTATATTCTCTGGGTCCCAGTTCAAGAACTGGTCATTCACAAAGACCTGAAAATGATGAGTTTAAGCCCATTGTCAATTACCATCAACCTCTATGCTTTATATGATGATTAAAGAATATATTAATATGTCTTCTCCATCATATTTCACCATTAATTCCCAATACTTTAATGCATGCTCCCCATGTGTTGACATAATCAAAAAAGGAAAAGAATAACTAAAGATAAGCAAGGCATGCTAGTACTTAATAGTTTAATGCCTAATGGATAAATTCATCGAATTATTAATTATAGGCATCAATATTTTCTTCATAATTATCTGGGCTACAGTTGCTGAATCGGTGAGGTTGAATAAGACATCTATAATTAAATAAAATCCTGTTGAAAAAAAATAAAATAAAAGATACCAATACAACACGGACAAGCAAGTTAGTTTTTTTCTTTACGTACAAAAAAAGGACACGGTTGTTTCTTAGGTCTTTCAGAGGATCAGAGGCCGTTTGGTCAACTGGAAAAAAAAAAAAAAGTAGATACCAGCCCTGATATCACCCTGACCCTGTCCAAAGGGGGAAGGATTCAAAGATCACAACTTCCTTTCATGTTCCTCTTTTTGACCCATTTTAAAAGGTGATTCTTTTCTTAATCAAAACTCGTTAAATAAATCAAAACTGCTTTGGCAAAGTAAATAAAAGGCTGTAGAAGAGAACCTTGTCCAAAGAGTTCAAGTAATCAACAGCTCTTTCTCTGTTGACCAAGAATGTATGCTCGTCCATTTCAATGTTAGGTGAACCCCTATTCACAGACAGCATAATCAAAAGATTGTGGATGTTAACAAAAGAGATCGGCTTTAAGATAGAAGATAGATGAAATTGCCGACAAAAGAGATTTAAAAAAAAAAAAAAAATTGACTATCAAAGGGGTAAACTTACTTTCCCCACCAAAGCTCATCCTCAGTAGTCTCATCCCTGACAACGCGCTTATCTCTGGGAGCTCGGCCGGTCTTGGCTCCAGAAAGGGTTGCTAAGGCACCAGTAGCTGTGATGAACGACCCTTTCTCATACTTTATAGCCTGCTCGTATAGCTCTGCACCAAATCCCAAGTCCCGAAAGCTAATAAGTTAATTTGTCATTATCCTTAACTATTTCATTTTAAAAACGCGGCGTCTGTCTGTTAGTAAAAAACGTTTATTGCCAACTATATTAATTAAGATTTTCATAAATACAAATCCTTTTGTTTGTCGTATTTATTGATATGATAAATGATTTTTTCGTATTAATTATTCACATAGTGATAATTAGTTAATAAAGAAGAACAGAACATGTACCGGCTGGAGAGAGATTGTAGAGGACGTGTGTGAACTTCAAGGCACTGTCACTAACGTTGAAGGCCGGCGTAAAATGGTGGTGCGACACGTGCTTCGGGGTCTCAGACTTCCGAGCGGGGTCTCCTTTCACTAGGTTCGGTCCAGTTTCTCTTGTCAGTGACGCCAAAGATGCACTGTTTCAACACAACAAGAAAACAACCTCAGATTATTTTAAATAATAATAATAATAACCAAAGCAATTTCTTCGCCGGGAAATTCCCCGGAAACAATTTCGTTAATTATCATTGGGCCTCGTGGCTGGCCCCACTGAAGGGTATTTAAGTCTTTCCAACTTTAATAAATAATTTCATCGGATTCTCGGGAATCCAGCAAATGATTTAAAGGCCTAAATTATTCTGCATCTGCTAACGTGTCGTTACTAAAGATGGCACATCACCGAATATTTACGCGGGTCCCAGTCGTCCATCTCCAACGCCCATCATATGTCTACACCGTCCGATCATACTACTTTTTAGAGTCAAAAGAAAAGAAAAGCCCGGGTCCGCTTATTACTGGGTCCCATACTCCAGACGCCAAAGCTTTTTTTTTTTTAAAAAAATTTGCTTTTAAGTATTGCTTTAACGTATGATTAGTGATGTAATACTGTGCGTCGGTGTGTCTATATAACCTGATGGACTGGAGTTGTTGTTTGTGGCGCTCTTCCTCAGAGATGGTGGCGAACGAACCCTGAGTCCCTTTGATAGGGGTGGTGGGTGCGGACTTCTTCTTCTGGAGCGAGTGCAGCTCGTCGATGGTCTGAGCCTTAACGGGAGGTGTACTGTCATCGTGGCAGATCCCGTTCGTCTTCTTGTTCGTCTGGATCTTCGCCAGGCCGTTCCGTGCCGTCCCGGTCCCGGTCCCTGCAATCCCGGTAGTGGTCGTCCCGAAGCTGAACTCTCCGCTCACGTTTCCGTTCCCTGCCATCTCTCTCCTCTGCACACAAAGAACTTTTATTATCAAAACCAAAAAAAAGACATAACATTTCAGCACAATATTAACAACGTCATGCTTCCTAGTTCCTATACGTTCAACTGAGGTCTGAAAAAATGATCTATAGCTAGGATTCATCTGATCAGATAAGTATAAAGCTAAAAGTTTTTCCAAGAAAAAAACTTGGATTTTTATTCCAGATAGTCTTGTTTTTTTTTTTTTTCCAGGTCTGGTAAATCTGGTTTGAAGGTAACTGTGTTACATGGTTGAAAATCAAAAGTACGATCTAGCAGATCATTCAGACAACAGGCATGCAACACAGAGCAAGCTTTTCAAGTTATCATCCTAGAGAAGATAATAACGAACAGAGAAAGAGAGAGAGAGTAGAAAAGAGCTAGAGATCATAAAACTACAAGCGAGAGAGAAAAGAGAGAGAGTTCGAACCAGAGATTGCGAGCTCGAAATGAAAATGAGGAAGGAAAAAGCGAAAAGGCTAAAGGAAAATGAAATGTAAAGGGAGGGTTGTGACCATGAAAGTTGCAATATCGGTTCGAGAAAACAAACGAGAAGAGGTGATGGAAAAATGGCGAGGGGGCGCTTCCTTTTAAAGCTTCATTGGACCGTACTTAACCAGGGTTTCAACCCAAGTGGTTTGGTAACCATAGTTAAATCCTATCTTCCTCTGGGGTCAAGCTCGAAAAGGAGAAAAATTCCAAAACCCATTAAACGAGAAGCTGAACTCGGATATAACGTACGAATCTGGTGCTTCTCGTGCCCACCGTAGCTACGTGCTCTTTCCTTCTCTCTACATTTTTAAAACTCAAAATGTATAATAAAAAAAAATAAAAAATAAAAAATAAAAAACTTATTTTTGTGCATAAAATTTTATGTATTTTTCATTTAAATATAAATTTTACATTTTTAAAAGAATATTTTTCTTAGTCTATGTGTAAGTCCCGTGCCAAAATCTAGGAATCTAGGATAAACGATCAATATTATTCATTCCAGAAATTAACTTAAAACTGTAAAGTAATAAAACTAAAAATTTAAAAATGTATAAAAACTATTAGATTGTATTTTAGGATTTTACATTTATAGAAAAAAAAAAAAAAAAAAAAAAACGCACGCACACTTATGGTCATTGGCCGGACTATATGTTCCTATCCTCATCCGATTTTCTCTGAATGAATGAATGCATGCATGCACAGCTAGATGCAAACGGTGAGCAACGTAGCCCCCACGCGCATGCACCAAAAATGTAAAATACCCTTCTATTCTCCATTTGTTACATTCAATTGAATTTAATTCCATTTTTAGTTCCGGAAACTTCCCTCCGTCGCTGAGCAAGTGAGTGCGGCTTTTTTATTCTCTAGTTTGATTTTACACGAAGCTCATCGGCGTCTGTTCGCCGCGAACCATCGAAGTGCAGATCTATCAGCCGTTAAATGGGTAGGGCCAGCTCAATTTTATTTGTCTACATGATCAATCATCAGCCGTCCATCACTCTGGGAGGCTAAAATCTGCTGTAACTTCATAGCACGAGTAAATGCAGCAATAGATGCAAATGTAATATTATGAACGAGTTTTAAAAAGTGGACTAAAAAATTAATTATTATTATTTTTTTATATCTTTTATAGTGGTATCAATTTTTTTATAAAAAGCTTGTATATTTTGAATTTATATATATCATTATTATCTAACAAATTCGGCAAATTTAAATTTCTACATACTTTTTTTTTAAATAAAAAAGAAAAAACACATATATAATATATTATAATGTAAATAAAAAGAGTATTGATAAGATCATGTATAATGCATATAATTTTTTTTATAAAGGACACATCTTGTGTATTGACCAAACATTATACTTAGATACTATTTGCTCAAGAAAATTCTACTAATCATCCTCATACCACATATCATATTTAATTTTTTAATTTTTTTCTCTTATCAAATATGTGATATATAGATGATAAGTAGAATAACTCAATTAATTTCAAAAGAATAAAAATAAAAATAAGTGTGGTATGTGGTATGTAAAGTTGATGAGTAAAAAAACTCATATATATATAGTTAGATCTAACTTCTTTGTGCGATGCCTTGATTGAGATTCACACATCGTGTTTTTATTTTTATATAACCTCTCATGTTATTATAAAGGAAAATGATTTATATAGAATATTTTTTACAACACTTTATATAACACTATTTTAAATGAAGGATATTTTTATAAAAATTTTATAAAAGTAACATAATTTTATAAAAATATTCTCATTTTATAACATTAGATTAACATTGTTATCTAATGTTATAAAGTTTGAATCAATCTCCTTCATTAGAAATTTCAATATCCATCCAAGTTCATTTAAAACACGTGGAATTTTGTAAGAATGCCACGTGCTAATCTCTGTTCTAGCCGCTCGGTGGTTAGAATAGTGACTAGTGAGCACGATATATAGAGTGGTCGAATCTAGCCATCCAACAGGATTGTTTAGCTTAGGCTATCACCTGGTGGTCCACACGGAGAAGGAAAACCATCTCTCCCCGCCATCTATTTTTTGTTCTATTTTTAAAAGTAAATTATTATATTTTTATTAGTATTTTTTATTTATTTATAAAAAAAAAATTATTTATATAAGAGTATATATATTGTCCACTTGGTAAGGAAAGAGGTAGAGGCCCATAACCATTGAAAACGAATCATCGAATCGATCGTTGCTATCTTGTTGGTGAACCACAAAAATTGTACTACCTATGCCATAAAGTTATTTTTTCACTACCATCGTGCATTTGCCCAAATACAAAAAAATAAAAAATACTCCCGTGATTTATGGTTTTATATTTCCTTTCTTTAAGAGCTCGTTTTGGTTTTATCAGTGAGATAATATGAGATGAGTTGAATAAAATATTATTAACATATTATTTTTTAATATTATTATTATTTTAAAATTTAAAAAAGTTAAACTGTTTATTATATTTTATATGAGAATTTAAAAAAATTGTTATGATAAGATGTGATGAAATAAATTAAAAGTATTTATGCATACAAACGGAACCTAAGACAGATTTTATGAAGTTTATTATTTAGGTTACTCATATAATATAAAAAATAAAGGAGGAAATACACATAACCCCCGCAATTATTACAAAATTTGTAATTACCTTGACATAATTACCTACAGAATACTAAAACATTGCAAATGTTAAGAATTTGAAAAAATAAATCCTTACTTAAAAACATTTTAGGAATAATTTAAAATTTTTGCAAGGAAAATTAATTGCATTGAAATGTTTTAGTAGTTTAGGCAATGCGGTTCCCAAAAGGCAATTCCAGATGTGTAGCTGCAAGGTTATGTTTGAATCTCAATATCACATTAATCTATCTCAAATTAATTATTAATAAAATTTATTATCATTTCAATTTTTTATAAAAAATTTAAACTTATCACAACTTATTTTATATATTCAAATATATATTATAACTGATTTATATTTAAATATATCTTAATAAAATTCATAAAATACCTACAAAACAAGAATAAAAAATGAATAACGATAGGCTTAGTACCTTATTACTATCAATCTAATATTCTTTTTATATTTGATTTTTTTTTATTTTACTTAATGATTAAAGAAGTGAGTATTAGTAAAGTTATATATTTTTTTTAATTTTTTTTTAATAATTAAAGATGTTAAAAAAATACTTAAAAAAATGATAAAAAAATTAAAAAATTAAAATACATTTGAGTAATAGAGAAATGGTAATAGGTAATACGTCTATCACTATCCATAAAAAATTATAAGGTTGACCTACTCTTCAGGCTTACAGGATACGAGCCCGACCCGTCCTTTTCTTATTCTTTGCCGACGCGTCATTATTGATGGCATTCACATCGTTACGTCTACGTCAGCCGCTTATCGTTCGATCATCGAATCGAGAACAGCCGGAAAAAGAAGCGCCACGCCATTTGTCTTCGTTTGAAACTATCCGAGGTTTAAGCATTTCAACTGCACATCCCGAGAAATTCCGGTATATGACATCATGAGAAAAAATCTTTTACGACTAGTTTTGAATCAGATTAGATGATTTTAGGTACGGTGAATAAAATATCTTTATTATTTAAAAATTTAAAAAAATTAAATTATTTTAGATATTTTATATAAAAATTTTAAAAAAATTATAATAATAAAATTAGAAGAGTGAAGAGTATTTCTATATTCAAATAAGATCTTAATTTAATTCGTTTCTAGGCAGTGAAATTTCAATAAAATTTAGAGTGTCTAGATATAATAATATCATCTTATCGTTACAATTTTTTTAAATTATCATATAAAATATAATAAATAATTTAATTTTTTAAAATTTAAAGACATTTATTATATTAAAAAATAATATTCTAACAATATTTTATTTAATTTTTAACTTTCATTTCAATTCATCTCATCTCAACTCACTTTTCAAACCGCACATCAATTTCTCTTTATTTAACGCCATAAATTTGAAAGTAAATAAGCATGCGTTTAGATGTTAAACTGAGTTGAATTGAGATAATAAAATATTGTTATAATATTATTTTTTAATATTATTATTATTTTGTGTTGAAATTTTAAAAAATTGTAATAATAAATTGAGATAAGTTGATATGTATTTATAAACCAAACAAAGCCTAATGTCTGTTTGACACAAAATCTTATAAAATAAAATTAATTAGATATTAGATATATTTTATAATAAAATTAATTTTATTATTTAAAGTGTCACATCAAATCGCATAAATTATAAATTTATTTTTATAAAACAGTCAAATCATTTTTCTTTGATAAAGTATACTAAGAGATTGTATAAAAGGCAATCTACCCATTAAGGCAAGGGGACATGGCACCAAGTCACCATCCATTTATATAGGTTTCATGTTAATCTGCATTAATACTAAATTGTAAAACTCAAGTACCCACTAGTTGAATATACTTCGGCTAGGGAGCTGTTAAGCACACGAGCGGTCCACGGACGCATTGATTCCTTTATCTTTCGAGGGGAAAAATGCTTTACCTAGTCATGCTATCGAGCTATATTTTGACAAAATGGAGTTGAATTGTTCCATGGTTTGAAAAATTGAAGCTTTAGAAATACACATTTGGAAAATGTATGAAAGTTGGATGGAGAATTCTTTATGTTAATTAAAAAAATAAATATAAAGAACTTCTCCCTCCAAGTGGTGGATAAAATCTTTTACTTTATTGATTATTCATGACGAAATTATTCTCACATCCCCAAGGTGAAGAATTTTTTTTCCTTCAACAGCAAGCATTTTTTAATCCATTATTTATTGAGTTTTTAAATGTAAATAGAAAAATTTGATTATTATTTTAAAATATTGAATAATAGGGTTAAAAGTGAATAGGGAGAGTTGAGAAATTTATTTACTATAAATTTTTAATGGTAGTTATTGTTTTGGTTTTTATAAAAAAAAAAATATGTTTTTTTTTTATTTTTTTATGTTTTTTTCTTTTCATTAAAAATTAGGAAAATAATTAGATGAAAAGTTGGATTTGTTGAAGATTAAAAAATGTTGGGATTGGAGTTGGAAAGATTTTTGAAAAAGGATGTCAATGAAACATGGCCTTAGAATTTCACTCTTCACGTAAGTAACATTAGTGGTGTTCATGTGTCGGGTTTGTAGAGCCTAGATTATTTTTGTGGTGATCTGATTTGATGATCTAACTTGACAATGATTTGTTATTGGTTTTTAGTAGAGTTTCAATTAGACTTGAGCTATGGAGCGCAGGCTTGGGCTGATCCTCGTTCTCTCAAGAAAACTTTTTGACCCAATTTGTGATTCAAGAAATGAAAGACAAAAAATTTAGACTTGTGGGACAAGTCGCTCAATTGAATTTTAGATAGAAAATTCGCTTGACACTCGCTCTAGCGAATAATTCATGAATCGTGAAATTAAAGTTTTCGCCATATAATTTTATAAAATATGTAATTATGAATAGTATGGTTAATTATACAATAGTGTATTTTGTCTCAAAGTGTACTTTGATATTTCTCAAGATAATAAAATCTTATGCAATTTTGTGAACATAAACACGTTATCGAACCACGAAAATATATTGTATCATGTAATTGATATTTTATTTGACTTTACTTTCTTACATCGTTTTTTACACCAACGTGAACTAATCAAATTGACTATGAACAAGTTAGAATTGCTCGGTGGATAATCAATCTAATAATTTAAGGTCCTTGTTATAAGTAACTCAATATTAAATTATATTTTATTTATGTAGATGTTTTTAGTTTTATTAAAAAATGATTAAACGTTTATTTTTATCACGTTTATAATTTAGATCAGGGTCACCCTTTTTTCTCGAGTTATCGTTAATCCCACTTTTTGAAATGTTTGAGGATTTAGTATTTTTTTGTAACACAATTAGTGTGATATCTATTTCTCAATCACCACTACATTGAAAATAAATTAATAACACAGGAGAAGAGAATGGAATCTGTGTGGTGCAATATTTCTTTATAGCATTTATCTGCTGAAATTTAGGTGTGGATAATGAGTTGAGATGATATAAAAGTTGAAAATTTAATAAAATATTTTTATAAAATAATTTTTTAATATTATTATTATTTTAAGATTTGAAAAAGTTGAATTATTTATTATATTTTATATAAAAATTTAAAAAAATTATAACAATGAAATGAGATAAAATAACTTCTTTTAGGTCTCGTTTGATTATGCAATTTAAATGAGATGAAATGAAATATTTTGTTGAAAGTTGAATAAATTTTTGTTATAATATAATTTTTATTTTAGAATTTGAAAAAATTAAATTATTTATTATATTTTGTGTAAAAGTTTAAAAAAATTATAATAATTATATAAAATGAGATGAGATGAAATGAAATAGTTTGATTTTGTAATATTATTGTTGATTATTAAAAAGAGAAATTCTACGTGGCAATTGGCAAATAAGGCCAACTGCGATTGAGTTGATGTGCGGGACTCACGTCCATGGAGATGGAGTTGAGAGTTGGATAGAACAGATTTAAGAGATTTGAGGTAAATGAAATCAATGGAGCTATGCATATTAATTAGGCCTGGTTTGAACAGTTAATTGAGATGAGATGAATTTAGATAATTTATAAATAATAATGAGATATTTTAATTTAGATGGGATGGATATAAATGGCTTGAATTAAAATGTTTTATGAGATTTAGGAAAAGAAAAGAGAGAAAATTGAATAAAAATTTTATAAAATTAAAATTTTATTATAATATAATTATTTAAAATAATTTTTATTTTGAGATTTACAAATGTTGAATAGATTTTTGTATTTTATTTGGAAGTTTATAAAAGTTGTAATAATTAGATAATGATTATATGAAAAAGTTGAATATTTGAAATTGAAAAATATGCTTATGATGTTTGGGTATAGAGATGAGATGTGATGTGATGAGATGATATGAAAACATTTCTCTATTCAAACTAGGCCTTAGAAATTAGTGGAAGCGTAACTACAACGTGAGTCTCTAGTTTTGTGCTTAAGAGAAAGGATATTATATTGGAGTAATGTTAGGTATAAGTTTTAAATGTATAAACCTTGTAGAAATTTTTTATAAAAATGTGAGTTTCATATAAAAAAAAAAAGATTTTGTACGAGATTTGTGCATTTGATATATAATATATATAAATCTCAAATACACAAATCTCATATAATTATTTTATAAAAAAAAGAAGTAAATGTTATAATAAAAAAGTATAAAAAACTTATTTTTTATTGATGAGGCTAACATTTTTACAAAATATTTATTAAAAATTTATACATTTAAAACTTAGGATTAGTCGTACAAGCAATTGCAGTCAAAGATGTTTATTGGTTCTGGCTTGTACGTACCGGACCGAAGTGCATGCTATCCATAAAGAATCCATAAACCTTATCAAACGTATCTGCATGTTGCCTTTTTTGTTTTTTTTTATTCGCGATCAAAGTGGATATTGATTTGATGTCTAACAACTGGCCATTCGATTCAAAGCGCTGCAGAGATGACATACCCGTTCACATGAGTAGAGGGGGGGGGGGGGCCGCACCACGAAAATTGAAGTCCCCCAGCCCGAAGTAATTGAAATCGTAAATCCCAATGAAAGTTTCTGCGAATGTGAACGTCAATTCAAAAAGATGAAGCGGCTTTTATATATAGTCGGAGTAGTTGATGGCCTGCGAGGTAGTTGCAGCTAGGGGAGGGGGTATGTGGTAGAGGCTCAATGCCTCCTTTTTTGGCCCTTTTTTCAGTGCTTTTTTCAACGAGTCTTGTGACTTGGATAGGTCAATTCAGGGTTTGCATGATTCCTGTGGAGGTTTGGGGGGAGGTATGGTCAGGATTTGTCTGGTTTGGGAGGAGGTGGCTACTATTTCTTGGATATGTAAATTAATTTTTTATTTATAAACAAAATGGGCGTGGTGGGATTTTACTTCCAAGCTTGGTGGAGATTGAAAATTCCTTTTGAATTGGTTTGTATTTAAAAATAAGATTAGATGAGTTTGAATAAAAAATAAAAGTTAAAAAAATATTATTAGAATATTATTTTAAAATTTAAAAAAATAAATTATTTATTATATTTTATATACAAATTTAAAAAAATTATAATAATGAAATGAAACGAAATAAAATGAAATAAAATATTTTTTAAATTCAAATGGGATCTCAGGCATTGAAAGATGTGATTTTTCCTCAAATATTAAAATATATAATAATTTTTTTTCTCTAATTTCGCGTCATCTCTGTAAAAATAAGATAAATTTAAAATTTATATACAAAATTCTATTTTTAATGATCGACTCCATTTATTTTCAACAAGTGAGTACACAAAAATTACATATTTAATAATTATACCTAATATTATTTATTAAATACAGCGTATAAATTTTGAAGTATTAAGTGCAAAATGGAAATGGTATATATCCTAATATTAAAAAATATAAGATCTATATGCTCTATAGATATATATATATATATATATCCAATCCAAAAAGCCTTGTATTTTTTTTTTTTTTTTTTTTTGCGGGTGGTTGGATGAAGTTAGTGTGTTTGGTGTGCTGGCTTCATATTTTATGTGAACGTGTAAAGAAAATGATTTATTTTTCTCTCTTTTTGCTGTGATTTGTTTGTGGATAAATCATAAAGTGAGATTTTCTACTTTTTGGAACAGTTGGGTTGAGAAGATAAACCGACCTCCATCATCTTTTCCCACCGTGGTACGAACTAATTTTTAAATTGTGAGATATGAATTGAGATGAAAATTAAAAATTAAATTAAATATTATTTTTTAATATTAATATTATTTTAAAATTTATTTAATAATCCGTGCTGAAAAGGTCAAGTTCCGTGAGCTTTTAATAAATTCACCATATTGAATGTTGACGTGAAAGATCTTTTGTTAAAAAGAAAAAAAAAAAAAAATCAAAATCGGAGACTTGTGATGTTACAAAAGAAGCTGTTCAAACTTCAATGTCAATGGGCAGGACTTGGGATTCCACTACGTGCAAGAAGTTCATTGATGTAATTAGTTCCCCTTTCAATTCCAACGACCAAACCCATCCCACATGCCCTCCCTCCCTCTGTTGTTACCTCTTTTTTGTGGTGTTGATTCACGTAGTTGCGAAGTTTCTCGCTAGTGTCCGTCCATCCACCTCGACCTACCATTTTCAGTTGTCGTTTAGAGCCGTATGTGAGTCTTGTTTGAACATTACTTAATATTTATATCCATCATTATTTGAATATATATATATATATATATTTGTAAAACATCGTAACGTTGATGCTAATTAAGTTCACAACCTCATTATTCACTCCTCTTGTTTATAAAAAAAATATTTTGATTTCGAGCAGTATTAAATTCTATTACTTCTCATTATACTTATAGATTTGAAATACTTTAAATAGTTTTAAAAATTACGATTATCAGAATTTTCACTAACTAATGAGGGTTTAGATATATTATTTATATTAAAAAATAATAAAGAGAAGTATTTGATGGATTGGACTCTAATGCTACATACTCTCGTGTATAAATATTGTACAGTCGTTTTAAAAAAAATAAGATTTATTATTAAAAAATTAATTTTCCTTTTATGTAGATTCCGTATTTTTTTAAAAATAATTACACGATACTTACACACTCATAACTACAACTATAATTTACCCCGTTTTAATTATTGCGGATACGCATATGATCCAAAAAGAGTTGTAATCAAGATTATTGCAGCCATGCATATCTGGGTCTGGGAATTATGAAATGATATGCTAAACGACAGGGTGATTGATCTCACTGATCAATATGGAAGAGGGTTGTCCTGTACGATATAAAAGAGAATTTCCAGGGTGGTTCGGGGACCAGCAGGAGGATGGCCGATGGTGTAGTGTCCGATTAATCTCAATCTCACACGTGGAAAAATGCTTACCATATTCATTCATGAATACGATATTTTGGTGGGGTTAGATTATGATTTTGATTTGTTTCGACGGAGTTAGTTTGTGGATTTCCGCTGTGGCGGTTCCGGGGACCAAATTTTTTTACCGTATGACACATTTAAATAAAATAAAAAAATTATAAAATTAAAAAATATTTAATGAAATATTTTCAATTATTTTTGTAATAAAATATATAAAATTTATTTTTTCATATAAACTATCAAGTGATTTTTTAGAAAGTCATTTTATATTTTAGTATGTAAGTTAGTTTATTACGTTTTATGTAAAATTTAGATATTTTCGTGTTACATTAAACATATACCTTTATAATTCAGACATTAAATAAATTCTTTCTTGTTCAATGAAATCTAGATAATAAAACTTTTCAAATATTTTTCATACAGATCATCAACCTTAAATGACTTTTATTGTACTTTTATTTTGAATTTCATATTAAAAAACTTAATATTGTATAACAAAAAAAATTTAAGATCCATATTAATAAGTGTATTATTTCTCTCATATTTAGATTTAATTTAATTTTGGTGAGATCATAGTCTTGAAAAGAGATAATATATAGAAATTGTATAAAATTTTGGAACTATAGAAAAAAAAAAAAATTAGAGAGAGCCATTTCTAAGTATATTAAAATTTTAGAAAGTCTTAGAAGGCATATGAGGTTATAAATTTCTTAGGGCTAAGGCTAAAGTGAGTCCGCCACTGGACTTCCGGCATCTAATTGGGTTAAATCTCGAGTTTAATTTTTAATTGAACATGAGTCAAACTTCAATTTACTGAATTATAGTTTATGTTTACGAATATATATATATATATAAAATTTTAAACTTGTTTATAAATTACTTAATTTATAAAAAAAATGTAATTTTAGAGTCAAATTTCATCATTCCCGAGGATTTATCTAGAAGTCGTATTTATTTATCATTCTTAGTACAAGAGTTGGGCGGGTGTCTCTTTTGTCACCACTTGCTTAATTGGGCTGGATAACCTAAGTCCAGCCCACTGTTTCCCCCGACAATCTTGATCAGCCAGTAGTGGCAATTTCCATGCTGAACACGGACTCCTCTAAACTGGTCAAACCCGGGTCTTCGATCTGAGCTGCCCGCCCGGCGAAGATGGAGTACGAGAACAAGCTCGTCCTCGCTCCCATGGTTCGCGTTGTGAGTTTCCAAACTCTTGGAGTTTTACTTTGTCTAAACTTTTGTTCAAATCAATTTCTTCATTTATTGCCTTCATCATGGTTTTATTGGTCACAGTTACTCTTTCTCTTTGTCCGGTTACGGAGAAAACCTAGGAAACAGTTAGAGAAAGAAAATCTTGGTGTTCCGATTTTGAATGAGGAACTTATTGGGTTTGGTGGGATTTTTTTTCCTAGGGAACGCTACCGTTCAGATTACTAGCCGCTCAGTATGGTGCTGATATCACATACGGGGAAGAGATTATTGACCATAAATTAGTCAAATGCGAGCGAAGAGTGAATGGTACGGCACTATTCTTACAGTTAATATATTCGTGGCTTTGGTTTCAAGTAATCCTGATCCTGCTGCCGCAAAATATAGCTGTTAAACAATACAAGCTTTGTTTCTGGTTATTTGCTTTGACTGATTTTGTTCTGCTTCATTCCTTTGATTGTAGTTTTGTGATTATACTCGTACCATTAGAAGTAAAATTCATAATTTGCGGGTGTTTGATAGTGTAAGTTCAATAGTTTTGTGATTCAAATTTATTGCTTTTACATCTTAGGGCAGATATAAGGACAGTTGATCTGTAAAGAGCTAAGAATCATTTATTTGTTATTTGAGCCTAGTATCTTCCTTTTTTCTCCAAGAATGTTTCATTGAGATGTTGTTAAAGACCTAACCATTGATCCAAAAGCTCTAGGACTGTTGGATACTAATTTGGTTAAGCTTTTAACCCTCAGGATCATAACATTTCACCACGCTTCCGAATCCAGCATCCACGGCAGCCCACTCTATTGACACTGACCCGGTGGTAGCCTTTTCCCTTTTGACGGCTTCACTCATCTATCAATATTCAATGACTTGACACCATGCCCATATATAGTACCAAGACATTTTAATCCAGCCTATAGGTCGCTCCCTTCGTGACTTGAACTCATGACGTGGTCCCTGTTCTGATATCAATTGTTAAGATTCTGTAAAGAGCTTCTTTAGCTAGTAGACTATGGAGGATGAAGATGCAATAAAAATGGAAGGTCAAAACATCATAAATTGCATTGAAAAGAAAATTACAGGATAAAGGATTGTTCGAGGCAATCCACTTCCAGGAAGTTCCAGTGTTTACAAGATTCCAGAATGAATTCCTCTCTCACCTCACGCCCCCTTTTGGATTTCGCTCAACAGTCAACACCCACAACGTACAACCTCAACAGACCAAGACAACGATAAAATGACTAACGACATCAAAAGGAAAACAACAAACAAGTAAATAAAAGGCTTGCACAAAATGCACATCTTGATCCAAACAAACTGTTTCAACAACATAAAACGCCACATCTGATTAAACCTTTCCAAACGCCATCTTCATTTTCCCAGCTTCAAACGACACTGTACTGAGATTCGACTTCATCTTCAGTTCAACTCTTCTCATTTCAACCTTTGCACATCTTCCACTCAACCTAGTTAGGTTCCTAACATTCTCCCCCCTTAGAGCACCTTGCCCACAAGGTGCTGTTATTTCAACACTGCTTTTGTAGCTGAGATAAGTTTCTTGTCTTTAATGTTCTTGAATTGACCAACAACATAGTCATCGATGGCAGCACACTTCTTGATCCAACTCTTGTAGATAACCCTGAAGGCTTTGTTTTGGGGCAGCATTTCCTTGGAAATTTTCCATTGAACCACATGGTTAGGGAGGTGCATACACTTCTTGGTTTCCATGAGCTTACTTTCTGCAGCAGTTGAGTGAAAGCCAACCAAGAGTTTGGCACAATCCGTTATTTGCTCAGCAGAGTAGCCTGAGTAGTGCTTCAAGTTTCATTCCAAAAAGAATTCTTGTTGAGAGTGCAATGTGCAGCATAGACAGCTGCAGCGACAATCATTGATGGGCAGAACAAAGTGGTTGTTGGATAATGAATGAGACCCAATTCAGCTAGAAAAAGACCATATTCTCCATCTCCTGATCAGGTGCAATAGAAGCCTTGAGGTAACGAACCAGAAACACATACGGTGTAGGAATTGTCAAATACCACTCCAAATTCTCCAAAATTGATTTCTCCATGACAAGTATCTAATTACTTGTATAAGCATAGTCTGTTATGCAAACCAGGTTATAAACTTTTAGACAGTAACTTTCTTCGTAGTTACAGGCTAAGCGCATGGAACTTATGCCAGCTAATTGAAGTTCTCTCTTCGATATAATCTTCATGGAAAGATACCGGTCGATTAAATTTATGGTGAGGTAGAGGGTTTCAGGCATGAGTTCAAATCTTCTATGAACCTCAATCAGCCAGACAAGGAGAATAGCCCGCATCTTGAAATTGATTTCAGGCTGTGAGACCATGTAATCGTGCACTCAACTGTCATCTTCTGTGAGCTTGTAAAAGTTGTAGATGTCATCTACATATTCGACTGCTGCCAAATCGTTATTTTCATCTCCTGCATCGATATTCACAATCAGACTTTCCGGCTTAATCACAACTCCACAAGCAGCCTTGCTTTGAGCAGTGAGGATTGTAGTAAGGGTCTTGATTTCCTTCCTTGAGGACCTTTCTCTTGACTTTCTACCATTGAGAGGTTTAACCTTTTCATCTTCATCAAAACTAACCACAACTTTAGTCTCAGGTTTGGGCCTATCAATTGCTTGCTTTTGAGCTTCCTCAACCTTTTGAGGGCCGCTCTTTCTTTGAATAGCTACCTTATCATCCATAACTGGTACAACTGGGTTTTTGTTCTTCTCAGCTTTGGCTTGTGCATTTTTCAATAGTTGTGCGTGGAAACTCCTTGTAATGGGGCCTGAAATTTGCTTGCCATCCGCAATAGGAAACACATCTAGATTACCAATGTCTCCAAGAACTCTCTGATTCCTTCTTTGTCCTTGCTAATTATTCACATCAAACCCACTCTTCACTCCACACTCCAAATTCTTTTGCAGCACATCCTTCTCCCATTCATTTACACGCATAACATCCTTGCCACGAATATTAATTATAACAGCAACAACAGAACCATTGAAAATCAATTTGCAATCCTTGCGACTTCGAACCCACTCGAACACACCCAATGCCAAGTCACATATATACTAAACCCTTGAAAATCAATTTGCAAAATCCTAAACCCTTAAATATACTCAATACATCCAAAGACACCAATTCTGAGCTAGAACTCCTTTTTATTTCTATGCACGGTTCACACTCTTGAAGCAAGAGTTCACCCATTTTAGCAAAATCAAACTGTGTAAATAAGAGATGGGAGAGTTCGCTGGCCTTTGACACCACTTCTAATGGAAATTTTCACAAACAACTAAGGCACAATTGCTGCCCCTTTTGAGATGGTGAAGTGGTATGAGGGGAAGTGCCATATTTTTTTTTTTTGATGAGTAAAAAGAAATATATTAAGTCATGGAAATAGGCAGGGCCCGAGTACATATGGGGTATACAAAGAGCATAGATACAAGCTAAGAGTTGTGAAAAGCAGCATAAAGATCGTTGAGAGAAGTGCCATTCAGTATAATAGAAGAAGCCCAAAGTAATAAAGTATGAGAAAAAAGTCCTAAGCCCTTCCAATGAACGCTCCTTCTCCTCAAAACAGCTATTATTCCTTTCGTTCCAAGTGCACCACATTAGACAAAGAGGCACCATCTTCCAAATAACTGCGATCTGCCCCTTACCCTGGGTTCCTCTCCAACATGCCTATAGCTCTATCACCCTTCTAGGCATTACCCATGACATACCTAACCTTGTGAAGATGTCGTCCCATAAAACCTTAACTACTTCCACAATGAAGGAGTAGATGATCCGTTGACTCACTATTGTGTTTGCACATGAAGCACTAGTCTATTAGGTAGAGAGTCCGCACCGTCTCAGCTTATCAATAGTTAGAATACTCCTGTGGGGTGCTAGCCAAGCAAAAAAAGCCACTTTTAAGGGAACCTTAGTCCTCCATATGCACTTCCAGGGGAATGCATTGAAGGGGTGTGTCGATAATATCTTGTAAAAGGAATGCACTGAGAAGCTCTTGTTCCTTGAGGATGACCAAAGCAAACGATCTTCTCCGTCAATATGTAGATTTAGCGCATGTAACGTGCTGTAAAAATTGGCAATATCTCCCAGCTCCCAATCCTGCGCCGCTCTAGTGAATCTCACTAACCAATTTGAGGTGTCCAGATTGTCAGCAACTGTAGCTTACTTATTGAACGTAATCCTGAAAAGGGAGGGAAAAGTGCTCTTTAGAGCAACCTCGCCACACCAGGTGTCGTGCCAGAAACTGATTTGAATGCCATTGCCCACTGCAAACCTACAATTAGCAAGAAAATCTGCCCAGCCATTACGTATAAATTTCCACTCACCCACGCCATAGGTCCCTCTTACTTAATTGGAACACCAACCTCCCTGCATGCTCCCAAGGGCATCTCTTTCCCGGTGATACCGTCATAACATTTACCCAGTAGAGCCTTGTCGAAAGTTCTCAAGTTGAGATGCCCCAATCCACCGTTAGACAAAGGTGTACAAACCTTTTCCCACTTGATCAAATGGAATTTTTTCTCATCTTCCGAACTGCCCCATAGGAAATCACAAAAGGTCTTCTCCAATCTATGCGCCATACCTGCAGGTAAGGGGAATAAGGAAAGAAAATATGTGGGTAGATTAGAGCGTGTGCTCTTGATAAGAGTGACTCTGCCACCTTTGGACAAATAGAGATGCTTCCAACTCGCTAGTTTGCGCTCAATCTTCTCGACAATCCCATCCCACATTGTCTTGGATTTATGAGAGGCGCCCAGAGGGAGACCAAGATACTTCATAGGCAAGGATGACACCTTGTAGCCCAGAAAATCAGCCAATTCACTTAAAAGTTGTTTGGACTCAGAACTTACATCAACTCATTTCATCATTACAACTTTCTCAAATTCCCACACAAAATATAATAAACAATCTAACTTTTTCAAATTTCAAAATAATAATAATATTAAAAAATAATATTCTAACAATATTTTATTCAATTCATTTAAAACCATTTCAACTCATCTCTGAATCCAAACGGGGCTTTAGATTATCAACCACACCAACTTGTACAATTTCAGATTTCGTAAGATTGACCTTAAGGCTAGAGACGGCTTCAAAACAAAGCAAGAGAGCTCTTAGAGAGTGAATCAGATTAGGATCTGGCTCACAAAAAATCAGTGTGTCATCAGCGAAGAGAAGATGAGAGACTGAGAGATTACCATGAGTGGAGCCACCTACTGAGAAACCCGAGATGAAACTCCCATCCACCATTCTACTTAAGACATCCATTACCAAGATGAAAAGAAGAGGTGATAAAGGGTCTCCTTGCCTCAATTCCCGAGAACTATCAAAGAAGCCTTCAGAAGTGCCATTCACCAAAATAGAAAATCTGGTTGTAGTGATACAATGCTTCATCCATTGGCACCACCTTTCCCCAAAGCTGTACTTGCCAAGTATGTGCACCAAGAAGTCCCAGTTTACATGATCAAAAGCTTTCTCCATTTCCAACTTGCATAAAATACCTGGAATGCCGGCTTTGACTCGACTTTCCAAACATTCGTTAGCAATGAGGACCGATTCAAGTATTTGCCTCCCTTTTACAAAGGCGTTTTGGGATTTCGATATGATCTTCCCCATCACTGTGCTCATCCGCTGGGCTAGCACTTTGGAGATGATTTTATAGACCCCACTCACCAAGCTAACGGGGTGAAAGTCATGCACATCCACTGATCTTGCCCTTTTTGGAATAAGGGCGATAAATGTAGCATTGAAACTTCTCTCAAATTTCAAGAAAGAATGAAATTTGAGAAATACCTTCATATGTCCTCCTTGACAATGTCCTAGCTAGCTTGAAAGAAAGCCATTGTGAAACCGTCTGGGCCTAGGGCCTTGTCTTTTCCCATCCCTTTTAACACATTAAACACCTCCTCCTCTTCAAATAGCCTTTCCAACCACGCTGCGCTAGGAGAATCGATAGAATCAAAAGTCAGTCCATCTACCTTGGGCCGCCAGGGGTGTTGCTCTTTGTGGAGTTGGTCATAAAAGTGGACTATGTGCTCCTTTATGACTGCCCTGTCTGATATGATCCTCCTTTCGGAATGGAGAATCTCGATGGAGTTGGTTCTTCGATGAGAGTTAGCAACCCCATGGAAGAATTTAGTGTTCTTATCCCCTTCCTTCAACCTAAGGGCCCGAGATTTTTGTCTCCAGGATATCTCTTCCAAAAGTGTGATTTTCTCCAATTCAGCTACAACAACCATTTTCCTTTCCTTTTCATTATCCGTAAGGGCTCCAATCACCTCTTTGTCCTTGAATTGCTGCAATTCTTGAAAAAATTTATACCTTTGGTCATTTAGATTCCCAAAGACTTCCATGTTTCATGTCCTCAAGTCATTTTTCAAGGCTTTTAGTTTCCCGGCTAAAACAAAACTGGGGGTGCCCGAGATATGATAGGAGGACCACCAAGATTTAATTTTGTCCATGAACCCCTCCACCTTCAGCCACATTCTCAAATTTGAAATATCTCCGCCCCTCATGAAGACCCCTGCAGTCCAACAAAAGAGGAAAATGATCTGAGCAAAGCCTAGGGAGGCATTTCTGGCATAGAGTGGGGAAGTGTGTCTCCCAGGAAGGAGAGACAATAAATCTGTCCAGCCAAGACCATGCCCTCCCATTTAATCAAGTGTAGTCACCTGCCGCTAGTGATCAATCAAGTCCAGTTCAAGAAATAAGGCTGAAAAGTCAGCCATGGCTGATCTCGAGTTAGAACCCCCGACCTCTCACTCGAGAACCGAGTGATGTTGAAATCACCTCCAATGCACCATGGGCCCTCCCACCAGCTACACAAACCAGCAATCTCATCCCAAAGAAGCTTCCTGCTGTTGTCGTTATTAGGTCCATATACGCCTGCAAAACTCCACCCAAATCCATCCTCCAAAGTAGTGAAAGAACATGCAACCACAAACTCCCCAATAAACTCCTCCACCAAATCAACCACTCTCTTGTCCCACGTCACAATGATACTCCCTGATGTGCCCTTTGAAGCAAACTCCCTTTCTCTTGTCCCACTTTCTTGTCCCACATCACGAGAACCGAGTGATGTTGAAATCACCTCCAATGCACCATGGGCCCTCCCATCAGCTACACAAACCGGCAATCTCATCCCAAAGAAGCTTCTTGCTGTTGTCGTTATGAGATCCATATATGCTTGCAAAACTCCACCCAAATCTATCCTCCAAAGTAGTGAAAGAACATGCAACCACAAACTCCCCAATAAACTCGTCCACCAAATCAACCACTCTCTTGTCCCACATCACAATGATACCTCCTAATGCACCCTTTGAAGCAAGACTAGCCATCCCGCATACGCACAATTCCATAGGCTTCTTATAATTTTCCTGTTCACATACTTCAAGTTAGTCTCCTGCAAACAAATAATGTCTACCTTCCAATCCCAGATTAAGTTCTTCACTCTAAGGTGTTTGTTCGAGTCATTCAAACCCCGAACATTCCATGAAAGGATCTTGGGCTTCATGGATCGCTTAGGTTCGCCCTATCCATAATCCTCCCCCTACTAACACTTCCTTCCCTTGTTCTGCTGCAATGGCTGTGAATAGCATTGTCACTTGGTCCTTGAAACCAACACAGGAGATCCTTGCGCAATGCCGAATCTCTTCTATCTTCTATAATACCCAATTTGGCTGTGGATCAGACCGTAGTAAAGCTGGGTGCAGAGACTAGATAGGACTGGGATCATCCCCTACGTCCCCCATTTTAGCGAAAGGCACAATGTCTCCAGACCTAGTTGGAGATGAGACTTCCTCTTCTTCCTCCACTTCAGAACCAGTTTCTTCCTCTTCCTCAACTGAGCAAAGGACCTTGGAGATATCCATTGAGAGAAGACCCATGGGGACTACGGAAATGGGTTGGCCAGAGAGGGCAATGACCACTGGGTTGGTGGAGACTTCATCCTGAGCTGAGAGAGGGTCCAGGTTGCAACCCAAGGGCTCGACTGAGCATATCAGATGTTTTTGTGGCGGCATCGAGCCTCCGATGGCCTAAGATGCGGCGGCATCATTTTCCTCTCTAAACAATGGGACTTCATCCCGAGCCGTGAGAGGGTCCAGGTTGCAACCCAAGGGCTCGACTGAGCATATCAGTCGATTCTGAGGCGGCGTCAAACCTCTGATGGCCTGAGAAGAGGCGGCAATGTCATTATCCTCTCTAAACAGTGCTGTCGAAGTCGATGCTATTGCTGTTGTGCCCTTAAGCCGCGCATAGACGATACTGTTAGGAACGACGGGGTTCGACAACGATGTCTGTGTTGCCGGCGGGATTAGGGCACACGAGCTTGAGGGAGAGGCTCGGGCCCGAGAGGGGTCACAGGCTTGGTAGGCTTGAAGGCTCACAGGCCCAACCCATTGAGAACCTTGAGCATGCCTGATCCATGGGCCTCTACAGTTCCTGCGTAGGCCTGTTCTTGCATAGCCTTTCCAGGCCTGTTCCTGCGCGTGCCCATTTCTTTGTCCCATTAATGTGCCTAAGCCCCAGTCAACCTTCCTCATAAGAGCTGAAATCTCTTCTGATAGCCCTGACAAATGGCCTCTGACCTCCCATAGCACCCCTTCTACATCTCCTAACATATTACCTGTGATAGGGGCTCCCCTACCACCCATGTTAGTGATAGGTCTGTTGCACAGCTTTTCTCCCATAGCATGCTTCCTGTCAGCCATCGTGTCAGGGAAGTGCCATATTACCCCTCCCATCTTTGAGAGCATGCCGAACAACGATGGCATCAGGGACTGCTCGTTCACTGTGGGTTGCTGGGATTTCTTGGCCTCAAAAGATTTTTGAACAATGTTGAAAGCATCCATTGGAAGCATCGACGCCACCTGAAGCTTGAGCATTCTTGCATTTGCTGCAAGCAGCCCATCCGAGACACCAAGAAATTCCTTCTCGGGATTCTAGTGAACCAGAACGCCGAGGTTGGATAGCCTTTCTAACTCTGACTTTTGCACCAAAAATTTTCTGTACCAGTCGGAAGGAGATAGTTAGGTCTTCCCAAGTGGTTCGTTTGGATGATGAGGATGTTGCATCGGAGGAGGAGATGCTCAAGAGTAGATCTCCCATCAGCTCGGCCTTGGCGCCCAGAAGGTCATCCTCGACCCCTATTGGGCATTTGGTTTGGAGAGAGTTAAGACGATGTGGTTTTCCTATTATTTGGGTTGGTTCGGATATTAGAGGAGGCATATGGTGGTGATGAAGGATTCTTGGGTTAGGAATCAGATGTTCGGCTGAGGTTCTAAGGGGATGGAGTCGGTTTTGGTGGGTGTTGGGATCATCCTCGGCTGCTCTTTCTTCATTTTGCTTCGCACTAACCTGGTCTTGGAGATGAATCTTCTCTTCATCTTTTAAGTACTCCTCCGCAACCTGGTCTTCAGACACCACGAAGGATTCCTTTACTTGTTGCTTGAAACCCTTGTAATTTTCTTGTGTTCGGTTGACTAAATCCTTGAGCTGCATCATTGCTTCAAGAATCTTTTCCATCAACAACAAATTTTCTTGCTATTTCTTGAAGCTTGTCCCGTCGGCCATGAAGAATCGTAGGGCTCTAGATACCAATTGTTAAAGACTTAACCATTGATCCAAAAGCCCTAGGATTGTTGGATACTAATTTGGTTAAGCCTTTAACCCTCAGGATCATAATAGATGTTTAGGCTCCTTCTCTACTGCAGTTTACTCCGAGTCTGGTTCTCCTTCTTTTAATGCCATAGATGATAAAATAATAAGCTTTCAATGGTTAGACGTAAGAGAAATTGAGTTTATTTGCATATAGAGGATGATTTGTTACATTTTTAGGTTCTGTGCTTTTCAGTTAGAAGAAACCCTGGTTTCTGGTTGAACAGATCTCAGTTAGAAGAAACCCTAGATCTGATTCAACCAGAAGGATCAAGGCTTGTAACGGTATAAAAACCATTAAGATAACACAAAGTAGCATCTGCTTCCTCCTTTTTTCTTTTTTCTTTTTCCTCCCTTTTCTCTTTTACTTTTCTTTGAGTGGTTAATCTGAAGTTTATCTAGAAATTACTCATTTTATAGCAGAGCCAAATGTTAATTTTCTCTTATGGGTTTCCTATTTTGTTTTTGGCATTGAGCTCATTCAGGATTTAAATATTGAACCCAGTTTCATTTAGTCAACAAGTTAGCGGACTAGCAGGTTGATTGCAGATCTGGGCTCCTTAGTGGTTTCTTTAAAAAAAAAAAAAAAAAAAAAACTTTTGATGATAATCAACTTGCATGTAGAATTTGAGGTACTCTTCCATAGTGATTCAGTGTTATTTTCATGTTCGCTGAATTTAATAATGTTGTTTTCATGTTTGATGAATTTAATGAAGTTCCAAAGTATTTTATTCGTAGGGCTAATGATGGATTTTTAGGTTACCTGCTCAATAAGGTGCCAATATTGTAGACGAGGAGTAGAGTATTGATTAGGGACTAGTCAAGTCGTGAGTGCAGATTGATTATATGGTAAATTTGTCCTCTATGTTTAAGTTTAGTACAAAGAAGACGGGAATCAAGGGTTTGGAGTTGGGTGTTCGGGTAGAGTTTTAGTTCTACGGAAAACAAGGGGTTGGGGTTAGGTCTGGTGTTTTCTAGGCTTTTTGGGCCATTTTGGGCAAGGTGTTTTCTTGTATACATTCAGTGTACTTGGTTTCTCCTTTTGATGTATATAATATTTTTACTTATAAAAAAAAAAAAAGAAAAAAGATCAGTACAAAAATGCTGTGGGCACAGCTGATTGTACTGAATAGATGATGTATGTCATACGCTAGGTGAGGACTGACATAAAGATTTAAACAAACTTGCTGGCGAAGGAGAAATGAGGACTCTTTTTTTTATTGGCACCGGGTGTCTAATAGCAAAGTCCAGACTATTTCCAGGAGTGCATAGGGCCTCGACAAGGAGTTTTTTTACAAGTGCACGTCTAGTAATTCAAGGGGAAATTTCCCCAATCCAATGGCCCTAGAAATTGTTTGCACCCAAGAAGTTTTGAACCTTAGATCTGGAGGGAGCATACCACCAACACCACAGTTCTTACCACTTGAGCCAACTCCTAGGGGTTGAAGTGAGGTTTTTTAAATTTTAAATTTTATTTTTTATTGGCACTGGGTATTTGAGAACAAAGTTTTGACTAATCCTGGGGGTATCAATGCTGTTATTGGTCAACAAAAAGAATAAGTTTTTGATGGCAATCGTGGAAAGAAATGATTCAACCTATTTGTTGTGAACTTTTTTTTTTTTGTTGCTTTGGGAAACTCATTTGTCTCAATCTTGGTCAGAATGTGTTGGGTGTATTGATTTTGTCGAGAAGGGGACAGAGAATGTTGTTTTCCGTACATGCAACCAAGAAAGAAACCAGGTGGTATTTCAGATTGGCACTTCTGATGCTGTGAGAGCTCTCACTGCTGCTCAAATAGTGTAAGTTAATTGTTCCTTGCCTTTCTTTATCATGAGATTAGGATAATTTAACTGGAATAATTACTCACTTCTAAGCTTTTGTTTTTATAATTTTCGATAGAAAGTATTACTTGTATAACAAAGAACTTTTGGATAAAATTGTAAGATTTTAGTTCCATTTACATGTCTGCTATCTACCCTTTTGTTTCTTTAGGTCTATGTTTTACAAAGTACCTCTCCCCACTTTTAGCAGGTTCTCCATTTTTGTTTTCTGGGTCTGTACAGTGTATCTGTTGAAAAATCAAGTATGGATTGGCTTACCTTACCTTCATTCGTGTGATGAGTAAACTACTGACACAGTATTCCTTCTTGTAGCTGTAAAGATGTAGCAGCAGTGGATATCAATATGGGTTGCCCTAAGTCATTTTCCATTAGTGGGGGCATGGGTGCTGCACTATTGACTAAACCAGAGCTAATTCATGATGTATGCAATGGTTATCCTCTCAAAATGCTTTATTTCTCTTTCCTGTCTTTTCCCTCCCTTTCCTGTGAGCAACTTTTGTGGTTTTTCCTTGACCCTTGATTACTTTAAAAACAAGATTCTGACGACATTAAGGAGGAACTTGGAGATACCAGTTACATGTAAGATTAGACTTTTAAGATCACCTCAGGATACCGTAGAACTAGCGAGGCGAATTGAGAAAACTGGTGTTTCTGCTCTTGCTGTCCATGGCAGGTAAGTCTTTAATTTTCACTTTCTTTTTTGTCCTAGATCTCTATAATTTTCAGTAACCCTTCAAGGAGCATCCTAGTAGTTGAAGCGCAGGCTTAGGATAATCTGTAAACTCAAACATCCTGAGTCTTATTCCCTGCTAGGAGTTCCCCTGGACTACCTGATACATGGTTGTAGCAGATAGGGTTGTGTATTCATGGGGTTACTCGCCAGGAGTGGGTCCAAGGGGCCATGCCTTAGGGAGAGGTTCCACGTCTTAAAAAAAAAAAAAAAATGGTAGAAACCATTGGCTTTTACAGTCATGAAGGCTTTTATTATCATATCAACTTCCATGGTGTATCTTAACACTTCTATTTGTCAACACTAAAAGAAAGTAATAGAAACATGTAATCATATTCCTACTGGTATGTTTAGTTCAAGGGGGAAGAAAATGGAAGTGAGGGAGGGAGGAAATAATCCATTCATCTTTGCCCCGCCATTTTGATTCCTGGAAAAGGGAGAGAAATGATGCATGAGAGCTTCTTGTTTCTTATTTTTCCCCCGTGGATTTTTGTTCCAGTGGTGTCCACTGGATAGTTCCCTTCCTTCTTTCTTATAGTTTGACATCATGGAAAAGCAAAGTACAGAACAGAGGATACATATAGCCAACATTTTGGTCTAACTAGACAGAATGGGTCTTAACTGTGAATCGGGGAATGAGATGGACTAAGAGTGATTATGGAAGCTAAAAATGCTATGGGAAAAGGCTAGCAGTGGAAAAAAGGATGGTGTTGATGGCTGAAATTGTAAGTGTCTTAGGCCAGAGATAGACAAGGAGAGCTTAGTAGAATCCAGTAGTAGGTGAGGTAGCAGACCCTCAACTGTTGACTTGTTTAGCAGAACTCAAAATGAGGACATACTGAGGCTTCTAAAGTACTTTTGACAATGATGAGTGGTTGAGGGAAAAAGTTTTACTCAATAAAGTGAGGTTAAAGATAAGGCTTTTGAAGTGTCATCAATTGTAAAGGCAATTCTTTACAGAGCACCAACGTGTTCACATGTATAATGCTAAAGAGAGAAACATCCTGATAAACAAAAAGAACAATAATAAACTGTAGGATTGTAATTGCAATGTCAAGTGGGATTGTGAGCTTACCATTCTTTTAGAGTTTGGGACCTCTAGTAAACTTAAATATACAAAATTATCTTAATTGTTAAGTAAAAAAACTAATGTTTTCCTGTTCAATTACTTGCAGAAGGGTTGCTGATAGGCCCAGGGATCCAGCCAAGTGGGATGAAATTGCTGATGTCGTAGCAGCCTTATCCATTCCAGTTATAGCAAATGGCGATGTCTTCAAGTATGATGATTTTCAATGCATAAAAGATGCTACAGGTAGTTAAGAGATTCTCTAATTTATTGTAAATGATGTTACTTTATACTTATGTGAGGTGATGCCTTTGAGTATGATCATTTTCAGTGCATCAAAGATGCTACATGTAGTTGAGAGATTCTCAATTTTATTATTGAAAAGGATTTTTACTAGCAGTTGTAAATTCTAGTTAGATATTTCTCATGTATACTTCTTGTGTACTTGGGTCTTGTCTATTCTTATTGTAGTTTTTTTGAGAAGAAGAATAATCATTCTTATTAATTTCCAACAGAAATACTTATAAAAAAAAAAAAAAATTCCAATAGAAACGATTACAATATAAGTAATAGAGGAAGGCCACCAAATCAGGAAGTCAAATCAGCAAATCTCTAGGCTATAAAACAGGATACAGAAATATCTAAAATCTGAAATAATTATTTCAGATTTTATCTAAAATAGAACTTCCTAATTTATCTCCTAGAAATCCGACATATTTAAAAAAGAGCTTCCTAACTTATCTCCTAGAAATCCGACACTTATGAATAGAATACCTTGATTACCGATCAAATTTTTTTTTTATTGTAAAGGATGTTACTTGAATCCTAACTGATGCTGTTACAGTCTCTTTTTTTGCAAGTAAATATTTATTAATGATATCTGGTGCTGTTACCATCAGGCATTTAATGGACATATTTCTGATGGATTGGAGCTTATCTAAATAGGATTTCAAGAGACTATCTGAATCTAATTGATCCATTGTACATGGTGCAGAGATGCTGTTGTTGCCCTAATTGGTTTATTTTTCTGTCTTATTTTCATATCACTTTTTATCTGAAAGTGTAGGGAGGGCTACTTCATCTTGTCTGAGTTTGGTGTTTGGAGAATGTTGCCTCCGTTCAATCTGCATGCATTGTTCCAATCTTAAGTAGACAGATTCTTAAAGTCAATGGCCACCTCAACCTAGTGTTGCTTTATGTCTTCTCATATTAAGTGAGGATATCTGGTCTTTTATAATTCCAGCATCTTGAAGCAATAGGAAAGTGTGAGTGAAAACATAAGTGGTTTAGCAAAACAGTGGTGGTTATATCATACCCGCTACAACTCCCCCCCCCCCCCCTCCCAAATAAATAGGCATAGCTCATGTACACATGGAGTATACAAAAGAAAACGCTTAAATACATTCTAAAAATGCTAAATTAGAGATAAGAAATCATGTACACTATTTCCATTAAGGACAATGGCTGAAAACCATAGGAGTAAAGTATGTAGAAAAAAATTCTGAAGCTCCGCCATTGTTCGTTCCCTATCTTCAAAGCACCGTGCATTTCTTTCCATCCAAGTACACCACATAATGCACAACGGGATCATCTTCCATGCTGCTGCTACCTGGGAACAACCTTGTAGACCCTTCTAGCAAGCAAGCAGGTCAACCACCTTTGCCGGCATAACCCAAGCAACATCCACTCTACTAAATATCCCATTCCACAACTCTCTCGTCACCTCACAATGCAATAATAGATCTGATTCTCCATGTTTTTTGCACAAATAACATCAATCCATCACAATGAGGCCCCTCTTCTTTTAAGTTATCTGTGGTTAGAATTTTCCCAAGGGCAGCAGTCCACACAAAAAAAGCCACTTTGGAAGGTACGCGAGACCTCCAAATGCTTTTCCACGGGAAAGATACATTACCTTGTGATGCCAAAATTTTATAATATGTCTTGACCAAGAACTTCTTGCTGCCCCTGCACCTTTATTGTAACCTATCGCCTTGTGCCATTAATCTTCCTGAGGAGTATATCAAGCTGAAACATTCTGAAATGGTAGACAATTCCCAATCATGGTTATCCCGATTAGAGCCTTGGGCAAACACAAGCAGATCCGCCACCGAAGCCTCCCTATTAGCCGCAATGCTATGGAGAGCTGGGAAGGCCCGCTCCAGAGAGCGCTCTCTGCACCAAACATTCTATCAAAACCTGATTCTAGTGCCTTGTCCAACCACAAATCGGATATTGTTTTCAAAGCATTGCCATCCCCGCTTATATATCTCCACAAACCCCCCCGACTACATTAGTGCACCAACCCCCCAAACACCTCCATGTCTAGAGATCACAACTTCCTTCCACAATGACTCCCCTTCCAAGTGATTACTCCATAGCCATTTCCCCAATCGCGCTTTATTGAAAGTCCTCAAATTGCGCACACCCAATCCTCCACTTGAGACTGGGGAGCAAACTTTATTCCAATTAACAAGATGGAATTTGGGTTTCCTCCCCTAGACCACCCCACAAGAAAGCCCGAAATAGCTTCTCAATCAGATGCGCCACCCCCGCAGGCAACGGGAATAGAGGTAGGAAATAGGTCGGGAGGTTAAATAAAGTACTCGTGATCAATGTGAGTCGCCCTCGCTTCGATAGATACAACCGTTTCCACCCAAGCAACCGTTTCTCCACTTTCTCAATAACCCCTTCCCAGATGCCTCTAGCATTGAAAGTGGCCACCAAAGGAAGGCCCAAATATTTCATAGGCAGAAAAGACACTTCACACCCCAACATCTCTACTAGTATACTGATACGAGGCACCACACTCACCGCCACCATCTCAGATTTGCCCAGGTTTACCCTGAGTCCTGTCACGGCTTCGAAGCACAACAAAAGTGCTCGTATAGCTTGAATTTGGCCCAACTACGTTTCACAAAAGAGAATTGTATTATCTGCAAATAAAAGATGTGAGATCATGATAGAACCATTAGTACCATTGCCCACCAAAAACCCAGCTATAAAGCCACCCTCTACAGCTGCCTTCACCATCCGGCCAAGTGCCTCCATAACAATAACGAAAAGAAATGGAGACAACGGGTCCCCGTGCCACAATCCGCGAGAACTGTTAAAGAAACCCGCAAGAGTACCATTAACTAGCACTGAGAAATGAATAGTAGTTATGCAATGTCGAATCCATGAAATCCACCTATCACCAAAGCTACACCTCCCAAGTAAGTAAAGGAGAAAATCCCAATTTACATGATCATAGACTTTCTCCATATCAAGTTTGCATAGAATGCCTGATATTCCCTCATTTAACCTATGATCCAAACACTCATTGGCAATAAGAACTGAATCAAGTATCTGCCTCCCCCAAACAAAGGCATTTTGAGGTTTTGAAATAATTTGCTCCATTACCATGCTTAATCGATTAGCCAGAACCTCTGAAATAATTTTGTAGACCCCACTCACTAGGTTGATGGGGCGGAAGTCCTCAACTTCCATCACCCCATGTTTCTTTGGTATGAGGGCTATGAACGTCACATTGAGGCACTTTCTCAAACTTTTGGAAAGCATGGAATTCAAGAAAGACCTGCATAACATCACATTTCACAATCTCCCAACAATGTTGGAGAAACCCCATCGAAAACCCATCCGGCCCAAATGCTTTGTCTTTGGCCATGCTGCTAATGACATTATGCACCTCATCTTCTTCAAAAGGTCTTTGGCCACAAAAAATAAAACTTAAGAAAACTTGAGACCATCTTGGCTCTCCTTACACTTAATATTCTCTTTGTCCCTGATGATGGAATATGTGTTTAGTGGAAATTTATTAGCGAGAGTAGGCATGCATAATAATAGTGAAGAGACAGTCACTTTGGAGATACAAGAATAATGAAAAGAAATTATTTGCTTTCTGAATTCAATTTATTGTTGTGATTGTGGGCGAGTTTAGAGATTGTGGCCAGTAGGAACCCTGACTTATATGGAAGAAGGTATATTTTGAGGGTGTGGTGCATTGGCCAGTATATTTTTTTTTTGATAAGTAAAACATTGGCCAGTATATTAAGGTGTAGAGATGTCAATTTGAAGGAAAGGCAGGGATAAAGAGAGCATGTGGTATCATCAAAACCCTTCGGCCTAAAGATTGCAAATATGGGTTGTTGCTATCTGTCTTAGTGATTACTTATACCAGGAAAAAAGCTGTCTGTTTGAGGAATATTTCAAACTTTTATGTCTTGTATTCTTGGTATCTTTCTTCCCTTGTTATTGATTTTTTTTCCTTTAAGTTCATAAATTTTTATTGTTTTCTTGGTTATAATATTTATTAATAGATACAATTTCTAACTAATACTGGTTTTCTTTAGGTGCTTCATCGGTGATGGTTGCCAGAGGAGCTCTTTGGAATGCTTCAATTTTCTCTCCCCTAGGCAAAGTACCATGGGAAGATGTGAAAAGAGAATATATTAGGAAGGTAAATTTCTCATTGTGACATTTCTTGTTATACTTGAATGGGTTTAATTTGATGAAATTGATAATGTATTGATGATTCCTTTATATCATTTGTAGAATTGTTTTATCTTTTTGAATGCCTTAACACTCAACTCCTTCTATCTAGCCTTCTCAACTATGAGCTAACTATTTATCCTCAAAATTCATCTGTTTTCCTGCTTCAACTCTGATTGGTAAAGCGGTTGTAAGATGTAGAGGTTTGGATGGTGAGTTGAGATGAGATGAGATGAGATGAGATGAAAGTTTAATAAAATATTGTTAGAATATTATTTTTGTTTTGAGATTTGAAAAAGTTGAATTATTTATTGTATTTGTGTGGGAGTTTGGGAAAGTTGTAATAATTAGATAAGATGAGATGAGATGAGATGAGTTGAGAGGCTTTTTGCATCCAAACAACCCCTAAGAGAGATTGAAATAGCCTGATCCTACGCCAGATTAAGAGAGAGCTTACCCTTCTCTGGAACAACCCTGAATAGGTTATGATATATATATATATATATATATATATATATATGTTGATTTCTTTGTGTCATAAGTAGAGTTTCTCATTTTTTTGAGAGATTTGAAGAGAAATTTATTTCTTGAAAGGACGTTTACTTTTGGAGTATTCATTCTTAACTTAGTCTGTATTTATAGAAGTCATAATTGCCATGCAGAATAGAATTGCATTCTAGTAGGTCATGTTGAAGATTGGGTGGGCTAACTGGTTCTCCACATGTGATTTCAGAGCATCTTTTGGGATAATGACATTAAAAGCACAAAGCACACGTTGAAGGAAATGATCATGCATTATTCTTCCCTTGAACTCCCGGAGGGAAAAGCTGTGATCAAATCAGAATCCTTGGCAGATTTAGCGTAAGTTCAATATGTTAAGCGCCCAACAAAAACTACTTTCATTTTATTTGATGGGCACATATTCCATTGTCCAGGATTACTTTCGGCAGAAGTACCGAAGGGTTTGTGATAATCAATGGATTTAGAATATCCATTGTGCACCTTTGCCTTTTTGTTTTTACATGTATGTAATTTAAAACTCGTGGTGAAGATGTGCTCTTTGGCTTAGTTGATGGAACCATAGAATATATCATGTTTTTTGGTTTTCAATTACATTTTGTATGGAATTTCAAATTCTTGTGGTGAGGAAATGCTCTTTGGCTGAGTTGATGGAGCCTTACCAATACACCAAGTTTGTTGGCTTTAAACTCATTGAAATCTGATGTACCTCAAATGTTGATATTATAGTTTTTATACACTTTTTCTTGACTTCAACCCAATTTTTAGTACCTGACCTTGATAGTTGTTTAGATGCCACAGCTGTAAGATATGTGCTTTGTGTGGTTGCAAAGTAATATGAAGACCATTAACAAGCAAGGATCAAATAAAGCATGAATAGATCAAAAGATATGCAGCATAACTTATATAAAAAAAAATGATATGCTGCATAAGCATATGAAAATCCCAACAAATTGAGGTATTGTGAAAGGACCAAGACATATAAGAACATGTAATACCTCAAAAATCTAGTTCTTTTATTCTATTATATCGAAAAATGATTTATGGATAGTGAAGATTCCTGCAAATAAGAACTTCAATTAACTTGCATTGCATTTGTTCTTTTGATCTTTATTTGGGAGCTGATGTTGTTTTTTTGATCCTTCAGGAAACTTTATGGGGTGGCGAGCTACTATCAGTTTGTCAATGAAAATAGATTCTTGGTCAATGGGATTAGATGAATTTTTGTGGTTTTTTTCAAGAGTTTTTTCTGTCGACAAAATGAAGACAAGCACGTGAGTTTGGCATTTTTTTTTCCATTGTATCTAGACATTCTTATCTAGATCATACCCACTGAAGTTACCTAGGCATATTTCTTCTAGTTCATTTTATCTAGGTAAAATTGGAACTCAACAAATAATGGCCACAATCCCAAAAATGACAAATTGAGTCTCTTGTTCTAAATTCTATTGCAATATTAGCTGGAGTAAGCCAATCAACTTAACCACACCCAAAACCCGGTAATATAGTTACATGTGATCGGATTGGAACATATATTCCCTCTTTAGTTTAGATATTTTTTTCATGAACATGTTTGTTGTTCTGAAATTGTAGCATTCACTTTTGAATGTTTGGAATTTTCCTTCAGTTCCTTGACCCCATTTCATTTATGCTAGAAGTCCATCATTTCTTGCTGTAGCTCGTTACTTCGGCACCTTTCTGTATTTAAGAAAAGAAGATGTGTTCTTATGCAGATAATCATACACTATTCTTTGGAAAGTACCTCTCCTGTGTTCAGGTCTGAAGCAGGAAAACAATGCAGCTTCAATTAACCAAAGCTGATGGGGGTTCGTCTAATACCTGGGGCCCTGCAGCCAAACATGGGTTGTTGCCTGTTGGGGCATCTACTTCTGAATTCTTCAAAAATTGCTGGGCATCTACAACGAAGATTTTGCTTAAATTTTGATCCTTAATATTCAAGGATGTTGGGGTTATGGTATACCTTATTGAAGCAATTAAGGGCTTTGTAGCTTGAGATAAAGATCTAATATCAGTGTGTCACATTTGGGGAAAGTAAAATATATGTTTATATATATATATATATATATATATATATATATATATATATATACACTAGGTGAAAGCAATGTGCAATACACTTTTGCTTAGTTTATATTAAAATTTTTTTTTTGTTAAGAACTAATTTTTTTATTAATAAGGACGTAATGTTTTCAATTAATTAAATAACGATGTAATGTTTATGTAATTTATAAATAATTACACTGTGATATATTATAAAAGAAGAGCATTAATAAAAACTATAAATAACATGGTCCTATAAATAAACATCGTCCATAGTTTTATGAAAGTTGTTTGAAATAATTTTGATTCTAAGATAACGATCTAGTATTTTTCATGATGACAATCCAACATTTTCCTCATCTTGCATTGCCTCAATAGAGAGGACATTAAAATGCCTATGATGACAATCTAACATTTTCCTCATCTTGCATTGCCTCAATAGAGAGGACATCAAAATGCCTATATTTTTTCTCCTTCAGTTTCTCTAGATCTACATAAGCTTGAATCTTCCAATTTTTTTTTGATAATTTCTCCACAACGCTTTTAATATATGTTTGATGTTCTTGCAAAATAAAATTTGAATAGCTTTACATGATTAATAAAAACCTAATTTCTTTTTTAATTAATTCATTATAATCAAACTCAATTTCTGAATAAAAGTTTCAAAAGATATCTCTTCTATATGTTCCATCAACTCAACTGCTGAACAACCAAATGTCTCTTCTGTTACTTAACCAAACATAGTAGCAGCTAGCTTTCTAGTATTATCGTCCAGTTCAACATATGCCATAACATTTTAAATGCATTGAATATATTATTTTAAATTTTAATAGTGTTAAATTCTAAATTAAATTAGATATCAATTATAAATTAAAATTGTAAAATACATACTGTGTTTTGCAGACCCCTTGGCTTTTGCAATATATACAAACGAAACTTTTATTGTATTTATATCCAGTTCCTTTATTACAGCCAACACATGACATGTAATAAAATATTTGGTTCAAGTCAATCACATTTATCTTCGCCTCTATCCAGAATTTTGCTTTCTATGTTAAATCATAATCAATTTTTAGAATGAATGCTTTTGTAAATATTTTAATTTATTACTAATAAAATAATATTTACCGCCATGGGTTGCAAATTTTAATTTATTAATTTAATTTAATTTATCTTCGTTTGTAAATTTTTTTGAGAAAATTATTTACAGAATCTTACTACTTCTCATTATGTTAATGAATAAAATGATTGTTTTAACTGTTGGATACTGTTCTACACAAGCAAGATGAAATAAAGAAATAACAATTATTTCCTACACTCAATTAAATAAATAATCAAATGATAATATACTATGAAATTGGAATCTAACAAAAGCATATTTCAATATCACATACAAAAAATGTTTTAGAAACTATTTGCCAAACTTAATTCCCCATTCCAAGCAACTACCAACTATTTCTCTACTAATTATTTTAAAAAATTCCTCTACTAATTTTTTATTTGGGTGTTATGATTTTTTTTTTTTTAAATTGTTAATTTTGAGGGGAAAGATGATGGTTTGCGAGTGGACCTAGATCACCTCGAAAGGAATAAGCAACTTGCCCGCCTGTCTACAGGCCTCCAAGTTTAATTAATATATATCCGCACTCCCCAATTTCTAAAAACTTCCATAAATCATGCTAACTTTAAATATATGATTAGATTTATTCATTCAATGTGTTTGAATATTAAAAGTATCGATTATATGTTTACCAATCTTTCTCTTAATTAAATTAAAATTTATGATAAATTATTTACAAAAAAAATAACTATTTATAATATAGAGAATAGATTCATTTTTAGAGAAAATAACTTATCATAAATAAACAGATTTTTTGTAATGAATTTGTTTCTTAGTTGATCAATGCATGGCTCCACAAAATTCCTGATTTAATAATATGACTTGTGTGAAGTATATTTTTGTTGTTTAAATTTGTTTTTGGTTTCTGAATTATGGAACTTAATTTTATTTTTACTATATATTATTTTACTCTATTAAACCCTATTTTGATTTTCCATCCTCACAAAGAGATCGATCAATGCATGTGATTTGTTTCAGTAAGTTTTCAAAATCAATAGAAAAAAAATATAATTGAAACCGGCCCAGTAGCAAGCAATTTTTTTTTTTTCCTAAGCAAGCATATTATAGATAATAAAAGATATAATGTTTAAGGAGAATCATTTCCACTATCAATATACAGAAAACAACTAGGAATTTTATCTAAGGGTAGGCTTCCAAAAACATGATTGGTAGCTGCCCATTGTGCCACTGAGTGCGTACATCGATTTTGAGATCGATGTATTTTAGCAAATTTCCAACCGTGATGATTTTTGGATATGTGCTTAATGTCCTTGATAATTGTTGATATGTTCCAGAACGAGATTGTATATGGGTTTTCAATAGATGCAATTACCAATTGAGAATCCCCTTCTATTGTCGCAAGATTATGAATTGAAGCCATCTTGGTTGCTAGCAGTACTGCTTTTTCTTCTGCAATTAAAGGGATAGTGGTTTGTACCTTTTCTGTCATGATTTCCAGAATATCTCCATTATGGTTTCTTCGTATTGCTGAGACTACTGAAAACTGATCATGCATTGCTGCATCAAAAGAAAAGCTTTAATAGTTTGAAGAAGGGGGATACCATTTTTCTTCTTTGCTTTGCTGAAATAGTTTTCCCTTCCATGCTTCTTTATAGTTTTTATAGATGTGCTTGAGCTGAAGGTTTGCCTCTTCAATGGATAGAGAAGTGTGATTATGAACAACATCATTTTTCTTCCTCCAGATAAACTCCATCATTATAACTGCAAACAGTTGGAAGTTGTGTTTTTTCTCCTTTTGAAGCTCCAATTCTCTTTCCGGATAAATGATCATCCGAATCCAATCTGATATAGAAATAATAGGCAAATTTGCAAGGTTTAGAGGCCAACTGCTTTGTTGTCACAATATTCTGTTAATAGGGCATTCTACAAAAAGATGCATTAAAATTTCTTTCTCGTGGTTGCAAAATATACATTCTTCTGTTTCTTGATGAGGAATGATTTAAGCAAGTCTAGATCTGGTAGGAAGAATATTCCAAAGAAGTTTCCAAATCAGTAGTTTATGACGATCATGGATTTTAAAACTCCACATTGGCTTGAAGAGTGTCATTGAAGGACTTTGCTGAGTTGAAACTTGATCTATTATTGTTGCCTGATATGCAGATTTCACTGAATATTTCCCATTGTGGTTTAAAGCCCAAACCACTTTATCCTGCTCATATGATCTTATTAGAATTAGAATTTTTTGTATTTCTGAGATGCGTTCCTCATCGAATAGAGTTTGCATTTTTAGAACATCCCAAATCCTGAGATTGATATTTATAAGATCTGATACTGTGAGAGTTGGATATTCCAGATCCATACCTTGGATTGGCTGTGGTTTGAAATTTATCAAAGAGGGAACCCACAGATCCTGCCAGATATTTACTGATTCTCCATTATAAATTTGGAAGCATTGACCTCTGTTGAGTAAATTTTTTGTTTTGAGTATTCATTTCCACATGCACGAATCTGATGTTTTCTGCGAAGCCTCCCAAAATATTGTGTTTTGTAAATATTTGGCAGCTAGGATAGAGCACCACAAGTCATTTCTAGATCCATTTAATTCCCATCTTTTTTTGCTAGCATTGCTTGATTCATCTTTTCCATCAATCTGATACCAATGCCTCCTTCTTTTTTAGGTTGACAGATAGATTTTCAAGACTTGAGTGTCAAATTATGAACTTTGTCTTTTGAGAATCCCCACCAAAAATTTTTGAAGGCTGTATCAAGAGTTTTGCAGACTGATTTTGGTAGCTGGAAAGTACTCATATGGTATGTTGGTATTGTACTTACTACTGATTTGATTAACATGATTCTGCCAGCTTGGGCTAATAGTTTTGACTTCCAATCTTCCAATTTTTTCCTCACTTTGCTCAGCATTTCACTGTAGTTTTCTTTTTTCTTCTACTGAAGGAGGTGGGCAATCCCAAATATTTCATTCTAGCTTATGTTGATTTGTAAGGTAACCATTGAGAAATATCTGTTTTTGTTGCTTGGCTTGTGTTTCTGGTGATAAACAGTGAAGACTTGCTCATATTGATTTTTTGTCCTGACCAGCTTTGATATTTTGTAAGACACTCTGAAATGTTTTGAGCATTTCTTTCTGTGGCCTTTGCAAATATGATTGTGTCGTCTGCAACTAATAAGTGTGACACTGTTGGACTGTGTTTGCTAATTCGAACCCCTTTCAATTTCTGTTGGGCTTCAGCCTTTAATAAAATCCTAGATAAGGCCTCTGTGACCAATATAAAGAGAAATGGTGATATTGGGTCACCTTGCCTGATTCCTCTCTGGATTTGAAGAAGCCTCTTGGTGAACCATTGATGAGGATAGAGAACGACACTGTTGTTATACACTCTTTAATCAGATTTATCCATTTTTGATTGAATCCCAAATTTTGCATCACTATAAAGAGAAAATCCCACTCTACCTGATCATATGCCTTTTCCATATCTAGCTTAATCGCCATCAGACCTTTTTTGCCTGTCTTTTTTTTGAGATGATGAAAAAGCTCGTGGGCTATGATAGTATTTTCCTTAATATTTCTACCCGGGATGAAGGCTGTCTGTAGTGGAGAAATGATTTTTGGGAGTAGGATTTTAAGATGGTTGGCTATGATTTTGGTGATAATCTTATAGTTGACATTCGTGAGACTGATAGGGTGATATTGGCTTCGGATATTTGGACTTGCCGTCTTTGGGATAAGAGCAATGTTGGTATGATTAATCTGCTTAAGAAGCTGATCATCGCTAAAGAAATTCTGAACTGCCAATATAACTTTCTTTTTAACAATGCTCCAATAATGCTTATAGAAAAGAGCTGTCATTCCATCTGGCCTTGGAGCTTTATTGCTAGGAATCTGTTTTAGAGCTTCTAGTATTTCCTCTTCTTCTCGTATGGCAATTAGAGATTCATTCTCTATATCCGAAATTTGCTTTTCAAAGAGGCTATCCAGTTGAGTCGGAATACTTGGATTTGAAGAGGAATATATAGTTCTGAAATGATTAATAAAGGAAGACTCTATAACAGTAAGGTCCATTAACCAATTACCTGGTGCCAGTTTGATTGATTCAATAGCATTTTTTCTTCTTCGGATGGTTATTGTCAAATGATAGAACTTGGTGTTGAGATCCGTTGAAGTAAGCCAAGTGAGTCTGAATTTTTGCTTCCATAAGATTTCTTCATATTCTCTTTGCTTGTGAAGTCTATGTTGCAAGAATCTTTCTTTTTCTTGATTGGAAGGAGTCATAAGATTACCTTGTACTTCGAGAAGTTCATTTTCTATCTGATTTATATTTTGGTTGATTTGCCCAAAGTGATTCTTGTTCCAGATTTTGAGAGCCTCCTTAGTAGACTTGATTTTCTTGCATAAGCTGCAAGACGGATTACCCAAATAAGGTTTACTTTATGCTTCACTGATTATTTGATGGCTTAATGGCTCACGGGTCCAGAATTTTTCAAACTTGAAAGATGGAGCTTGACGAATATTAGTCGTAGTAGCTAACAAAATTGGATGGTGATCTGAAGCTGATGATGCTAGGTGTTGCAATGTAGCATCTGAAAAAAGCAATCTCCATTGGGTTGGTGCATATACAAAAGTAATCAACCAAGGTTGATGTGTAGGATCAGAGTAAACTAGAACTGAAATTGCATTAATATTTATATTTACAGGTTCTATTTCTACACCCGGTCTCCACAAAAGTAACAGTCCCCCTTTTTTACAAGCAGCAAGAACATGAACAAAATGATGGAAACCTAAACTATTTACAATAGAAATGGTGCGATCATTCGTCACCAAGGTTTCCGACAAAAAAACTACATCCGGGTTATAATTTCTAATATTAGCCCTTAAGTTTCTAATTGCTTTGGGACTGCTAATCCCCTGCAATTCCATGCCATTGTCTTCATTTGGCTGCTAGAGGCATTTTTAAGCTTGCCTCGCTAGCTGATTTGGACTTTCCTTGAGAGGGTACTGGTGGTCTGCTATAAGGGCTGAATTTGGCTTTTCCTTTTGATTTTTTTTCCTTCCCCAAAGATGCATGCATTTCCATAAGAGTTAAAGCCATTGAGGCTTCATCAGTTTGTTGCTTTAGAATTTTACCTTCACTTGGATCAACTTTCGCCACTTTGATAATGCGTTGAGACTTTCTTTTTGGTGCCTCAGAGAGTTCAACAATCTGCTTCCTTTTGCATGGGAGAGTCGCCTTAGGACTAATTTCACTGTGAATAGGATCATCTGATAAAAATGTTGTTGGGTCAAGTTGCATGGGGCTGAATTCACAATGAGGATTTAATTCTTCAAGTAGTAGAGTATTCATCTGGCTTGGAGGGAATTCCATTGATTTTTCGTGGGAGTGAATTTCGGGACTGTTGCATGGAACAGTTGCTTTCACATTGAGAGATGGAAGGTCATCTGAATCATGTGAACAATGAAGATTGAAATTGGAGCTTTCACAAGGAGCTGAAGGGTTGAAGCTTGAATATTCCGTAATTGTTGCATGGGGTTGAATAATTAATGGGCTTAAATCTGATTATGATGCCTGGGGCCTTTTAGAAATTAAATGTGAGAATCCATAAAAAGAGGTCTTGTTTCCCTTTGTGAACTTGAAGTACCCGTGGGCTCCATAAGAAAAGATTGGTGAAGTCCAAGCCCAATTCCTAAGCCAAGCCCATGTGTTTCCTTTTGAGATTTGTATTTATTCACAGCCGAATAAACCTGCTGCCATTGAGATCTCCATGGTGGACTATATTTCATTGACTCAATGGCTGTAGAAGATTCTTGTCCCGATGGAGTAAATGCATCAGATACCTGCGTCTTTAAAGCAGAAGACAAAAGGGATATTTTCTGATTTGAGGTAAGGTTGCTTGATTCAGTGGTTGGGTGAACAATGAAAAAATTAACTTTTCTTGGTGGAAGAATTAATGATCCTGGATCACTGTAGATGCAAGGCGTTGTTGAGGTTTCTCTCATGAAATTTCTAGAAGACCTTTTTGAACTCACTGAAGATGAAAACAATTTCTAGAAATCCGGTTTGTTGACTGATACTCTCTCTATATGATCTCTTGCAAATCTGTTCTGGCCCTTAAGAATGATTTCCTGTTGTTTACTTGCTTGGATGATTTCTTTTCCCTTGTAGTCGTTACCAATAGTAGAGACCGAAGAAGAAAAATTTTCCAAGTGCTTAGTTTCTTCGTACTACCCACTATCTGTTGGATGAAATGCTTGACTATTCTCATTATTACTATTAAACTCTGCTCTGATCTATGGTCCAAACTTTAGTCTTGTTGGTGGTGAGCTTAGAAAACCATAGAAGATTTGGGAATGTCCAAGTCTTCCATATGCATAGCAAAAGTCTGATAACTTTTCATATTTGATAGCTATCCAGATTTCATTGTTACCGAGTCTTGGCATCATAAACCCTTGTTGAAGAGGTGTTGTGATGTCTAGCTCAACTTTAATTCTTATAAATTTTCGGAAAGTTAAGCCATAGAGAGGATCTTCCTCCATCTTGATCAAGTTACCAATTGCTTTCCCAATTTCTTTGGCATTGTTGAGTGTTATGTAATCCAGAGGAAATCCATGAATTTGTACACAAGATTTAGATTGATTTCATGGAGAGATGCACTCGAGGACCATGGTTTCAGAATAAGCAAATGCCTTTTGATATTCTAAGGGGTTTGATTAAGCACTTTGAACTTATCTTGAGATGTTCTAAACGTGAATATAAATTTCTTTATATCCATATCTTCTATGAGAAAGTTTTGGATGAAGTTTCAAGAGGCTTTAATACTAGAATGAATATCATATTTGTTCAAGGGTCTATTAGCTACTAACCTTCCTATTAGGATTTTGTCTGAAGTAGCTTTTGCTATCTCTGGATCAGGTTGAAGATTAAGATCATGCCAAGACAATGCTTTTGTTTGAAGGATCAGTGAGTTCATATCCATCTGAAGATGAAATCTACGTAGAAGTGTTTGATGGTTGGAAGGAAACTGAGGATTGCTTTAGCAGACCAAGATGTTTAGAAAACCTTTCTGTAAAATAAATAATTACTCAAAAATTTAGCAACAGTAAGTGTAGAAGAGTTTTACACCTCCTAGATAGAGAAAGTCTGACTTCTCTCTAGCCGGCTTCTTTCCATTAGCAAGCAATTTAATAATCAGCACAAAAATCAATTTGCATTAATGGGGTCTATTAAATTTAAGGGAAACAATAAAAATCATTAAAACAAGAATTCACGAAACTCGCTGAGGTAGTGAACGGTAGAAGGAGCAAACCGTCCTTTACAAATTTGCAGGGGTAAAATTGGGAAGCAGAATGGAAGACGAAAAATTACTATTAAAATGACAATAAAAGAAGGCATGACTGATTTAGAAAAAAAGCGTTAACTTTAATGGAAAATAATAAAATCTGTTAAAACAAGAATTTTTGTTAGATAGCCACTTTATATATATATATATATATGTGCGCGCCCGCGCGCGCGTTTGAAGAGTTTAGATTGTCGGGAAAGTTAACAGCTCGACAAACTCCCTCAACCACAATTTATTCAAATGGGCAATTTCAAAATCACTCGATGGATGAGTAATTATTCACTAGTATTTGAATATGAGTACGTGGTACATTTATTCTATGATAGGATGTCATGTATTTTGATGTCGTGCCATTGTATGATAAGATGAGAGTACCACATCATTCATAATTCCAAACTATCTAATCATTTGAGAAGCGTTAAGCTTATGAAGAGGTTTTACGAAACTAAACTTACAAACTGATTGGCTTGATGTGATATATTATTTTAACTTTACAAAAAGGAGTTTTATATATCAAACATGTCAATTTGTAAAATTGTTTTTAGAATTTTCTTTACAAACCTAGCATTTTTTTAATAATATTCATCATCCATTTTCCATTGATGTAGTCTACCCATTTATTTTTTAGAAAAATTTGGATGAAAATCTCCTGTATTTGATCATATTTGAGATTTGGCCATTATGCAATTTTTGAATTAGTCCTTCTGTCTGTAGGGCTCCCAAACCTATACTAGAAGAGGAAGTGAAACTAAATTTCGTCTATCCTAATGAATGGCAAACGTGTCATCCTATAAGGCAGTCACGTGTTGAATATTTTTGGAAGTATCTCGCTCCTTCAACCACCATGAGTGGCCGAATATGACCCTGGTTCGGTCTCCAAGGGGGCTGAACACCTAGTGGCAACCAAACTAACTTGCTTCGACCACGCTTTGTAGGATTTGGCCATCCATGAGGTCGTGGGGTGGCCAGTGGGGTGAAGGACTATCCTCCCTGCCAAAACTCTTTATTTATTTATTTATTTTGTTTTTTTTTTTTTGAATTTTTGTAAAACAAGTTATTATAATTTTACTTTTTTTTTTAATTCGAAGTTTTAAAAAATAAGAGAAAAAAAATCTCAAGATGTAATAACTTTACAAAGACAATTTGTGATGTAAGAGGTTCATGTGTAAATTCTAAAAAAACGTTGCACAATGGTTGAATCTCAAATATGGAAAATAAAAAATTCTCTTCATCAGTCACTATTTATCATCCTACACCTTATGAAAAACATCTCACATTTTATAAAAAATATCCTCACACCTTATGAAAAAGTCATAGGTATGGGATGTGAGAGTATGAAAAAGCTATAGGTATGAGATGTGAAAGTAAATATTGACTGATGTATAGTATTCCTCATGAAAAGTTTATCTAAATTTTCTTATTTTTATTATGTAGACTGATCTTTGTGTATTTCTCACTTTCTTATTGAATCTTATTTAGCAAAAAAAGAGAAATAATAAATCTTTTTACAAGGTATAAAATTTAATGGAGTATTTATTTTTAAATAAAAAATAAGAAGACTCGTTTGGACAGTAAGATAAGATGATATAAATAGTGATAATTTGTGAATAGTAATAAAATTATTAATTAAAATTAAATGAGATAAGTTGAGATGAGATGAGATTTTGTATTCAAATGGGCCCATTTATTAAGACTTTCATTTTCTGTAAAAAATCAAAATCAAAATAAAAGGCCACAATCATTTGATAACCTGGTTGACTGAGGAAAGAAAAGGATAAAATAGAAAGAGAAATAAATTTCTATTTTGTACGATAAACTTGTCAATAATTTATATGAATTTTTAGTGCGCTTTCACGTATCCGTTAATTTTTTTTTAGATTCAATCGGATGGGCCCCAGCCCATATACTAAGCGGTCCAAATTATATCTTTGGATAAAAATAATCTGACGTGATTTGTATGTAAAGAAAATTATAAAAATGCAGGAAATATAATATTAGGTGTCACATGCATCAATATATATTATATTATATATATAATAGACGTGACAGACTCACATTACAATTATTTTATATAAAAATTAGTTTTTAAATGAAATACAATTATGAGATGCATTAATAAAGAGTTTACTGTTTCTATAGAAAAAAAAAAAATAACGATTTTAGTAAATCCACGGACAAATCTCTCTTGCGTCTAGGGCGTTGCTTTCTCCAAAGGTTTCTCTCCCAGATACCCTCCGATCACCTTGCCCGAATCGGTTTTCTCCACTTCGCTTCTCCGCTCTCCGGTACGGCTCTCTTTCTCTCTCTCAGAATATTTGGTAGAATTTGTTGCAGAGAAATTTATTTCTTAGAACATTTGCGTCTACACAGTTATTCAAATCTTGGAATTTCAAGTGGCATTCTCCTGAATCTCATATTTCCATACTTTGCTTTTGTTTCCAACTTACTTGAATTTGAATTCAATATTTCGTTTTGGTTTCTTGATTCTTAAAACTCGATTCGTTTTATTTCTTGGTTTTTTTTTTTTGGCCTGGTTGAAAATCTTATTGATCTGTTAGTCCAATAAGATTTTCATCAATTATTAGTAAACATATGATTAGTTTTTCAGTTATTTTTGGCGGTGCGATGAATATGATTTTTTTTTTTTTAAATACGACTCAGTTAAAAGCAATTGACGAAGGAACTGTTTTAATCAGCTTAGAAAGTGAGTTTTTTTTTTCTTTTTTTCCTTTTAATTCCGAAGTTTGAGTGAACGAGTATAGGATTTGACTTTTCTTGCAAATAAAAACCGTGAATAGCTTTTGAAATTTAAAATCTATGATTGCAAAATGAATACATTCTGAAACTAAGATAGTTATTGGAATGTTTCTTCTAATTTAGAGTATTGGATCGGAAAGCAGGCAACTGGTTTAATTGATATGCACGTGCTTTACATGTCATGGCTTTGTAATTAAATCTACATTGCGAATGACAAGTAAATTTATGTAGCCTGTCATTAATATAGTTGAGATTAGTTTGTTTTGAAATTTGTGTAATCTTAAGATTCTTTGAATTTCCACTGTAGGTTTAGTTTTTCGAGTTTTCAGAGAACACCTAATTGATGAGTGTTAGAATAATTTTGTTTTGAACTCCTACAGTGTTTAAGACAACTTATATTTTGTTGAGCATCTTTGGGTTTCCACTATAGGGTTGGTATGATTCCGTATGATGCGTGTTTGCTCTTAGGAGCTTTCCCAGATGCTCTTCTGATTATTTTGGGTGGGACCTGTGACTGTGTGGAAAGCAATCTAAAGGAAGAACAAATGAACCTAAAAAAGAAAATTTTATTCGAGTCTGCACATCATATATCTGCAGTCATTGGATGGTTTAGATGCTTCGGATATTTGTGTTTACCGATTGATAACTATGTGGAGTTTTGTCAGTCTGGAAGAGGCTCTATTTTTCAAAAGGAGGGAGATTAACTCTCATCAAAAGTACCCTTTCCAATCTTCCCATGTACTTTCTTTCCTTGTTTCCTTTACCGGTGGGGGTGGCTAATCTGATTGAAGAATTATGTAGAGCCTTTTTGTGGGTGGCATGGGTGAGGAAAATAAATTTCATCTTGTGAATTGGAAAAAAGTGTGCAGTCCGAAGAAGTTGGGAGGTTTGGGGGTGCGTAACTTGATCACTTTTAATAAAACTCTATTAGGAAAGTGGTTGTGGAGATTCCAATTGGAAGGGACTTGGTTGTGGAGAATGGTTGTGGGTCGGAAGTATGGTTGTGATTGGGGGAGTTGGTGTTCCAAGGAGCGTAGGGGGTCTTATGGTGTGAGTCTTTGGAAATTTATTAGAAAGGGGTGGAAGGTGTTTGCAACACATCAATTTAGAGGTTGGAGAGGGCACAAGAATTAGGTTCTGGTTTGATGAGGTTTGATGAATGGTGTGGTGAGAGAGCTCTATTTTCTGTTTTTTCAGGTGTTTTCAGATTGGCTGGAAATCAGCAGGCCGCTGTCTCAGATGTTCTGTGTCGAGCCAATGATACAGTGCATTGGAATATGATCTTTTCTAGAAATGTGCAGGATTGGGAAGTTGAGGAGATAGCAGGTTTTTTCAGCTTGCTTTATTCCAAGAGGATAGGAGGTAATGGGATTGATAGAATGCTGTGGAAACCTTCGGGGAGTAAAAATTTTTCTGTTAAATCTTTCTATAAGGTGTTGACAAATTATCAGCCCATTGCGTTTCCATGGAAGGGTATTTGGAGAGTTCCTATGCCTCCCAAAGTTGCATTTTTTACTTGGACAGTAGCTTTAGGAAAGATTTTGATGGTTGACAATTTAAGGAAACGGGAGATGATTGTAATGGAGTGGTGTTATATGTGTAAGAACAATGGTGAATTGATTGACCACCTTTTTCTACATTACAAGGTGGCAAGGGATGGGATGACATATTTAGTAGAGCCGGGTTGACTTGGGTTATGCCCAAGAGTGTGGTGGAGCTCCTAGCATGTTGGAATAGGCATCATCATAGCCCTCCACTGGCTGCAACTTGGAGGATGGCTCCTTTGTGCTGATTGTGGTGTATATGGATGGAAAGAAATGAGAGGTGCTTCAACAACAAGGAGAGAGCTGTGGGGAATTATGGAATTTTTTTGTACTTTCTCTGGTTCAATGGCTTTCTGCTATAGTTTTAAAGGGAGGGAATGTTCATGACTTTTTGCTATCTTTTCAACTTTCTAGAATGTAACTAGGTGTCTCTTTTGTATACTTCTTGTGTACATGGGCTTTGCCTAGTTTTGTTCGATCAATGAAATTTCTTACTTATCAAAAAAAAAAAAAAAAAAAAAAAGTACTGGTGAGAATAATATCAGTAAAATACACCAATGTTTAATTTTATTTATCCTTGCAGCTGGAGTTATTTTAGTTATAAAACTTAGTAAGTGAGGAGCTGTAGCTTTATAAATGTTCTGATAGGTGGGGTCCTGCATTATCTACATCTGAGTCATAGGATTTTCTGCTATGAAATATGGTAGAAAATTCGTTGAGTTCTAGCATGCCATGAGGTTTATGCAGAATGCACTTAAAAGAGAATTAAGTAGTCGATATTAGGGAAAGGTGATTGGTGTACGAGAAAAAAGAAAAGAAACGAAAAAGGGTAATGAAAAGTGATAAATAGATTGAAGCACTCTAAGGCTTGTGTTGCTTTTGATCTGGCCAAGGCATAATGTTGTAATTAGGAATGAAGGGAATTCTGGAAAAATGAATGACAAAAAAAAAAAAAAATGGGGGGACAACTAAATTAGTAGTACTTTTGCTGTCATTGGGAATTGCAGTGAACAAGCCTACATGAATGGGACTTGAATTGTCAATCCGAGCATGGTGCTATCTCCCAGCCAGCCCATGGAAGCTTCTTTTTTTCAGATTTGAAACATGTCTGTTGAATGTCCCACAATCGGAATCAAAGTTATAAGCTAATATTGTTGCCTTATTTTTAATCTAAAATGGAAAATCAGCAGGGAAGGGGCCTTGTTGGCCTTTAGTGCAATCACATCCTCAATTTAAAACCACAATCACACACCTACTGATGGGCCTCGTGGCTGAGTTACTCCATATCATGAAGTTTGTATAAATGATTAATCATTACTTATTGTTGATGTTATGCTTACTAATAAGTGAATCTATAAGGGTATTGTTAGAAGCCCCAAATCACACATAGGGGTTGGAGTCTGATTGCTTTCATGGCATTCATATTGAATCTCTTTTTCTTTATGTCTGGTTTGTTTATTATTCCATGAAATGACTGCTGTAACTTTGTCTTCATTCACGACCACTTCTGTTGTAGTTTTTCTTTGGCAGTAGATATGTTCTTTAATGATTTGATTAACATGATACATTTAATTGGAGATAGTGACCATTATCACCCCTCTCCTTTGTGGCAGAAATGGCTGCAAGTTACTGCCATCTTCGTTTCTTCTGAAAGTTGCTTTTAAAGTTTTTCGATGTAATTATTTCTCGCATGTTGGTACTGGCCCTAAAACTTTTCAATCAATTAGGGTTTGATACAGTACAGGCCCTCTAAGAAGCAAATATTTTCTTCTGAAATTGCTTTTGCGAAGCTTCTAGTCTCCTCATTTTATGCACTGGAGTAGTATAACCTGAATCCCTGATTGATACATTGATATTACAATCATATGAATCCTTGTATCTTTCCTACAGGTGTTCTGCAGCACAAATTTCTGATAGGGTGATTAACAGGAAGATGGAGCTGAATAGTATTAAAGATGCTTTTGACCGTGTTGCAAAGAAACAAAAGCTGTCCTGTTCTAAAAGTCAAGAAGTAATTGACCAGATTATCCAAGAAATTGAGAAGGCATTAGGGAAAATACAGCCGTCCCTTTCTGATTATAATCATGTCCTTTCTGATCTTCGAACCACACTAAAAGATATTGCTCCACTCAGTCAGCTGGAGGGTACCCAAAAGGAGCTGAACATAGCACTAAGCAAGTATGCAAAGGTTATTGAGAAATCTTTCAATCCAGACATAGCTAAGGCTTATCGAAACATCGAATTCGACGTGCACACGGTGAACCAGATAATTGCCATCCATTTTTATCGACACGGTTTTTTTGACATTGGTGACTGCTTCATAAGCGAGGCCAGGGAACTAGAACCTGCTGCTTCTATGAAATCCTCATTTTTGGAAATGTTTCAGATACTTGAAGCTATGAAGCATTGGAACCTAGAGCCAGCACTGAACTGGGCAGCAAACAACTCTGATAAACTTAAACAAAATGGATCAGACCTTGTTCTGAGACTTCACAGCATGCAGTTTCTGGAAATACTGAAGAAGGGAAGTAGAAATGAAGCTCTGAAATATGCCAGAAATCACCTCACTCCCTTTTCTTCCGACCACATGGCTGAATTACAGAAGCTCATGGCCTGTCTTCTCTTCACTGGAAGACTTGATAGCTCCCCATACTCTGCATTAATATCGCCAACTAACTGGGAGAAATTAGCTGAGGAGCTGAGCAAACAGTTCTGCAATATTCTTGGGTACTCTTTTGAGAGCCCGTTAAGTGTGACTATAGCAGCAGGGGTCCAGGGGTTGCCACCTCTTTTGAAGTTTATGAATGTGATGGCAGGGAAGAAGCAGGAATGGCAAACCATGAAGCAGTTGCCTGTGCCAGTGGAGTTGGACAAGGAATTTCAGTTCCATTCCGTCTTTGTATGTCCAGTGTCCAAGGAGCAATCGACTGACGATAACCCACCAATGTTGATGCCTTGTGGCCATGTGCTGTGCAAGCAATCAATTATGAAGATGTCGAAGAACAGCACAAAATCTTTCAAGTGCCCTTACTGTCCATCCGATGTTGAAGCAACAAAATGTAGGCAACTTTATTTGTGATGCACACCTCAATATGCTCATGAATCATGGGGTGGTATTCCTCTCTTTTCTCCTCACTCCCCCCCAACCTCTCTCTCTCTCTCTCTCTCTCATGTACTAAATCATGTTGTGTAGAAGAAACCAGTTGTGTTCAGTAGCGGAATGTGTTGTGATGGTGGCAAAAATTTACGATCTAATGTCTGTCGTTGCATTGTTGTAAATAGATATTCCTTGTCTGTTGTTAATGAAACTGTCTTCTCAGTCTGATCATTTACATACCACGTCAGTTAAGGTTTTTTTTTTCCATTTCCCGCACGCCAGTCTCCCTCCCCCACTTTCCCAACTCGAACCCGCCAGGCAGAGAGTCGTTCGCTTGCACAACCCCGCTTGCTGCCAGGTATGCCGATTTTAGCCATCTGTGTAGACCATTTTGGACGAATAAATGGAGAACAATGAAAACCTCAGGTGCGATTCCCATTCTTTTGTTTCAGTATTGGAAATGAAAGGTTGATGATGGTTGAAGAACAATGCAAATTAAAACATTGTTGAGAAAGAGGAAAAAGTGAATGAAGGGTAGTAGTTGACATAGAGAGAGAGGCATGTCAACGATGATGGTGGAGCTACAGATGGATGGTGAGCGAGCGGAAAAATGGAGTGAAGAAATTGGGGGAAGAAATGGGTATTGAGAGAAGATGAGGGACGGGGGCTTCAACGTCAGGGACGGGAATGGCATGGAGGGATGTCACAAGCTAGATTTAGGGTTTCACGAAGAAGATTGGAAGAGGGAGGGAGCTTTGGACAGAGGGGATGGAAGGGTTCTGTGTACTTGGATTAACTACTGAGGGTTAGTCAACGTAGTTCAACTGAAGTACATGGCTGGTGAGTCGGGCCAAGTTGATGGGCCTCCAACTACTTCATTTCTTTTGTTACGTTTTTATTCTATATTTGTCTTAGTGGGCCGGGAGCTTGTTCCTTGGGACGGAGTTATGATATAGAGACTCACGTGTATTTGCTTTAGCCTTTTTATTTTCAAACTGGCCAATGGAGTTATGATTGTTTTTCGTTTATGGATGCGTGAGAGTATATGTACTGGAGGCAATGATTTGTTAGAATTATTCTGGAATGTTATAGATGTTATCTTGTCTTCTTCTCTCCCATTTTTCTTTTCTCTATCATTTGGAGGAGTTATCCTCGAAGAGAGCATTTTTGTGACTTTGGTGTCAGAGAGACATTGGTATCTATGTTTACTAATTACATGCAAAGGCAGAGGGCACTAGACTGAACCAGCTACAAGATGGGCTCAATGCCCTAAAAAAATCTATAGATTCTCTATTATCAAAACTTGGAAACCAAAATGCTAGCACTGAAAAGGAAAACTGATCCCATTGTTAATCAGTTATCAGCTTTGACAGTGGAGTTGCAGAGGAGAAATCAGAACAATAGCCCTAGTGGGCATGGAGGTGGGGTGCAGGCCAGATTAGTAAGTCTGGACTTCCCAGTCTTCCATGGAGAAGATCCAGCTGGTTGGATTTATAAGGTACACAAGTTTTTTGCCATTCACAATACCTTGTCACAACATCAAATCAAGTTAGCATTATTTCACATTCAGGGTAGAGCCTTAATATGGTTTCAAGACCTAGAGGAGTTAGGGCAAATGGCTTACTAGGATTCATTTATGAAGGCATTGTTGGTTAGATTTGGATCGAAAGCCTATGATGATCAAATGAAATCTCTTATTTAGTTTAGGCAAAATGGGACTGTAAAGGAGTACAAAGATAGGTTTGAATAGGTGTGCTACCTGCATCCCCTGGACAAGGGTATCGAACCCCACCCCTGCATGGTTGGGGGAAGGGGGGGTGGAGTTTTGCCCCGAGACTCCGACCCCACCCCCCGTCCGCATGTCGGAGGGTGGATTGGCCCTTGGTCTTCCATAATCAACCAACCAAAATGTCAAAAATCATTGGCAATTCGGCCATGGCTCAATAAACTAGTGAACAAACACCAACCAAAGAGAGATATCGACTGGAGTTGACGGAGAAAGGGAGAGAGAGACAACGACGGCGACGGTGTTGCCATGAAACCAGCACACACACACACACACACACACACAGACGCAAGGATTTGATGTACTAAGGAAGGGCCGGGGGGATTTTTATTTAGAACCTTATAAAAAAAGACTTTGTTTTGGGGAAAGCCTCAAAACAAAATCTTCTTATTAAAAGATATATATATATATATATATATATATATATATATTAAGCGAACGAATGGGGCCCAATGCAGGTGAACCTGTCCTCGCGTCTATGGTCAGGTGCAGGTGGGGGGGCCCGCACCCCGCATCTGACAACTGGGATCGCTTGGTGGGAGGTGGGCGGGCAGAGAGGATGCGGGGCCCCTTGCCCACCCCTAGATTTGAAACACTATCCAATAGACTAAGGCGATTATCTGACCCTTATAAATTAAGTGGCTTCATTAGTGGGTTGAGGGATGACAATAGACTCCCAGTTAGGATATTTAACCCACCAAACTTGACGGCTGCATATGGTTTAGCCAAAATACATTAGGAAAATGTAAACCTATCCAAGAAAAACAATAGATTTGGTCTTGCTTACTCTCATGACCCATGAATACTTAAGAAACCCAACTTACCCTTAGGGAAATCAGCAAGAGTGTACCCAAACCCAACCTACAAATTCAGAAAATAAACCAACACTAAATGAAGGAGAGAAGGGAAAAAGGGCTATGTTATATATACTATGATGCTAAATGGAGTCCTCGTCACAAATGTCATAATTGTAAGCTCTATCTTTTAGAAGAGGTCTTGATGGAAAAGGAAAGGGAAGGCAGCACAGAAGATCTTCCAGCTAAGAAGGAGGAAGAAGTAGGAGCAGTGGATGGAAAAGATAATCCAAGGGAACCTTGAAATATCTCTCCAAGCTCTAACATGTTCTTAAAACCCAAAAACCATGAGGGTAGTAGGAAGAATTGGGGCTCAATGGGTTTCTATCCTAATTGATACTGGATCCACTTACAATTTTTTGAATCTAGCAATGTTAGAGAAGGTTAAATGGCCACTTAACTTTGTTGAGAATGTTAGAGTGAGGGTAGCAAGTGGGGAGTTGATTCTCAGTGAAAGGAAGTGCATTAAGGTCCAAGTTGAAATTCAAGGTACTACATTCACAGTGGAGGTACATGTGTTGGTGTTAGCTGGCTGTGACATGGTACTTGGAATCAATGGTTCTAAGAGTTGGGGTCTGTTTTATGGAATTTTCCTTGGTTGAATATGAGGTTTTCTTTTGCTGGAAAAACAGTTGAAATGCAAGGTCTGGTAGCATTCAAGCTGATTGAGGAGAGCTCCCTTAACAAGTTTAACAAGTTAGAAAAAAGGGATAATCCTACAAGTACTAGAAAATGATGTTGGAGAATACTTAGAAGTGGTTAGTGAGACTCCAACAGCAGTTATGAATATTCTAAAGCAGTATACATAGGTGTTTGATGAACCTAAGGGCCTTCCTCCTACTAGAACCTATGACCATGCCATCAATTTAATCCCAAACACCAAACCTATATGAATGAGACCTTATAGATACCCATATTTTCAAAAGGATGAAACAGAAAGCATAGTTCAAGAATTGTTAGCCTCGGGGGTGATATGACCTAGACAAAGTTAGTACTTTTCCCCAATATTGTTGGTTAGGAAGGCAAATGAGACATAGAGGTTATGTGTGGACTACAGGGACTAAATGGGACCATAATTAAAGATAAATTCCCTATACTTGTTGTTAAGAACATGTTTTGCACACCAGCAAATGTGCCCGCGTTGGTTCTGGGTGACCCTGCTTGTACATGAAATCAGAAAGTAAGATGGGCTAGGCCTCCTTAGCTAGAGGTCATCTCCGATGCCTAAGTCAATTGCCACCAAAGAGATTTTCTCTATCATTCAAAGGAGAGAGTATGGGCATACCTCTAGATTTCCCCCTGTTCCTTATTTGTATTTCGCTTTCGGCAGGAGTCTCACCTACTAATTTTGACAGTTTGGCAGTTGTACTTCCCTAAGAGAGCTTGTCGTCACATTTAATTTGGTAAGCCCTCTAGGCCTCAATACCACTCCCGCTTGTCCCAGACTTGCCCTCTTGAGTGGGTGCATCAACGCATTTAATGCGGCATGCCCTCTGAGGTTCCTGACAAGGACAGGTTCGCTCTGTGAGCACGTTGGCGTGCTCTTCACAATGGGCTTCTTATGAATAAGGAGGTGGGCTATTGGTTTCCCTTGATAGCTCTACCCCTGCACATAGGATCCGGTTCACAGGGCTCGTTCAATGGGCCTGGTTAGGTTTTATCCATTGGTGTGAGATTTAGGCCCGACACATGTAGTGAGGAGTTGATGGATGAACTTCATGGGGTTGTTATTTTTTCTAAGCTAGATTTGAGGTCCGATTACCACTAGATTTGGGTTAAGCCCACTGATATACACAAAATAGCATTTAGGGCCCATGAGAGTCACTACGAGTTCTTGGTTATTCCTTTTGGGCTAACTAAGGCCCATCCACCTTCCAAAGTCTTATGAATGAGATGTTCAAGCTCTATTTGAGAAAGTTTATCCTTGTATTCTTTGATGATATTTTGATATATAGCAAGACCAAATCTAAGCATGTAAAACATTTATAAGTGACCCTAGAAACCCTGAAACACCACAAACTGTATGCCAAACAATCCAAATATGTCAATTTGGATGCAAGGAAATTGCTTATCTAAGGCATTTGATTTCTATCCAAGGAGTTAGGGCTGATCTAGAAAAATTGCAACCGATAAGGGATTGGCCACTACCTAATTCACTAAAGGCATTGAGAGGATTTTTGGATTTGACTGGGTACTATAGACAATTTATCAATGGGTATGAGAAGATTGCTAGCCCTTTAACCAGAATGCTCATAAAGGATAGTTTCCATTGGAGTGAGGAATCTAAGATTACATTTTTCAAGCTGAAAGAGGCTGTCACTTGCCCACCACTTCTAGTCCTACCAGATTTTTCCCTACAATTCACCACTGAATGTAATGCTTCGAATACTGCAATAAGGGTAATCTTAATGCAATAGGAAAGGCTGATAGCCTTTTACAACTAAGCTTTAAAAGGGAGAGCCCTATTGATGTCAACTTACAAAAATGAGCTTTTTGCTCTTGTTTCCGCTATTGTCGATGGAGACCATACCTATTGGGAAGAGTCTTTGTGATCAAAATAGACAGTAAAGTCTCAAATACCTAATTGACCAGAAAATAGGGACACCTATACAACAAAAGTGGATTTATAAACTAATGGGGAATGATTTTTATGGAATATAAGAAAGGGGTTGAAATACCTAATTGACCAGAAAATAGGGACACCTATACAACAAAAGTGGATTTATAAACTAATGGGGAATGATTTTTATGGAATATAAGAAAGGGGTTGAAAATATAGCTACTGATGCACTATCAAAAAAGGGGTAGGAAAGAGAAGGCATCGTGATGCTGATCACATTTCCAATTGTGGATTGGATAGATGCCTTAAAGGCAGCCTATGCTATTGATCCTCAAGTACAAAATTTTATCGCTCTCTAACTAGAAGATAAATTGGGTAATGATTAGTCTATTAGATCATGGTCACTCTTGTATAAAACAGACTTTACATTCCCCAAAATGTAGAGTTAAGAACAAATTGTTGGAGCTAGCACACGACAGCCCTTAGGGAGGGCACTTGGGGTATAACAAATCCATATAAAGGGTTAGGAAGGACTTCTTCTGGCGAGACCTAAAAAAGGATGTCAAGGAATTTATCACAGGATGTGACTCCTGTCACAGAATAAGGTATCGAACACCCACCCAAGTGGGCTACAGACTACTACAACCACTCCCCATACCTATTGTAGTACCCAGCCCTTTGTTAGCCCAACCCGTTTGTTTTTGTAAAAAAAAATAAAGAAAGTCACTTAAGTGAAACTGTTCACTTAGGGCTTTTGCTTTTATTTTTTATTTTTACACACAGTAGCCATTCACCTTCTTCTTGCTCTATTTTCATTCCAAGTTCAATCGCACATTTCAACTTCTCATTTCTCGTTACACAGTTTGCATTTTCTATTGTTTCCTCTCATAAATATCCATTAAGATGAAATCATTAGCCCTTCAGATCCGTATCGTAACTCTCTTAATTTCTAGTCATCGGTTTCCTTCTCAAGTGAATGGTTTTTCCCTTACAAAAACCCAAAGTCTTCTTCCAAGATGATTTCGAAATTCTCACCATTTCTCTCTCGGAATAATCTATCATCAAATCTTCCCTACAACTTGGTTGCTTTTTATAAGTTCATTTTCTTATATTCCTTATATTTTATTCTCAATGGTGTGAGTGGATTTATTTTTATAATATCATAGTATTACATTTTTTGAACATTTTCTCCGTGGTTTATCGTTTTATGTTATTGTCTTAGTGTTGATAAAAAACCAGTTTTTAATGAAAATCATTGTTGATGAAAATCATTATTGTGGAAATTTTTGGGACTTTGGGTGTTCATTTGTTTGACATAAAGTCTGGGGATAGATATTTCTTATATAAATCGACAAGGTGAGTTTTATAGTGCAAAAGTTGCACGCTGATACACATATTTTTCTTATATGTTACCATACTATTAAGATGGTAGTATTCCAATTAAATGAAAGGAAAATCCAGTAATAAGTCGTCCCGAATGTTGGTTTGGGTTGATTGACGTTCAATTAGTATTATATTGAGCTTGTTTTTGTATTGAGTAAATATTATGTTTTTTGTTTTTTTTTTAGTAACTCAATTCCATTCTATTAAACCAAAGGGATACAAAGAGGAAGATCCCCCAACGTTACAATATGATCATTGATGGAAAGAGCATCTTTTACTAACAAGTGAGCCATAATATTGTCATTTCTCCTAACATGAGAAACCTCCCACTTGGCAAAATTTTTTAGAAGCTGTTTGCCTCACATACAAACATACTTGTACTATTACAGCCTTCTTTATCCCTTCTCAGAGCATTGAAGACTTGTAAAGAGTCCCCTTCAATAATCGCTTGAGATAGGCCAAGCTCCATACCAAACTATACTATTTTAAGGGCTTCAAATGCCTCTGCTAGTAATGGATCAGGGAAGAGATGTTTTTTGGTTCTCATGGTAGCAATGGTTTGACCAAAGTTGTCCCTAACTGTCACTCCCACTCCAATTACTCCTTTGGCCTTGTCTACTGCACTGTCCCAATTCATCTTAAGCCAATTTGATGGAGAAGCCTGCCAATCCTCAGCTGATGTACAAGCCTGCCCATGATCCTGTCTGGTATCCTCCTCATTTAGCATATCCAAGATACCTCTTGCTTCCTTCACAACAACATTCAGGTGAGCAAAAGAACCTTTAAAAAAAAGGTTGTTCCTTCTCTACCATATCTTCCTGGCCACCACAACAAACTCCTGAATGATTTGGCTATCCATGGTCTAAAATAAGGCTTCAAGTAGTTGGAGCATGGGCATGTAAGGGAGATGGCATTTTTGTAATCTTTTTGAACACTGGCTCCAAACATCTCTAGCTGATTCACACCTCCATATAGCATGAACTGAATCTACTTCTTCCAGGTTGCAGATAGGGCAGAGGGGGTTCTCAACTATTGTCTTCTTAAAGAGATTTGATTGGGTTGGAAGGGCCTCTAGGCAGGATCTCCAAAGGAAAACTTTATCTCCAAGTTGCACTTTTAAATGCCATAGCTGTTGCCAAACTGCTTTGAATGAAGAACTGCTTGAAGCTTGACTTGAGGCATGGAGGCTTCTCTCTAGTTCCTTGTGGTAGGAACTTCTTACTGAAAAGTCACCATATTTTGTTCCTTGCCAAACTAGTCTATCTCTGCTGTTGAGTGAGCTTATGGGAGTTTTAATTATGATTTCAGCTTCTCTCAAATTAAAAATCTATTGCCCCAGGGCACTTTCCCACTGCTTAGTGATAGAATCAATTAAATTAGATATTGTTGCATTATTCTCCAGCACACTAACATTACTTTGGGCCCTACTAGGATTTGGATAGAGAATTCATTTGTCCTTCCAGATCTACACTTGACTCCCATTCCCTATCCTTCAATAAGAACCTGCCTCAACCAAAGGTCTAGCTACTAGGAAACTTCTCCAAACATAAGAAGGTTTCGAGCCTAATTTTGCTTCTTGAAAGGTGGAACTTGGGTAATACTTTGCCTTCATCACCTGAGCAGCCAGAGAATCTGGATGTTGGATTAGCCTCCAACATTGTTTGGCCAACATTGCTTTGTTGAAAGCCTCAAGATCTCTAAAGCCCATTCCCCCTTCAGATTTGGCTTTTCCCAACTTATCCCATGATATCCAAAGGATTCTGTGTTCATTGCTTTGCTACCCCCACCAAAAGTTGTTGATGACACTATTGATTTCTTTGAGCAAGGATTTGGGAAGTTTGAAAACAGACATTGTGTAGGTTGGCAGTGCTTGGAGCATAGCTTTTGTGAAGACCTCCTTCTCAGCTTGAGACAACAATTTTACCCTGTGATTACTGATTTTTGATCTGACATTGTCCAAGATACCTTTAAAAGTCTTGCATTTGAGCCTTCCAACCACTAAGGGCAAACCCAAATATTTCTCATAAGACATGACATGTCTCACCCCCGCAATGGATAAGATATATTGTTGTGTGACCCTTGCTGTATTCTTACTAAAAATGATGGAAGTTTTCTCCAGATTAAGCCTTTGACCCGAGCCTAATTCATAAGTTCTCAATAGTCTAAAAAGTTTGCCTCATTCAATGGCATTAGCCTTACAAGAAAGGAGGCAATCATCAACAAAAAAGAGGTGGGATATTATGATATGGCCTTTTGCAATAGGAACCCCATGGATCAATCCCTTGCCTTCAGCTTTACTAAGAAGATAACTAAGGGCCTCAACACATATAATAAAAAGATAAGGTGAAAGGTGATCACCTTGTCTTATGCCTCTAGTAGGATGAAAGGGGTCTTGAGGAATACCATTAACTACGAGAGCATATGATATTGTCTCAATGCATTTCATCACCAATTCTATCCACTGATTACAAAAACCCATTCTGCACAGCACAACTCTGATAAAGCTCCAGTCTAGCCTATCGTATGTCTTGCTCATGTCTAGTTTCAGTGCTATGTAACCCTCTTTGCCTGCCATTTTAGACTTCATCGTATGCAAGGGTTCAAAAGCCACTATTACATTGTCAGAAATGAGTCTATTGGGTACAAAAGCAGACTAAGAACTAGATATGATGAGAGGCGAGATGGCTTTAAGTCTGTTAGCTACTACTTTTGAAATGAGCTTATACAAAACATTACATAGGGATATGGGTATGAATTTTGTAACTTTAGTGGGGTTCTTTTTCTTGGGAATTAATGAAATGAAAGTGTTATTTACAGCAGAAAGGTTACCATTTGAATTCAGCACCTGCAAGATGGCTTCACAGACCTGTTTACCAATGAGGGGTCATTGTTTCTGATAAAAGGCAGCAGGGAAGCCATCTGGGCCAGGAGAGCTGAGGCTTTCCATTTGAAAACGAGCCTCTTCAATCTCTTGTTGGGTGTAGAGTCTTGTGAGAGTGGCATTCATTTCTTCTGTGACTCAAGGCTCCATAGATTCCAAACATCCAGAGATGTTTTCTGGTGAGGAGGTAGAGAAAAGTTCTTTATAATAAGTTTGGAAGAGAGAACTAGTACTCTCTTTGGAATACACTTCCTGCCCATCATCATCCACCAGCTTCTTGATCATGTTGTTTCTTCTTCTGAAGGAAGCACATTGGTGAAAAAACTTGGTGCTTCTGTCACCTTCTCTCAGCCATCTCTGCTTAGCTCTTTGCTTCCATATGAGATTATCTTCCTCTAATTGTCTGTTTATAGCCCTCTGGACCAGCTTGATTTGTTCATTAAGATGGCCTCTATTCTCTTTTTGAAGTTCAGTCAATAGAGCCATATTCTCTGACATCTGTTGTTTAGAATTGCCCCACATTCATTTATCCCACTGCAAGAGCTTTTGTTTGCACTGGTTAAGGCCTTCCTTAATAGCATGCAGTTTATTCTCAGACTCTTCATGGCTAATCCAAGCTTCCTCCACCAGGTTTTGATAATCCTCCCTTAGAGCCCAGTTTGCTTCAAATTTAAAAGGCTTGTCCTTCCTGTTCCTATAAGGCTGACTCCCCTCAATGGTGACCAGCAGAGGGCAATGGTCTGAGCTCAAAGCTGGGAGAGTAAATACTCTTGAGTTAGGGAAGGACTCAGCCCAAGTGGCATTACAAAAAGCTCTGTCCAGCCTTTCTTTGGTAAAAGTTCCCCATATCTTCCATTAGTCCAAGTGAATTTGTTGCCTATAGAACCCATGTCACAAAGTTCACAGGCCTCAACAGCAGCTCTAAATGCCTCAATCTGAGCACTTGGTCTCAAGGCTCCACCCCATTTCTCTCCATAGTTGTGTATCTCATTAAAATCACCAACACACACCCACCTTTGGAACTTTCTGGTTTAATAACTTGAAGGAGTTGCCAACTTTCCTTCCTTTTTGTGGTAATTGGATTTCCATAGAACCCAATCAGCAGCCACTTCTTATCCTCAGCCCCTTCACCATTAGAGAAATATGGTAGTATGTGTGCACTACAGCTTCCATGTCTTCTTTCCATAGGAAGGCAAGCCCACCACTCAGTCCTTTACAATCAATGACAAAACTATTATCTAAGTTCAAGCGTTTTTTTAGGCTTTCAATTTTGGTTCTCTTACACTTTTTTCCATAAGGAAAACAAAGGATGTGGACTTTTTAAGCACCAATTGGTACAAATCATGAATTGTCTAGGGGGTTCCCAAGCCCCCGACAGTTTCAACTGAAGCAACTCATTTGTCTTGGTGGGGCTGTTCCACAGCCTCCACCATATCAAAATGAGAGGAAACAAAGTTGTCATCTTCCTCAACTTTGATTTTCTTTATTGTGTTCTGGCCCTCAGTAGCCAACAAAGGTCTTCTATCTCTTTTGTTACCTGTATGTAAGCCTGAGTTAGCCCCCACACCCAAGGAGCACCTCTCTAGGCAGATGTCTCGAGCCCTTTTCTTCCAGCTGATAGTTTTCTTGGCCTGTTCAAGCACTTTTACTTGGTTGGAAAAAAACTGGTCAAATTCATGAATCTGGCTCACTAGATCAGTCGAGGTTTTAGTACCCTTTGGTGGTCTTTTGTCAAAGCTGAGGTCAAATCTGGTCTCTTTAGAAACAATATTTCCATTACTTAATCCTGAAGCCACCACTCCCAGCATGTCACATGTCTCCTCAACTAGGTCTAAAGGTACATTAGCAGTGTCTTTCAATTTTCCCATACTTCCCTTTTCTAGCTTTGGCTTTGACTTTAACATATTCCCTAAGGCCTGCCTCTTTCCCCTACCATCACCTTTTTCCTCGAGAATATCAGTTTCCTTAGTAGGCATCTGACACCACTTCTTGAAATCTGCTTTACCAATTATATCTTCATCCCTGACCTCCCCTCTCTCCCTCCATGGCCGTGAATCAGGCTGAGAAGCCTAAGCAACACTTTCACCATATCTTTTGAACTGCAACTCACTCTCCCTTACTAGAGGAGCTCTTAACCAAGCCCCATATTGGGCCTGCCCATCCCCACCCCTACCGTTTGAGCATGAGTTATACGAGTGTTTGATGATTCCACATTTGAAACACAGAGAGAGTAGCCTCTCATACTTGACATACACCTATGTTTTCTTACCCCCCACTGTGATGAACATACCCTTTAAGAGAACTTTGGTTATATCAAGCTCAACCCTTATTCTTAGAAACTTTCTCCATCCAATGCCTCTTTTATCTACATGAACTTTAATAAACCTTCCCAAGTTGTTTCCAATCTGGTAACCAATGTCTTGGTTCATACAATCAAAAGACAGGTTGTAAGCTTGGATCCAAAACTCTTTGTTAAACTGAACTTCATTAATGGACATGGACCCATTGAAAGTCTGCATGCATAGGAGCCATCTATCAAATGACCACGGCCTACCATTGATCACCCTATCCATATCCTTTTTGCTCTGGAACTCAATCAGGAACTTATTAGCTCCAACTTCTAAGAATTGTAGCCAGCTTTCACACTTCCAAACTTTTGACATGGTACTCTTGAATGCTTCCCTATTAATAGTTTTTTCCGCCACAATCATAGCCAGTAGACAAACGTGGTTCAGCTTTATAGTATTCACTGATTGATGGTGTTTTAGTGCCACCTCTTCTTTTTCTTCCTCTATGAGACACAGCCTCTCCCATTGCTTTGACAACTCCTCCATAATCACCTCTCTCCGACCAGCACAAGCTAGCCCAAAGACTCATTCTATTCTAGAGAGAAACCTCACTTCCAAGCGAGGACTAGTCCCTATCCCTAGCTTTTTGAGTAAATGTTATGTTGAGATGGACTTTAAATCGAGTTTGTGTTTATATTTTCATTTAGGTCTTGAGTAATACGACTGTTCTTGGCAAGTGGTAATTCGGGTAACAAGGTAAGCAGGTTTAATTAATCTGGCATTTTTTTTTATTAGAAGATTCTAAACTCTTCATTTTTATTAAAGCATGTACTGTTTAGGAAATTATTTTACTTTGCATAAAAAAATATTAGATCATCTAAAGATAAATTATTATATCATGAAATGTGTGACATGAGCCTAAACTTATATGTAAGTAGTCATGATATATTTATAGAAACTTTATGTGTATTATAGTTACGTGAAATGTTTTATGGGTTATATGATAGTGCGGTACCATTACTAATTTTTATTTGAGAGGATAACTATATTGAATGACTTTGAGAAGGTGTAGACCCATCCAATGAGAAATGTATAGGGATGATAACTACACTGAAGGACAATGAGAAGGTGTAAACCCTAAATGGAAAGGGAAAAAGGGAAGGATAACTACACCGAATGATATTTAAGAAGGTGTAGGTCCCAAATGATGAGTTTATGGGAAGGATATCTACCTTTGAAGGGGTAGTTTCCCTATGGAGAAAGTGTTTGGAAGTATTTTTACATGGTATAAGAATTTTTTTTTATGGTGTTATCATGATATCAGCTATTATTTATTTGATTTATCAGTTTATTTTATGAGGCTCATATGTTACACCCAGCTTAATCAATCATACTTACCAAGTCGTGGACTTACCATTCCATTTGTAAAATCTCATTTTACATATGTCAAAGAGGAGCAAGACAAAAAGGGAGCTTAGATGATACGTGGAAGGGTTAGATTAAGAGTGATGGAATAAGTCTTATTTGTGGGATAGTTTGAACTGTAATTGGTGTTTTTTTTTTTTTAAATGTACGAATAGTTCAAGTGAATTTAATGTTTTGAACCCGATATATATAAGTTTTTTTTTAGTTCTTTACTTATTATTGTCTACGTTATCATTTTGACGTCAATGGAAACACCTCTAATAGTTAGAAAATTAGGGGCGTTACACCTATTCAACCTTGGACCCACATAACAATAAACTTTGTGCAAGGACTTCCTATCTCCCATAGGTTTTACAACCTCTGGGTGGTGGTTGATGGGTTTACTGAATATAGCCACTTAACACACCTCTAAAGCACTCATACTCAACCAAAGATGTAGTAGATTTGTTCCTCAAACATATTTTCAAACTACATGGACTACCTCTCTCAATAGAGTTGTTGGATATTGCATGGACTACATGGACTAGGGCTGTGTAAATTTTCAAAATTTTCGACTCCGCCCGACATCCGCTCCGACTCCGACAGAGTCGAAGGAGTCAGAATTCAGAGTAGCTCCGAATAGATAATCGGAATCGGAGCTCCTTGGAGCTCCGACTCCGACTCTGATTTTTTTAAAAACAAAAACCTATCTGTAAAACGACGTCGTTTTACAGCTGAGTTTTTTTAAAAAAAAATAATGTGGAACGGCGTCGTTTCATCACATTGGGGGGTCCAAAACGCAGGACCCCCCCCCCCCCCGAATCACTTCTTCCTCTTTGCCGCTTCGGTCTTCCTTCTCAGTGGAACCTTCTCTCTCGCGGCTCATGAACTCTGAACCTCAGTGAAGAGTCTCGCGTCTCACTTCTCGAGTCTCTGTTGCTGGCATGCCGCCGTTCCTCGTTGCTACTCCGTGCCACCGTTCCTCATTGCTCCTCTATTAAGCTTTCGCCTACAGTGAGAGTAAGGGGTTCCGAGCCCTAAATTTAATTCAAGTAATTTAATTTTCTACAGCACGTCTCTTATGAATTGGTATTTTGTTGTGATTCTTGTGAATTGGTTTTGTAAATTTGTAGTAGGAAATGTGTTTGATGAATTGTATGTTGTGTTTGTAAGTTGTGTTATATGCACGCAATGTGTTTGATAAAATGTGCAAGTGTTGTGTATGTTGTGTTGGCATATTCTTGTGAAAATTTGTATAAAATTGAGTTGTAACAAGTGTTGAAACGATGTAACATGAAAAAGATTTAAGTGTGCTCAACACGGCTCAACTGGCGCTTGACTGGCGCTCAAGCGGAACCTTCCAGAGAGGTTCGCTCGACTTACGCTCGACATGGCGCTCGAGCGGAATCCATACAGAGAGGCTCGCTCAATGTGCGCTCGACGCAGCGCTCGAGCAGAACCCATACAAAGAGGTTCGCTCGACTTGCACTCGACACTTCGCTCGAGCCAATGTTCAAGACAACTTAAAATTCAAGATTTTGAGCGTCGTGATTTGTTGGGGCTATAAGTTCATCATGAGTATTACTTTGTTGTTCTAAAAGGAATAAATTTATCTTTAGATAACTCATAGGAAAATATAGTAAAACTCACTGCTTTTATTATTTTGCCACATATGCTTAAATTAGTAATGTTTTGGAATACTTTATGATACAATAATACATGTCCTATATCTTTGCGTTGATTTAAATTTTTAATATAGCCTAGTTTATTTTTAAACTAATTTTTTGCTTCTAATTTATTTTTTCAGCTTCATTGATTGTGATATGGATCCTAGACGTAGTGGAGATGATCGTCCACAAGGGGATGTGGCGGATGTCAATGCTACAACTCCTACACCGGTGGGTACTTCCACCCATAAACCCACATCTAGGGCAGCTACATCTAGAGCAGCTACATCTTGTGCGAGTAGTCGACTCCCACTCCCAGTTGATATAGTGGATGAGGATATGTTCAACGAAGAGGAGGAGATGCTCATTGAGCAAAATCAACCATCACGACCTTCTAAAAAGAGGTCGTGGACATGGGAGCATTTCACCAAAATTCCTGGTGATGTTGCGAACCCGGTAGCAAGATGTCATTACTGTGGATCACTTTGTGGATGCCATTCGAAAAAGTAAGGTACCGGTGTGTTAATAACACATCTAAATGGTTGCCAACGATATAAGATAGCGAAAGGATTGCAAGCCAATGATCAGACCAACCTCAGTTACCAAACTTCTACAGCCATTGATGGTACACAGACTAAGAGATTGGTCATACCTCAATACAGTGAGAAGATGTTGAGGGACATGCTTGCAGAGATGATAATTACTGATGAGATGCCCTTTACCACAGTCGAGAAAAGAGGCTTTCGAAAGTTTCTAAATTTTGTTGAGCCACGATTTCCCATTCCATCACGGTATACGGTGATGCGAGATTGTATAAAGAGGCATGCAAAAGACAAGGCGGAGATGAGGAAGATGTTTATTACCACTGGCCAGAGAGTATCGTTTACGACTGACACATGGACTTCCATACAGAACGTCTGTTACATGTGTATCACAGCACACTACATTGACAGTGAGTGGATTTTGCATAAAAAAATTATTGGTTTTAAAAATATTGTGGATCATAAAGGTGCATCCATTGGGGCGAAGATGGACGATTGTTTAAAGGACTGGAAAATTTGAAAAATGCTGTGTATTACAGTTGTCAATGCCAGTGCCAATGAAACAGCAATTGATTGGTTTAAGCGGAGCACGACGGTGAGAGATGATGTCATTCGGGCCCACGAGTTTATTCACGTTCGATGTTGTGCTCATATCATCAACCTCATAGTTGTTGAGGGGTTAAAAGAGGTTGATGATTCCATTACCCGAGTTCGCAGTATTGTACGATATGTGAGGGGTTCCCCTCAAAGGCTTGCCAAGTTTAAGGCAATAGCAGAAGATCTTAAGATTGAATGTTCTAGTATGTTGTGCCTGAACGTTCTGACTTGATGGAACTCTATATTCATGATGTTGGATGTGGCACAAAAGTACCAAAAAGCATTCGAGCGGATGGAGGTCGAGGATGGGGGCTTGAGGTATGTTTTGTTGGAGCCAGCAAGACAGGGGCTCGGTGCGCCGGACGCACATGATTGGACCAGTGTGAGCTATTTTGTTGAATTTTTAAGAATTTTTTATGACATAACCATGCCGCTATCTGGATCCAAATATACGACTGCGAACTCATTCTTCAGCGAGCTCTCGGAGCTTCACTTCCACTTGGAAAATAGTTGTACTGACTCTGGTGGATTGTTATCTGCTATGGCTATGAGGATGAAGACCAAATATGATAAATATTTAGGGGATATTGAGAAGATAAATAGATTACTATTTGTGGCTGTGATTCTTGACCCCCGATATATGCTGGCCGTTCTAGAATTTTGGGTAAATTTTGTTCTCGGGACAATGAAAGCTGCAGAGTTTATTAGAGTACTAAAAAGTGATATTGATGACCTATATAATCACTACAGCAATAGTGATCAGCCTTCATCAGCAGCTGGTAACTCCTCACATTCGAGGCCGACGGGGTCGATAGCTTCCTCAGGTGCTTCTGACCCATCTATAGGGGTTAGAAGCAATCGTATTATCCAGCAGTATTATCAACTCATGTCAACAAGGAATATTATGCATTGTACATATGAGGTTAAACGATATTTTATGGAAGCTGTCGAGGCACCTAAGGATGTATTTCGCTATTAACTTGGTGGAAAGTTAATTCCACCAAGTATCCAGTACTTTCCCATGTAGCCTGAGATGTGCTAGCCATTCCTGTCACTACGGTTGCCTCAGAGTCGGCATTTAGTACTGGAGGTCGTGTGTTGGATGCTTATCGGAGTTTATTGTCACCGTCAACCCTGGAGGCCCTTGTTTGCACATAGAATTGGATAAGTGAAATGCCTATTGGACTAGATATTGTTAACGTTGATGCCGAGAGCTATAGGCTTGAATCAGGTAAGTTTTTATGCTTTTAAATGATTATTTAATTATTTTTAATGTTTCTAACTTCTACTTTTTATAATTTTATAAATATAATTATAAACCCTAACATAATTGTCGATGACTGAGAGTCTGAGGTGGACGCCCCTTGAGAGTTGGGATGGAGTTGAGAGAATTCCATTTCTTGGTAAGAATGAAATTCTACTTTTACCATTTTCAGTTGTTTTTATCAATTTTTTTTTTTCATTTATTGATTTGTAACTTTATATCTTCATTTCAGGTATGATCAAATTATCAATGGACCATTGAGATTTGAGTGACATGAGCATTTAATATTTATGTCAATGTTGTTATTACGTTATAAATGAGACTGTTATAACTTATGGTTACATCATATATGTTATTTAGTTTTTAAATTATTGTATTTAAGCTTTTTTTTCGCTTTTTTTTTTTTTTTTTATCTTTTCAGTATTTTTTTTTTTACAGGTTTGGACTTGGTTAAATTATTAGTCTTAATGTCTTATATTTATTTTTAGATTAAGTCATAGACACACCTACCTCTGTTAACAGTGCTATGTCATGTAATGAATTAAATTTATTTTTGCATATAATTTATTTAACAAAAGAAATTGACCAAGTACTATTATTATTATTTTTTTTAGTCCAATAGACGATCGGAGGTCGGAGCTCCAATAGGATATCGGAGTCGGATCAAAAAAGCCGCTCTGAATCCTATCGGAGTTGGAGCTCGGAAACGGCTACTCCGACTCTGTCGGAGTCAGAGCTCAACCCTAACATGGACTATCTCCTGATATTGCAAAAGATGGGGAAGATAGCCTACCAATTGAATCTACCCACCTCTTCCAAGATCCACCCCACTTTTCACGTAGCGCAGCTTAAGAGAAAACTTGACTCTTCAACCACAGTCATACCAGTGCTACCCTTCGTCGATGACAAAGGGATTATGGCTGCAATTGAGCCAAGTCAAGGCAGTCTTTGGCTTGCCGAGCTCGGCTCGACTCAAAAAATTCGAGCTGAGCTCGAGATTTTTATTTAATCATTGTTTGAGCTCAACCTCGACTCGAGTTGTTTATTTATTATTTATTTTTAATCAGGTTTAATAATTAATAAATTAGATAAATAAAAAATTAAAAGCCTAATATTGAATTTGTACAACTAACAATTAGAACTTCAATTAAATTATAAGATTTTAAAAATTTATAAATAATTAATATTTAACTAGTTGATATTTATCCATAATAACAATATATTATATGCCTACATAAATTATTAATACATACACATAATATGATAGCATATATCTATTTCATATATGGTTTCCATATACTAGCATATGAAATTATTAAATCTTATGAACTAATTATTGTACAAATTTAAAATATAGCTATGAACCATATTCAATACAGTCCCTCTTTGGGTAGGTTTGTCCTACAAAGGCAGTTTATCGGACACCAATAAATGGATGACACTTCAGCATTGCACAAAGATGAAATCTAAATCTGGGTTGCACCATAATAAGGACATTTTGGTCAATTACTAAAATCTCACTTCAGTAGCAAACCTCCCTCTCGACAAAAGCCCTGGATAGAAAATATGCCGCACCCCATTGTAGCCTTCGACCAACGCCGTACGCCGCAAGCCAGTGGAGGAGATTCAGAGTATACCGGCGTACCCCTTCCGTCGCACCCTTTCTAATTTTTCGTCACACACGATAGCACAAACCAGTAGAAATTTCACCCTGCTTGCATCTGATTCACCATTGGCCATTTCTCCTTCTAGTTGCCACCGTACGCAGCACTGTCCATTCATCAAGCACAGTCTGTTAGCAAATGGCTAGTTCTATGGTAAGAAATGAAACTCTAACCAACCCCCTTCACTTTGCGTTTTAATTTTTCTCCATGCAGTACCAAAAAATGTATGTTTTGTTCAAGCCATACTCAAACTCATGGCTAGTGCCTAGTTCTGGTTGATTTCCCATTGCGTTTTAATTCACTCTTTACATTAAGTCTCTGTATTAATTCACTCTATCATTTTATATTTTTTTATAAGTCTCTGATTTATTTTTCTTGGAAGTGAAAGGTCTTCCTCTGATGGATGTTGGGTTCAAAACCGTATAGTTAAATTAAGTTTTTGGGTTCAATCTTGTATGCTGGGTTGCAGATTTTTATGGATGTATCTTTAGGTTTTGGGTCATGCATTTAGAGGAAAAAACAAAAGGATCTTATGTGGATGTATCTATTTGTTTATTTATTTTGTAAACTTGATATGTCTATGATATTTTTTATTGATCGCATTGTTTTATGTTGGGATGAAGGATTGTATGTGGAGTTCGGATAGTGATAAAGTTGAGATGCTAACAAATGTGGGAGATGGATTGAATGTCAGAGATGGTGTGAATATAGAAGATCGTGTAGATAAAGTGAATTTGGAAGATGGAGTGAATGTGAGAGATGGAGATGGTGATGGAGATGGAGTCAATATGAATTTCACTTTCTCTAGTAGACTTTTTGAATCATTTGTTGGGAAGGAATTTGATGAGATTGAAGATGCCCAATCATTTTACAAGGTGTATGCAAATAATCAGGTGGTGATTTTAACATTAGCTATATTGGTAAGGACATCAAAGATTATTTAGAAAATAAAAGAAGAAATTTGTTTGAAGAGGGAGATGCACAAAGATTGTATGCCTACTTTCTTGATCGACAATGTAAAGAACTTGAGTTTGTGTACTCCATGTAGGTTCATGAGAATGAGTGTATAGGAAGTTATTTTTTAGTAAATGTAAGATCAAGGTCTGCATATTAATATTTTGGGAATGTTGTCACATTTGATGCAACGTACCTCACAAATATTTATAAGATGTCATTTGTTCCGTTTTCAGGAGTTAATCATAATCACCAAAACATAATATTTGGTTGTGCGTTGTTAGTTAATGAAACAACTGAATCCTATATGTGGTTACTGAGAACATGGCAGGAAGCAATGTTTGGGCGTGCCCCTCCAACCATTATTACTGATGATGACAAAGCCATATCAAAGGCCATTGCAAAGGTACTCACAAATACAACTCACCGATTGTGCTTGTGGCATACTTTACAAAAATTTTCTGAACAATTGGCACATTTCTATAACAAGTTTCCAGACTTTGGAAAAGAGTTCTGGCATTGTATCCATGAGACAACAACAACTAATGAATTCGAGGAGGAATGTAGTTCAATACTGGTGAAATATGGTCTGGTTGATAATGAATGGCTGCAAAATCTTTACAACAGACGGGATAGTGGGTCTCGGCTTACTTGCGAATCACGTTTTGTGCCAGTATGTCAACCACGCAAAGGAGTAAGAGTATGAATAGATTTTTCAAGGATTATGTTCGTTCGAGCACGATGGTGAGTGGCTTTGTGCATCAACACAAGAAAGCCTTACATGCACGATATTTCAAGGTGAAAGAGAAGGATGTGAGAACGAAATCGACTAGAGCGATTTTAAAAGCCTGTCACACAATAGTAGAATAAGCGGCAAAATTGTATACAAGAAAGTTTTTCATTATCTATCAAGATGAGCTATTTAATAGCCAACAATACAATACGAACAAAGTTTAGAAAGTGGGTGAAAGTAAGATGTATAGAGTGACACATTATGGCAAAGAAAAACCTATTTATTATGTGACTTTGGAGAGTGGAGAAGCAAACGCAATATGTAGATGTCATATATTTGAGTTTCTGAGTATTCTTTGTAGGCATATCCTATGTGTCCTTGGACAGAAAGGAAAATTGAGTATGTTGCCACATTATTATATTCTAGAGCGATGGACAATCAATGCTAAGAGTCGAGCTATACATGAAATACCAAATTCGGTGGGGCATGTAATGCCACAAGAAGATTCGATAATACGAAAAAATAAGTTGATTATGCAATTCTATGATATTGCAGAACTTGACTCACAATCAAGTCGAGAATGAATCACCTCTTTCTTGCCTTAGACAAGGTCCACAACAAGTTGCTTTTGATGGAAGATATTGAAAAAAAAAATTGGAAGATGAAGACATGTCAATGAATGATTCCCATATGTTAAGATCACAAATAATATCAAATTTTTCACAAACTTTACAAGATCCTCAACAGGTGCTAACAAAAGGAAGATCAAAATCTTTGAGAGCAAAGAACCAGAAAGAAACTCAATCAATGAAGAAAAGCATAGTAGCATTTGCAAGATTGATGGTCATGCGAAGAACAATTGCCCTTCAGTGAGGTATAGTACTTATTAGCGTTTTTACTTGTGTTTTAATCTAATAACTTCATTTTTTATGCTTCTATTGTATTGTCTTACATGCAGGGATCTTAAAAAGATAAATGACAATATATCACAAAGCGTGGATCTTTAAGAAGATACATGAGGGTGGTGTTTAAAATATTCTCTATATGCCGTGATGGTGTTGTTGTTCGGAAACTTATTGGATTCTTTTTATTATGTGACAGTTATTGAGGGTGGAGATAGAGGCTTGTTAGAGTGGACTCGAAGGATTATTTGGAGCTCTTGAAGATGTGGAGCTGTTTAAGGCTATTGAATGAATTTAGGATATCTTGAACATTTGTAGTGAAACTTAATATATTTGAACCTATGTATTTGGACTTGTAGTAATCACTCAAATTGGAGGGTGAAATGTAAAAATTTCCTAGTTTTTGGTACACAGGTTCTGGGTTGAATCCTTTATATATGAATTTGTACATTCTCATTGGTCATTATTTTTATACATGTGGGGGAATGCAGGTATTAGTGGATTGTGCAACAGGTTTTTTCTTTGCTGGGAGGAAAAAAAAGAGAGAGATGGTTTGTTGAGAAAAGAGCATGTTCTCA